>NW_027103562.1:830417-1430930 GCF_902728285.1 Clytia hemisphaerica | reverse complement strand
GTTTGATATCTGGTCTGTATTTTCACTAACTTGTCAAATCTCTTTGACAACAAATTTCTTATGATAACTCCACCAAGTTTATCAATCATACTTCGTTTCATAACATGTCACGATAACTTTCACTGATAGCGCCGATTGGAGAATTAGAGAACGCCCGTTGCCTAACCGTCTATCGCCCGATGGGATTAACAAATAACGCGTGTGTAACTTGCCGCGCGAGTGACGTCAAACGCTCCATCGTTTTGCCATTTTTTAAATACGCCGTTCATTAACTCAAATCAAATGACTTTGGAGGTTCGGTGAAATGGTAGCCAAATTGCCGCCATGTTTTGTCAGATGTTCCAATTTGGAGCACGGTGACAAATTCAAAAACACGTTAAAACACACGCCACAAAAATCCATTTAAAATGCACGCAGGAAAGAAAATCTCTGAGTTCAAGAAAAATTTTACTGTACATGTGAGGTTTGAAAGTATTATAAAATATCAATGCAATAAACCTTTTAAAAGTATAACATAACATTCTTCATATTGAGGCCGTGGTGTTCCGGATCCGGTTATCAGCTTTAAAATTTGAAATTTATAACCGCAACAAGTTTTCACTAACTGTCACTAACCCCAGCAGTTAATTCATTGTTGTAGATAAAAAACCAAGGGAAATTCAATCATTAACCAGTCAATTTTGCTCCATGTTTAAATTTTTAGCTAAAATCAGTTCATCAACCATTCCCATTGTTGCATTGTCGGCATATTGCATTCGTTGGGTGCAAACTTTTTTCATATTGCAAGTATGTAATTTTCAGGTATAACATGGTCAGATTTATTCACTTGCCTTCGTACGATTTGTGTAAATATACAAACAAAATTGAAGTTAGTTTGTTGTGAAAGTTGATAAAATGTCCTGTTTTTCCAAGACCAAGAGATTGTATCATCTCTCATTCCAGCTCATTCCAAACCAACAGAATGTAAACGAAACATCAAATCCAGAAAGGAATATTAAGAAAAGTTCACTATCGATCATTCCTTGTGACAATCGTACAAAAATCATGATCCAATTCAACTCATCAAAGCATAAAAACCAAAGCAAAGAAAAGTAGCGAAAGAGCAAAAGTTGTTGTCACATAGTATATACAGACCTCACGAGTTAGGCTAACTGTTATGATCGCCATTCCTCCAGGAAGACACCACACACGGGTGCACCACCGGGAGGGTGCACAGCCGTCTGGGTGCATGTTAGGGATGAGCAGCAGTGCCTATCCCTAACAAAACGCTGCGCTCGCCCCTATTTTGCCCGCGCGTACCAGCGCGGTGTACTTGCAAGGCTGGTGCATCATAAAGATTTAGCCATCGGTTTGTTGTCTATTTTCTGCCATCTTTGTTTTGACAGTTAGAAACAAAGCAGTATGGTCCGATCAACAATACGCTTCTGAAACGGGCGACGTTGCCCGATCGACAAGGAGAATAGAGCGCCGTACGGATATTTACCACAGACGTTTCTCGAAGAAATGACGTCTTCCGCCTCGAAAAAAGAACATCCTACTGTTTTTACCGCCGGAGCTTGATTTAAAAAGAGACTCATGTACAAACTCACGAAATTGACCAAAACCGAGTGTTAGACTTGGAGAAGAAGAAGAAGAAGGAGAAGAAGAAAAATTACCGTTTTAACAAATATTTCCTATATAGATAGGAAATATTTAACAAGTACAGAATGTTAATAGTTTTGCTGACTTCTCTTTTTGAAACCCCTTCATCAAGGGTTTTCCAGGAGCATCGCCAATCTTTCAGTTCATTCATAATCATACAGATTTTTCCAGGAGTGATGAGAGGAGCAATCTCAACTCAGAACAGACTGGTTTTTCCAGGAGGAGCATCACTATCTCTCTCAGAACAGATACATGTTTTCCAGGAACACTGTTTTTCTCCCAGAACACATACATGTTTTCCAGGAACACTAATTTTCTCCCAGAACAGATACATGTTTTTTTCCAGGAGCACTAATTTTCTCCAAGAACAGAGATACATGTTTTCCAGGAACACTAATTTTCTCCCAGAACAGATCCATGTTTTCCAGGAACAATAATTTTCGCCCAGAACAGATATATTTTCCCAGGAGCGGGTTATGAAAATAACAGTTCATATTTTCCAGTGAAAAAAGGCCTCCCGAACAGTTATTTTGTATTTCCTAGCCGTTGGCTGCTCTTGGTTTTAAAGATATTACATTCAATAGGCAAACATTTAAATGAGAACTGCACCTCATAATAGCTGCAACTCTTTCAACTTTGTTCTGACGCAATCGTGTGTATTCTTCACTAACTTTATCACTACAGACAAAAGCACTACGTCGATATTGACCAGTAAAGTACAAACTATTTAAATTTTTCACTCTGCTCATTGCAACATACATTTGACCAGCATTGAACTTTCTTTGCCTTGCAAGGTCAAAACTAACGACTACTAAATCCAAAGTCAATCCTTGAACTTTGCGCACTGTACAAGCATAAGCTAGCTTAAGAGGAAATTGTGTCCGAGAAATGATAGGTGAAGTGTATAGGTTTTTTTTTGTCAAGGGGAAAATTTACCTCACTCTTTTCAATGGGAACTGTTTCAGTGGCCTTAGCATATTGGTCTTTACTTTTAGCTCTGCTATATTGTTTCTTAATTTTACGTCAGTGACGGTTCCAAGTTGACCATTGATCAACCTATCCTCTATATCAATATTACTAATTAGCATTTCTCTTGCCCCTATTATCAAATCGAATAGAACTGATAAGCCACCTTTATCGTTAAGTGGCAGGTTGTTAACCTTGGTAATCTCAGATTCAGTCAAATCCCTTGGATAAACGTCCATAGCTTCTACATTTATTGTTTCCGGGGGCAGAGTATCTAATCTTTGAATATTGTGAAGATGGACTGAAGCATTTTCTGCAAACAAATGAAATGATTCTATTGGATAATCAGGGTGTTCTCGTGTTATCAGTCTAGATTTAATCATTACTTTTCAATTCACCTACTCTTACATTGTTCAAGAGATCAATGAAGTCAGAGTCATCCTTTTGACGCATAATCTCATCTAATTCAGCTAGTTTGAATAGGTGCCATAAATTGAATGCACCAATAATAGGTCCATCAGTTGAAAATACTGAACTTTGAAAAATTGGAGGTAATTGAAAGAGGTCTCCACAAACAATGATACTTTTCCCTGCAAATGGTGTGTTGTCATTTACACCAAAAATTTCACATAATCTTGTATGGATGTTCAAAAGCTGTTGCGACGAAATCATAGATATTTCATCAATTATTATCAACTTTGCATGATGTAGTTTATTTCTAATGGCAGTCCTTTGTTTTTTAGCAATATTTCTGAATTTTCCAACTGGAATACTCAATCATGTGTGTACTGTGGTGAGATAGATATATTGATATCTGCTATACCAGTTGGGGCCCATTTAATAATACGTGGCTTCTCTAGCTCATCACTTTTATATGCTAGGACTTTTGACAAACAATTGTAAATAAATTTAAGTAAGAGAGACGCCCGCACCACCTGTTAAAAATATTCTCAATGGTTCTAGTAGTACAGGATTATTGGACTTGGAATTTTGCACATACATTTATCCACTAAGCCCTCCTAAGCTCTTCAACCTTTTGTTATACGGTGATCCAGAATTACCTTTCAACATAAATAACATAATAATTAATCTTGTCATTGAATTTATTCTCGACTCTGAAAGGTTTAATGGTGCCTTATTTTAGTTTAATGATCTTCTTACACAGCTCTATAATATTTATTGATATTTGTGTTTATCCTTTTAGTGATGGTTTTCCCTTTAAGCAACAATGTAAAGGTAATAGATAACCAACTTGCCTTTATTCTCAAAAAACATCCGTGTTACTATTGTAAAAATATTAATGACATTTTGCATCGTAAAAAGTGCAATTAAATAAAAACTTGCTTCATTTGCAACCTTTTATTGGACAGAATCGATCACTTGATGTATATTTTTCCAAAATTTGGGTTAGAAAAAGTGTATTTTCCGATAGGCAGCCTCACAAAAAAATTTTTTTAATTAGATATTATTGTTCTATAAACATTCATCTGTTTATTTTGTATCATGCAACCTTCATGTACTTTTCACATGTGAGATATCGCATTTCAAATCACACATATATTTTTCAGATAACAGCATTTTATGAGCGTTTATTTATCCAGATGAAGATTAAGTGGTATCAGGCCGATCCGTAGTCAATTTGTCTAAAGATTGGTACCTTTATCTTTTGAAAAAAAATCCAAAATTTGCAGTAAATAACAATTCAATTTTCTATCAATTCAGTGGATGTTAAAAAGCGTGTCAAAATCTAGCTAAAAGCATAACAAGCACTGCACACAGAGCTTTTTCATAGAGTGCTCATTTCAATAGGAAAACAATGGTTGTTCTCTTGGGAGAAGTGCCTTCTAGAGGTAGTTGGTTATCTATTATTTTTATTCATTCATTCGTTTTTTATTCAATAGCTTAGTACCCTTGGCGATATCACTTAGTGCCTTGCGGGGGGATGAGTTATTTATTTTTTCTGTGTTTGTTTTTGTAAGTAGTATATGTTCGTATATGTAATGTAGCTTCTCAAATCATTTAAAAAAAAAATCTTATAGGCACACATGTATGTAACTGCCTCGTATGCATTAAAAACTGGCTGAATATCGATGTTGGCCTCCCATGCCAGGAGCCCAAGCGAACGTAGCGCGAAGGTAGAGCATCCAGCTGCGATGCGCAAGGTTGTGGGTTCGATCCCCAGCCGGGTCATACCAAAGATTCCCAAAATGGTACTTGATGCCTCTCTGCTTGATGATCAGCAACTAAAGAGACTGATCAAGGGTAAGTGGAGAAATCCAGGGAAAGGAGTGGCGCCCTCCCCTATTGTTCAATAACTGGAGGAAGGCATATGGTAAAAAGTGCGATGCCCAGTAGCAGCATAAACTTGTATGGTGTCCAATTGAAATGTATAGACAGTTGAATAAAGAAAACCCATTCATTCTGGTAATAAAATTTGAGCCGATCAGAAAGCCTAGGAAAATCAATTATGACTTACAAAAGAAATCGTGCTATTATTATTGTACTCCTTAATCGATTCTCCCCTAGATGTTAACCCCCCTCAAACAATTTTCGATAGCTGTTAGTGGAAAAAAGCAAAACATTCTATTCTCATGGTATAACTCTTCTATTGGTGTTAAATGTTTCTTAAAAGGAAGAAATGGTTAATTTGAAATCGAAAGATACCTGTGTGCGTTAGCGAGTGCAATAGCAGTTAGAAGATAGTCCCGAACCAAAATGAAGTCGTTCCGTGATGGGAAGAATGCCACGTCTTCAATAATGGTACCAATGAGCTTGACTGCATTTCTTGACATTTCTCCTTCCTCGTATGTCGTAATTTGCTCCTCCGTAATGAGAACCTCCTGAAGCTCCTCTTCATTCTCCCAATAATGGGCATGACACTTTTTACCATATGCCTTCCTCCAGTTATTGAAACGCAACTTCATTGCAACAAAATCACCCTTTGGAATGTCATATTGCAGGTGCTCCATTCCCTCAGAAATTGCAAAATCCATGAAGGAAATCAAGGATGATGGGTAACGTTTGGAAGTGCTAGGTTTTGATTTCGGATCAAGGTATTCTTTAAAAAACCATACCTGACTTTCTTACGATCGAAGATATTGAGAATCTGTCCTACATAAATAAGAACAGACCGAACTTCTGATTTTGTTTGTTTAGAGGACTTGGGATCCCGAAAATTGCAGTCAGCTGACAGTAAATAATTTTAAAAAAGATCCATATTGTCCTCGATTTCTTTACTGCAATTTTCTTTCGCTGGTCGCGACCCTTCAATCAGCTGGCGTTCTGCTTCTCTTTGCTGCTCTCTAGCCGAAATTTCTCCGATCTCTTTCAAATTTTTTCCCGTTAATGGAACGAATGGTCTTGCAGCCTTCAGAGCGTCTTTGTAGTTATCGTCATTTGCGTTCATTTGGTGTGCGCTTGATTTTAGGTGTCTCCCCAGCTGAAAGCCTGCAAACAGGCATCCGTCTATCGAGCATTGTTGCTTTCCATGGTAATCCTTTTTCTTTTCAGTAACCGGTTTCTTTTGCTCGTATGGTTTGAGTAACCCAAATCGGTTTACCACATTTTTGGCCCTTTCATTGCTCCATTCATGCACTAGTCTCATGTGGCGTGGAAGACCACCAGAGGCAATCTCCTTGTTGCATTGAATGCATTTTACTTTCCGCTTGTCAGACGTTTTCTAAAAATGGGAAAGTAATTATGACAAATAATTAATCATCACCTAGAATTTTTAGAGTAGTATATTTCTCGTTGGTGTAAATTGATTTATGATAGAAGGGCGACTTCTTCACTTGAATTGTTTTTACAAAGCTCTCGTGGGTAAATCAGTGCATCATGTCAATGCTTTTTTGTATTGCTTCGTGCTTTGTTGACGACGAAAGTATTAAAATCTCGATTATTGGTAATCAGGATGAAATTTAATCGACTTTTGAACAACCGGGTCCAGAAACATTAAAACTTACTTCACTAGGATTATTTTCATCGTTTGCATTTGACGAATCAGCTTCATTTTAACTAGCCTTTACCCCATTTAAGCTTTGCGAGGGTTGCTCTAGTACCGGACTTTGAGGAGCGATCCTTGATAGGGGTTTACGAGGATTCGTTGAACTCTAAACATAAAAAAAATAAATTTTGATTGATTCTTCATTTTAGCGGAGCTAAAACATTATGGCGGTTATTCCGATGGAAAAGGTAGCCTGGATATCCAGACCGTAAACTTTTTCACCGTCTAGTTTTTTATAATCTTGTCTCAGGTTTACGGTCTGGTTGAAGTAACTCGTCTGCAGGGATATCTGTCCCTGCATATGCGAGTGTCTCTAATTGGTCAGTACGCGCCCAGTCACTGAGCAGAATTTTCGCGGGGTTTTTGATATTTTTCGATGCGCGCGCATAATTCATGGAAAAAGCTGACCTTGCAAAAAAAGATAAACAAATGAAAAAGAAAACACAAGTTCATTTCTAAACAAAATGGCCGCTGGAAAGGAGCCTTTATGAATGTGTCTGATGCTTTGATGTACTTTAAAGTGGTTTTGAAAGTTTATTGAGTTTGTAAAAGAGGTTTTATGGTAAGTAATTATGTGTGTCTGCCTGGGTTTCCAAAGTTTTGAGATTCTGTCAACAAGGGTTTACTCACAGACTGTGTCATTCAAAACTGTATCAGACTTTTTTAGTTGCACCAGACTCTAAAATTTTAGAAACTTTGTATGTTGAGGCAAGAGTTTTTTTTTCTGAAATTTTGAGTCTGGATACCCAGGCTATGGAAAAGGACGAACTAAATTTATCAACCACTACACATGTGATCGAAAATTAGAAAGATTGACACCTTGACTGCTTGTCTCCCTCTAAGTTAACGCTTATAGATTAACAATTTATCAAATTCTTATTATCGCAGTTTTACCAAAATAGCTATTCAATCGACAGTATGTATTAAATTAGCCAATTTAATTGGAAACGATATTATAGCTTGCATTCCTTCTTTTACTCTTGTAGAATTATTTTCAAGGTCAAAATAAATTCATTTATTCACCTCTGAAGCAGCCTCATTTTCATCTTGTATGTATTTCTTGCGGTTAGCTAAAATTTAAAGGATACGTTGTTTAAAACACTATTATGTTGAATTCAATGTTATTTAAAATTTTATCAAAAAGTCTTCAAAATATAATATAAAGATCAACCTGAACTCTTTTGTTTTTATAAGCATACGGGAAAATCGGCTGGAGGCTAAACTGCTTGAAATTAAGTAATTTCAGACTCAGCATTGTTCTTAATTTGTTCTTATTTTTAGTGATTTTTGACTTTGTTCTTATATTAAAAAAGTGTACTTAAAACAATTTTCAAGAAATTTTGTATTTCAGAGTCCTTTAATGTTCTTAAAACGTAATTATTTGCTCATGAAAGCCTTAAATTGACGGATTTGAAGAAAATTTAGAATACTCTACCTATTTGTCGAACGAACTGTTCTGTTGCAAGCTTTCCATTGTTTTTGCTGCCCATAGAGGGATAAAACTCTGCCTCTTCTGCATCCACTGAAAATAGGGACATGACGACCGATTTCAAGAAAGTGGGTAACAATCAACATAAAAGGGCTTGCGGAACGAGCGTTCTGTTTTCGCAAAGGGAAGAAATTTCAAAATGTATAAGAAATCGACGACTCCGTTATTAATACAGAATTTAAAAAACAAACTAATAAGACCTTTAAATCTCACCAAGAATTTATTGCAAGTGAGTCATAAGAATAATGTCAAAGAAGAGGATGTTCGAATGTTCTAATTTATAATTCACTACTAGTTTTCATACATTTATGCAATCAAAAAAACAAATCATGCAATGACTTCAAACCCCTTGAAACATTCCAATATTATATAAGGGAGCGATCACGAAACTCTCCATTTTGCCAGTAACATGTTCAAGAATTTTGAGGAAAATGCTGTGAAAGAGCTTATTTTATTTGGAAATTATTTAAAGTGTTTGAACTGAATAGTAACAAGTAATGATCACCAGCAGCGATGAATTTGAAATTTTCTACTATACTGACTTAAAAAGATTGAAAATAAAATGGAAGTGTATTTTCTGATTGCTGCCTTAACATGTAAAAGTTAATGTCATTAAGCATTGCACATGTCACACACAAAACATTCCATGTATATACCACCAAAACATTCACAATTTGTCCCACTTCTTGTGTTGCATTATATTATATTATACGTAGCTACATAATATTAATATTGAATCTTGATAGGAATCTGGTAATGTTTGCGTTTGCTTGATCTCAAACTGCAACAAAGTCTTTTTCGGCGTGAGAATGTCCTCAATTGGGTGTAACCTTCTTGATCCTCAAAATATCTTTGGCGTGGCTTTTGCCTGCATGGATTCCACACAGGGGCGTATGGTCTTTTTCGTAAAAGCGTTTACTCAAATACGTTGAACCGTGTATTGACAACAAAAATCATTGTTCGGCTGAATGTAAAGTTTGACCATGACATAACATTTTCAGTAAAATTATAAAGTCTAAATGTTAAAATATTTCGAAATCCAAATGTTGTTTTAAATCTGACTTGACTGTTGCAGATATTTGGTTTGATCTCAAGCCATTAAAATAGTTTTCGATGAGATCAATTGATGTAATGGGAATGGTAACTCCAATCAATTGTCACAAAAATGTGCCATGCAGTATGGATGCCACAAGGTAAACAACCATCTGTCAAACCATTGCATTTATCGAAAATTTCAAGTTGACAACAAAAAAAAACAGCCACACACATTGTCACATTAGCAAGTGGATGGTAGGACAGCTCTCCTCTCCCAGAGGAAGTGGTAAAAAACCTCAAGAATGATACTCAAGTAAAATTTCCAATAAGCGTGAACAGCAGTAACGTTATTTTACAAGCAAAAGATGCCTTCCAGCTTAAAAAATCAGCAGGATCCCTTGACAAAAATCGCCATCTTTGTTTCGCATATCTGCAAAAGTGAAAGTAGCAGCAACGACATAAAAACAAACATCTCGCACTTGATTGGATAGTCAAACTCGATATAATTTTTAAAACACTTTTATTTTATAAAATAAAGAAAAGTCTACTTCGCTCGGGGTTTTTTCGTGAACCAAATCGGTAGCATTTCTCGAACATATACAAATTTACGTCCCGCGTACGCAGATCTTGCCAAAGATCTTAGTCACTGAGTCAAAGTAAATTCGAAGCAATAGCATATATTATTTAGATGGTGTTTGTTTACATACTTTTTCAAATAATCGGACAAGCCAAAGAATACATCGTGCCTCCAGTTCTGGAATTCGGCTTTTGTTACTTGCGACAATAACGGGGACAGTGTTTCGAAAAATTTTTGTATATGGACATGCACATTTTCAAAGATCCAATCGTCCATTGAGGCAATGTGGTTTTCTGGCAATAAGCGGACAAGCATTTAAACTATAAATAAAGAAAATAGATTACAAGTATTTATAAACAAAGAAAGTAGATTACAAGTATTGTAAATATTATAGAAGATTTTGTGAAATCTTCCATAGAAATTCTATTGTTCAAAAAAATCCGGCGGGGATGGTTTTCGAGTGCAATTTTTAATATTTAATTGAAATTTTAAAGTCAATTTCCAAGTGAGTCTGAAATTTCAGGATATTTTCTAATCGGGAATGAACGTTTTTCTGGGTTCCCAGGTTCAGTGACACAGGGGCGTACTGATAGATTAATCAAAAAAGAAGATTTTGACTATCTATATATAATCCATTATCACGATTTTTGACATGTTCCTAGCAGTTTTTTAGCATGTTTGATCCGTCGAGGTCGTTGTACTCTTTGTGTTCCTGTCTCTCGCCTGGTTTGAACTGGAGCGATATGTCACCGATAATGAGGACGTCGTCAGATTCGAGGAATGTCGGATTTCCTTTCAACAAAACTCCATTCAAGGTAGATTGAGATTCACCAAAAGCCACTGCTATCACCTGTGAAATTTCAAAGTTAAAAAAATATATTGTAAGTTTTTAAGAGGCTTTGATTTAAGATTTTCCTTTTGAAAAACCACCAATGCATCCATGTGTGACAAAATTCCATCCAAAAATCGAAATTCTCGAAAATTTTAGCTTCTCTCTGGCGCAAAAACTCGTCCCCAGCCCTCAAAAATTAAAATTTCAAAAAGCAGAAATCAGACATTTGCGGAAGGAACAAGCGTATCAAATTTCTAGGCTCTCTAGGCTACCCCAAAGTTTTATGTACATACACACACTCACAAACCAACAGACAGTCATACGAATAGGAATTCTGAGATTCTAGGTCAAGCACTGCACGAAATAAGGCGTTTACGCTTCTGCGTAAAAGCCAGTAAACCAGCGCGAATTCCCCAGTAAACTTGATGTTTACATTGAGTTTATGCAGTGCAGAAAGATGGAGTTTTCATATTGTGCGTTTACGTCAAGATGTGAACTTTCTGCAATTTTTAAACATGACCTTTCTGCGACGTCTATAGGTGATCTTTAGGCGATACGTAAAACATGAAATTTCGTTGGTTTCAATCAGGTGCAAACATGAAGTTTGCGCAGCCGAAACATAAAGTTTTTGCAGTATTTAGAATCTGTAACTGCGCTGAAAGGTGAAATCTAATATCAGGTAGAGATGATATATCTGTGTTAATCAATTTGCAGAAAAACAAGTCGAAGTCGAATAAGTTGCAGAGAAGTTTATTAAAAAAAAGTGGTCGAAATTTTTCATTTTTGCATACACAATTTAACTAAAATATTATCGTGAACTAGTAACTGTATAGGGAAACAAAAAAATCAGCGAACACAAAGTTACCTTATTATGGTAATTATTTTTTTTTCGGGGTAAACAAGCTGACTGAAAATGAAAACTATGAAAATATATAAAACCGGCGGAAAACACAACATTCTCTTATCATATTGCAACCAATCTATACTACAGTATAATACAACCATGCTTTCATTTTCAAATAAAGGTTATATACTACATCCATCCCGGGATCCATCCTAAAATAATATGTTTTAAAGTTCATAATACAAATTTAATTTGATAAAATTTAAGGTGAATATTGTCCGCAAAATTTAATTTGCAAAGTTCATGAAGTTTTTTGTGGTACCAGATATAATTTTTAGTGAGACGCAATTTTGGTATCAAGGTAAATTGAAGTATTGTTATGATGCTTCAAAATAATAATAATACAATGTCGTTGGATTTCAATGTTTATGTGATTATCCATTTCCACGTCAATATCGTAATCCGTAATCGTCCCATAGAAACAATCAAAGAAGGATCGTTTTTCAAGATTTTGTATCACTTCTATCGTCAAATGTTACAGTAGATTCCAAATATGCTTTGCCATTTATTGCAGTATCTCTGCTCGGAAAATGAGCATATCCAGCAATATTACTATTTTTATATATATTCTGAAATGAGAGAAAAAACAGAGAAAATAAGTGTCAGAGATAAAAAAAACCCAAAGCCAACACAGCCCATTACACTCACACTCACACTCGCCAACACTTTATATCTCAAACCATAGACAATTTACAGATTTTTCAAAGAAGCGGCTGGATTATTTTTCTCTGTTCTGACTGGCTGAAAAGTTTATGAAGGGATGTTTAAAAAAATCGACATAAATTTACTGCCCTATTTAGCAACAGGTACAACATTTTAGGATAATTTTTATATAGAAAATTTGTCTTTAGATTTTAAAAACGATAAGAAAGGTATCAAAAATATTTAACTTACCTGTCAAGATTAAAGTTGACAACTCATCGTTGCTTTATAACTGTACAAAAGTGCGCACAAAAAGCCGAAACTAACATTCTTTTGTGCTTTGAACTCTATTTGCACATATTTTTACGCTTAGCTAAATTACAAAAGCAAATTAAATAAAAGGTTTATTCTCTTTTTCATAGAAAAAACAACGAGCAAAACTGCGTAGGAATTTTTTTTCTCGGTGAAATAGAGATAGAAATAGCTCGAAATAGCAATAGGCTATAGAGCATAATTTTCGATTATTATCATTTCAATGGTAAAAATCTTCCATCCACAGTAGTCAAAGTACAGTAAAAACACCGGATCATACACATGCAATATGTAACCGATACCATTTTATTTATTCAATTTTTGATAATCAAAACAGGGATGTATCGCTGAAATCGCTTACTAATTATTCAATTAAATTTAATTTACTTCAAAACATAATGAATTTTCATTAATGAACTCATAATAATAAGCTTTCTACTACCGTTAAATTTAGTTTGTAAAGCTCAACTTAATGAGCATGTCTCAAGGCAGAAAAAACAGTAAATACAAATATAGTTAAAAGTCGTCCTCGAAAATTCCTCTTAAGCCCTTTTTTCTTCTTGTCACTGCGTCAGACACATTTATTTCACATTATTTCGGACCCTTCCCCGTTTTCAAGACCACGCTCATTAATTTCAGTAAACTACTGCACTATCCATATTCTTTCACCGGGGTGGGGGTCAACCGGGTCTGTGACACAGGGATGTTATAATATATCTGCGCAAATAAAACGCGCATATATCATATCTACGCCACCAGAAATGACACTCAAACCCGATCGTAGTTTCAAGATATTATAAATTACGAAGCCATTGTTTTTCAGTTTGCGTAAACACGAATCTATCTTTACGCTGTGGTAATAAATGCACAGATATGATCTCTTCGTTATAAAAAAAAGACACGCAAACCCGATCGAAGTTTCAGGATATCTTAACTTGCGTAAACATCAACTTTCAGTTTGTGTAAACATGAAAAGAACTTTACGCTGCGTAAACCCTAAGTAAACATCAACTCTACCAGATTATCTATTTTGCGAAAACGCCTTATTCCGTGCAGTGAAGAATATTGTTGTGTTGAGAATAAAATGGCTCCGACGCAGAAAATGTTCCAACGGCTCTTATCCCTATAACTCAATACTTTAATAGATCCCCCTTGAAAATCTAATTAAGGAGTGTCAACTGTACCTAATCAATTTGTGATGAGTATCAATATGCCATAGAGAGTTTGGGGTTGGAACACGATACTGTCGTCTTTTGATTGTTTGAGCCCATCTCATATCAACACCTTCTGGGCCAACTTGGCGCAACAACTCTCTACACTTGTCTCGTTGTAATATAATTCCTTGTCCCTTTAAGAGACTCAATACCTCTTCGGATCCTAATAATAATAATAATAATAATAATAACGAATGTTTTAAGTGGCTGGCTCCGAAAAATTCTAGAGCTTTTAGACAGCTCAAGAATTGTTTCCACGAAGGGCCACTACGAACAGAACAAGAACAGTAACAAAAAGGAACAGGAAAATTGGATTTTAAATAATTGGAGAATTAGGTGAAGAAATGTTTTCCTGAGTTGGGAAATTGTTTATTTATTTCCGTAATCTTTTCTTTCAACTGATCGTGTGTCAATCGACTGTACAATTTTCTTCCCGAGTCTAGGCCAAATCGTTTGCAAGCATTATGCACAGTATTGGGATGTACAACTTTTCCAAGTTAACCATTTTTGGCTATTTCGACGATTGTGTATCTTTGGGAAAGAAGGAACTTTAACCGTTCAGAGTCAACTATGAGTCTTTTGTTGTTCCGATCTCCAACATTTTCCATGATATTTCTTACAATCTTATTTGCCTATAAAATGTGATAATAGAGGATAGAACAAACTATCAATTGAGCAAAGAGTATACAGGGTCTATGAATCAAGAGCAAAAGGCAAAGGCTTGTCTACTAAAATATAAGTGAAAAGTCACGACAGGATTGTAGTTATTTTTGCCCTATCAAATAAAATTACGTTATAAACAACTCAAGTCTATCATCCCTATCAAGCAATAAAACTTTGTGAATTTTGCGAGTTTTAGTTTTTGATCAAATGCGAAAAAAGTTTTTTTCGCGAAAAATAATTATCAATAAGCTCATTAAAGAAAGTTTGTTTTCTTGGACAAGAATATCTTCCAAATTTAGGACGTTAATGTTACGACTTAAAACTGTAGCTGTACAAAACCCGATCCAGAAAAATCTTTATGCTTGTAATTCTTATTTGGTTGTAAAATAACCTCTTGCGTAACATCGCTAATACACCTTTTCGACCGTAGCCGCCGAGTGCGCGTATTTTTCAAGAGATCTGTGCAATGCAGGAGTGAAAAGGTTGTAAACCTCTGCATTCAACGAGCAAAAAGATTATACGCGGCACCCGTGCGACTACGGTCAAAAAAGGTGTGACAATGGATAACATTTTAAACGAAGAACTTAATTTTGATACATCATAAATATTAAATCCACGTAAATATTTACGATATATCAAAATGAAGTTCTTCATTCAAAACATTATCCATTGTCACCACTAACTCATCCTCTGCCCAGTAATTTGGAAAAGTTACCGAAAATGCACAAGTGTGCACTTTCGGAACTTTACTCTCGAAATCTTCAAAAAAAAAAACTTTCTTCAGTGGAAGAATATCACTTCCTGTCAAGAGTTTCAACAGCTTAAGCAGTTTTTCATCAATTAGTCCTTCAACATACTTTTTCCACGCTTTCCATGTTGATGTTAAAGCGTTCAACGCATTGTTACTGAAACATTCCAAAAGTTTAGCTGGGGCGATGATTTTGTTCCTTTCGATAATCTCATTGATCTTTGTCATCGAATCAAAATTATTTGGAAGGATGAGCTGCTTAAATGCGGATCTAGCCCCCTTCGGGGGCTTTTACAGATCTGTGCAGTTATTACTTGTTCTCAAAGACATTACACGGGAATTTTTCGCAATTACGCAATGAATAATTAAAAACAATGCATACAAAAGTACATCTTCATTGGAAGAAGAATATTTGAATTGAAGTAAGGATTTTAGGCAGAATTTTAGTTCCAACTGAAGTTTGTTTTGGAGAGAAAATAGTTTTGATTCATCTATTTTTTGATGCCACCAGAGTGGTTTCGTTTTTGATCTCCGTTCTAGGGACCAACCACTGTAGTGATTATGGGATAAAACGTAAATGTTTATAATATATCACCTTGTTTTGATGATAAAACCGTCCGAAGGCCCAAAAGTCGAAATTTTCAAACAATGAAAGAAACATCCCCACAGATACTCTCGGGTACCTAATAGATGGGGTGGGAGGAAAAATCTCAAAACTTAAGCAGGGGTTTAAGCGGGGTTGAAATAAAAAAGTCCCGGGTGGAAAATTTTCGAAAAATTAGCGGTTGGGACGGTAATTACAGTCATTCATCAAATTTAGTGCGGCTGATCAAATAATTATTTTGGAGGAAATCAGGAATAGGTGAAAAAGCGTCCGCACTAATCTTTAGAGGAAATAAATTAGTCCGACTTTTCCAAACTAATTAATCCGCATTAATTAGAGGAATTGAAACCAATTTTGATGGATTTGAAATTCGCCAAAATTAGTTACCGCAAAAATTAAATTTTGTTTTCTTGCCTGAATAAACCCTGAAATTAATCTAACTCAAAATAAGGCAAAATAGATCAGATTTACGCTGTCATTAGTTCCCGCCAAAATTTAAAAAATATAGGATTTTTGCTGCCCGCCAAAATAAGAAAAAAAACTTTATAAAAATTTCTGAAAATCCTACTTAAAAACCCGTCAACTAAACCATAGAATAACCGTCCCATGCTTTCTGAGATGTTTATCTCTTGTATGAACACGGCGCAAGAATTTCGCTCAAAATCTCCCACTTGCTGATTATTTTGAAAAACAATAGTAAAAAATTTTACGGTAACGACAATTGATTTCCCGGTTTAGTTCTCGTGTATTTTTATTTTCGTTTGCCGTTAAGTTTGATGTTGGTTTGAAAATTCCATTTTCACGTGCAGAGCAATTTGTGGTTTGTAGCAGTCTCTTCTTGCGGTTAAAGAATATATTGTGGTTTCTGTGGTTCTCTTTCTCTTAATATCAATATAAAATGGTTGAAAGAATTAACATGTCGTTTTGGAAAAAAACGAGAAGGTGACTTGAAAAGTTATGACATCAAATGGTACAGACAGAACGTGAACAAGTCAAAAGATATCGACTATTCAATGGGAGGTAAATTGGACTATTCTCTTGAAAAGATTATTGGAAATCACCTTTTGATTGCAGGGCCCCTTGTCGACTCTTACTTAAACGAAATTGGCAGGATGTTTTACGACCGACTCAGAAGAGGTCACTTGACTGGCATGGTAGAGCCTTCATTTTCTTTGTTTATACCAAGCCCTATATTCAACTACATCAGCTCAATCATTGAAAGTAAAAGATTTTTTGACCATTTACTGATAATATACCATCTTACAATCAAAGAAAATCGCCCGACATGGGGCTTGAACCCATGATCCTGAGATTAAGAGTCTCATGCTCTACCGACTGAGCTAGCCAGGCTTGTACACGACGCCAATATGCCAAGGCATAATTTTGAGGCGAGGAGCGGATCGTGTATACGGAACAACGTGCCGGTTTTGAGCAATTCTAAATGAGCAATCTTATCCACCGTTTTGAGGGATCATGTTGAATTCATTTGGAAATGAAATCTCATTGATTGACTTTGCTAAAGCAGGGCTCAACTGAGAATTGAACTCAGGACCTCTCGCACCCAAAGCGAGAATCATACCACTAGACCATTGAGCCATAAAATTCTTAATATTTGCGTACGTAAATAAACATACTTTGCCGTGAGTTATTAAACTAGAACTGAAAAAATGCGTGATGTTTTCAATGCAGGGCTCAACTGAGAGTCGAACTCAGGACCTCTCGCACCCGAAGCAAGAATCATACCACTAGACCATTGAGCCGGTGACAACACCTGTCTGCACAGTTAAAAGAAAAGATTTTTTTGACCATTTACTGATAATATACCATCTTACAATCAAAGAAAATCGCCCGACATGGGGCTTGAACCCATGACCCTGAGATTAAGAGTCTCATGCTCTACCGACTGAGCTAGCCAGGCTTGTACACGACGCCAATATGCCAAGGCATAATTTTGAGGCGAGGAGCGGATCGTGTATACGGAACAACGTGCCGGTTTTGAGCAATTCTAAATGAGCAATCTTATCCACCGTTTTGAGGGATCATGTTGAATTCATTTGGAAATGAAATCTCATTGATTGACTTTGCTAAAGCAGGGCTCAACTGAGAATTGAACTCAGGACCTCTCGCACCAAAGCGAGAATCATACCACTAGACCATTGAGCCATAAAATTCTTAATATTTGCGTACGTAAATAAACATACTTTGCCGTGAGTTATTAAACTAGAACTGAAAAAATGCGTGATGTTTTCAATGCAGGGCTCAACTGAGAGTCGAACTCAGGACCTCTTGCACCCGAAGCAAGAATCATACCACTAGACCATTGAGCCGGTGACAACACCTGTCTGCACAGTTAAAAGTAAAAGATTTTTTGACCATTTACTGATAATATACCATCTTACAATCAAAGAAAATCGCCCGACATGGGGCTTGAACCCATGACCCTGAGATTAAGAGTCTCATGCTCTACCGACTGAGCTAGCCAGGCTTGTACACGACGCCAATATGCCAAGGCATAATTTTGAGGCGAGGAGCGGATCGTGTATACGGAACAACGTGCCGGTTTTGAGCAATTCTAAATGAGCAATCTTATCCACCGTTTTGAGGGATCATGTTGAATTCATTTGGAAATGAAATCTCATTGATTGACTTTGCTAAAGCAGGGCTCAACTGAGAATTGAACTCAGGACCTCTCGCACCCAAAGCGAGAATCATACCACTAGACCATTGAGCCATAAAATTCTTAATATTTGCGTACGTAAATAAACATACTTTGCCGTGAGTTATTAAACTAGAACTGAAAAAATGCGTGATGTTTTCAATGCAGGGCTCAACTGAGAGTCGAACTCAGGACCTCTCGCACCCGAAGCAAGAATCATACCACTAGACCATTGAGCCGGTGACAACACCTGTCTGCACAGTTAAAAGTAAAAGATTTTTTGACCATTTACTGATAATATACCATCTTACAATCAAAGAAAATCGCCCGACATGGGGCTTGAACCCATGACCCTGAGATTAAGAGTCTCATGCTCTACCGACTGAGCTAGCCAGGCTTGTACACGACGCCAATATGCCAAGGCATAATTTTGAGGCGAGGAGCGGATCGTGTTATACGGAACAAACGTGCCGGTTTTGAGCAATTCTAAATGAGCAATCTTATCCACCGTTTTGAGGGATCATGTTGAATTCATTTGGAAATGAAATCTCATTGATTGACTTTGCTAAAGCAGGGCTCAACTGAGAATTGAACTCAGGACCTCTCGCACCCAAAGCGAGAATCATACCACTAGACCATTGAGCCATAAAATTCTTAATATTTGCGTACGTAAATAAACATACTTTGCCGTGAGTTATTAAACTAGAACTGAAAAAATGCGTGATGTTTTCAATGCAGGGCTCAACTGAGAGTCGAACTCAGGACCTCTCGCACCCGAAGCAAGAATCATACCACTAGACCATTGAGCCGGTGACAACACCTGTCTGCACAGTTAAAAGTAAAAGATTTTTTGACCATTTACTGATAATATACCATCTTACAATCAAAGAAAATCGCCCGACATGGGGCTTGAACCCATGACCCTGAGATTAAGAGTCTCATGCTCTACCGACTGAGCTAGCCAGGCTTGTACACGACGCCAATATGCCAAGGCATAATTTTGAGGCGAGGAGCGGATCGTGTATACGGAACAACGTGCCGGTTTTGAGCAATTCTAAATGAGCAATCTTATCCACCGTTTTGAGGGATCATGTTGAATTCATTTGGAAATGAAATCTCATTGATTGACTTTGCTAAAGCAGGGCTCAACTGAGAATTGAACTCAGGACCTCTCGCACCCAAAGCGAGAATCATACCACTAGACCATTGAGCCATAAAATTCTTAATATTTGCGTACGTAAATAAACATACTTTGCCGTGAGTTATTAAACTAGAACTGAAAAAATGCGTGATGTTTTCAATGCAGGGCTCAACTGAGAGTCGAACTCAGGACCTCTCGCACCCGAAGCAAGAATCATACCACTAGACCATTGAGCCGGTGACAACACCTGTCTGCACAGTTAAAAGTAAAGATTTTTTGACCATTTACTGATAATATACCATCTTACAATCAAAGAAAATCGCCCGACATGGGGCTTGAACCCATGACCCTGAGATTAAGAGTCTCATGCTCTACCGACTGAGCTAGCCAGGCTTGTACACGACGCCAATATGCCAAGGCATAATTTTGAGGCGAGGAGCGGATCGTGTATACGGAACAACGTGCCGGTTTTGAGCAATTCTAAATGAGCAATCTTATCCACCGTTTTGAGGGATCATGTTGAATTCATTTGGAAATGAAATCTCATTGATTGACTTTGCTAAAGCAGGGCTCAACTGAGAATTGAACTCAGGACCTCTCGCACCCAAAGCGAGAATCATACCACTAGACCATTGAGCCATAAAATTCTTGATATTTGCGTACGTAGATAAACATACTTTGCCGTGAATTATTAAATTAGAACTGAAAAAATGCGTGATGTTTTCAATGCAGGGCTCAACTGAGAGTCGAACTCAGGACCTCTCGCACCCGAAGCAAGAATCATACCACTAGACCATTGAGCCGTGACAACACCTGTCTGCACAGTTAAAGTAAAAGATTTTTTGACCATTTACTGAATATACCATCTTACAATCAAAGAAAATCGCCGACATGGGGCTTGAACCCATGACCCTGAGATTAAGAGTCTCATGCTCTACCGACTGAGCTAGCCAGGCTTGTACACGACGCCAATATGCCAAGGCATAATTTTGAGGCGAGGAGCGGATCGTGTATACGGAACACGTGCCGGTTTGAGCAATTCTAAATGAGCAATCTTATCCACCGTTTTGAGGGATCATGTTGAATTCATTTGGAAATGAAATCTCATTGATTGACTTTGCTAAAGCAGGGCTCAACTGAGAAGTGAACTCAGGACCTCTCGCACCCAAAGCGAGAATCATACCACTAGACCATTGAGCCATAAAATTCTTAATATTTGCGTACGTAAATAAACATACTTTGCCGTGCGTTATTAAATTAGAACTGAAAAAATGCGTGATGTTTTCAATGCAGGGCTCAACTGAGAGTCGAACTCAGGACCTCTCGCACCCGAAGCAAGAATCATACCACTAGACCATTGAGCCGATGACAACACCTGTCTGCACAGTTAAAAGTAAAAGATTTTTTGACCATTTACTGATAATATACCATCTTACAATCAAAGAAAATCGCCCGACATGGGGCTTGAACCCATGACCCTGAGATTAAGAGTCTCATGCTCTACCGACTGAGCTAGCCAGGCTTGTACACGACGCCAATATGCCAAGGCATAATTTTGAGGCGAGGAGCGGATCGTGTATACGGAACAACGTGCCGGTTTTGAGCAATTCTAAATGAGCAATCTTATCCACCGTTTTGAGGGATCATGTTGAATTCATTTGGAAATGAAATCTCATTGATTGACTTTGCTAAAGCAGGGCTCAACTGAGAATTGAACTCAGGACCTCTCGCACCCAAAGCGAGAATCATACCACTAGACCATTGAGCCATAAAAGTCTTAATATTTGCGTACGTAGATAAACATACTTTGCCGTGAGTTATTAAATTAGAACTGAAAAAATGCGTGATGTTTTCAATGCAGGGCTCAACTGAGAGTCGAACTCAGGACCTCTCGCACCCGAAGCAAGAATCATACCACTAGACCATTGAGCCGGTGACAACACCTGTCTGCACAGTTAAAAGTAAAAGATTTTTTGACCATTTACTGATAATATACCATCTTACAATCAAAGAAAATCGCCCGACATGGGGCTTGAACCCATGACCCTGAGATTAAGAGTCTCATGCTCTACCGACTGAGCTAGCCAGGCTTGTACACGACGCCAATATGCCAAGGCATAATTTTGAGGCGAGGAGCGGATCGTGTATACGGAACAACGTGCCGGTTTTGAGCAATTCTAAATGAGCAATCTTATCCACCGTTTTGAGGGATCATGTTGAATTCATTTGGAAATGAAATCTCATTGATTGACTTTGCTAAAGCAGGGCTCAACTGAGAATTGAACTCAGGACCTCTCGCACCCAAAGCGAGAATCATACCACTAGACCATTGAGCCATAAAATTCTTAATATTTGCGTACGTAGATAAACATACTTTGCCGTGAGTTATTAAATTAGAACTGAAAAAATGCGTGATGTTTTCAATGCAGGGCTCAACTGAGAGTCGAACTCAGGACCTCTCGCACCCGAAGCAAGAATCATACCACTAGACCATTGAGCCGATGACAACACCTGTCTGCACAGTTAAAAGTAAAAGATTTTTTGACCATTTACTGATAATATACCATCTTACAATCAAAGAAATCGCCCGACATGGGGCTTGAACCCATGACCCTGAGATTAAGAGTCTCATGCTCTACCGACTGAGCTAGCCAGGCTTGTACACGACGCCAATATGCCAAGGCATAATTTTGAGGCGAGGAGCGGATCGTGTATACGGAACAACGTGCCGGTTTTGAGCAATTCTAAATGAGCAATCTTATCCACCGTTTTTGAGGGATCATGTTGAATTCATTTGGAAATGAAATCTCATTGATTGACTTTGCTAAAGCAGGGCTCAACTGAGAATTGAACTCAGGACT
This sequence comes from Clytia hemisphaerica, assembly GCF_902728285.1. Taxonomy (NCBI): domain Eukaryota; kingdom Metazoa; phylum Cnidaria; class Hydrozoa; order Leptothecata; family Clytiidae; genus Clytia; species Clytia hemisphaerica. Next base: position 1,408,642 of record NW_027103562.1, on the reverse strand, counting down.
TCTCGCACCCAAAGCGAATCATACCACTAGACCATTGAGCCATAAAATTCTTAATATTTGCGTACGTAGATAAACATACTTTGCCGTGAATTATTAAATTAGAACTGAAAAAATGCGTGATGTTTTCAATGCAGGGCTCAACTGAGAGTCGAACTCAGGACCTCTCGCACCCGAAGCAAGAATCATACCACTAGACCATTGAGCCGATGACAACACCTGTCTGCACAGTTAAAAGTAAAAGATTTTTTGACCATTTACTGATAATATACCATCTTACAATCAAAGAAAATCGCCCGACATGGGGCTTGAACCCATGACCCTGAGATTAAGATTCTCATGCTCTACCGACTGAGCTAGCCAGGCTTGTACACGACGCCAATATGCCAAGGCATAATTTTGAGGCGAGGAGCGGATCGTGTATACGGAACAACGTGCCGGTTTTGAGCAATTCTAAATGAGCAATCTTATCCACCGTTTTGAGGGATCATGTTGAATTCATTTGGAAATGAAATCTCATTGATTGACTTTGCTAAAGCAGGGCTCAACTGAGAATTGAACTCAGGACCTCTCGCACCCAAAGCGAGAATCATACCACTAGACCATTGAGCCATAAAATTCTTAATATTTGCGTACGTAGATAAACATACTTTGCCGTGAGTTATTAAATTAGAACTGAAAAAAATGCGTGATGTTTTCAATGCAGGGCTCAACTGAGAGTCGAACTCAGGACCTCTCGCACCCGAAGCAAGAATCATACCACTAGACCATTGAGCCGATGACAACACCTGTCTGCACAGTTAAAAGTAAAAGATTTTTGACCATTTACTGATAATATACCATCTTACAATCAAAGAAAATCGCCCGACATGGGGCTTGAACCCATGACCCTGAGATTAAGAGTCTCATGCTCTACCGACTGAGCTAGCCAGGCTTGTACACGACGCCAATATGCCAAGGCATAATTTTGAGGCGAGGAGCGGATCGTGTATACGGAACAACGTGCCGGTTTTGAGCAATTCTAAATGAGCAATCTTATCCACCGTTTTGAGGGATCATGTTGAATTCATTTGGAAATGAAATCTCATTGATTGACTTTGCTAAAGCAGGGCTCCAACTGAGAATTGAACTCAGGACCTCTCGCCACCCAAAGCGAGAATCATACCACTAGACCATTGAGCCATAAAATTTCTTAATATTTGCGTACGTGATAAACATACTTTGCCGTGAGTTATTAAATTAGAACTGAAAAAAATGGCGTGATGTTTTCAATGCGGGCTCAACTGAGAGTCGAACTCGGACCTCTCGCACCCGAAGCAAGAATCATACCACTAGACCATTGAGCCGATGACAACACCTGTCTGACAGTAAAAGTTAAAAGATTTTTTTGACCATTTTACTGATATAACATTACAATCAAAGAAAATCGCCCGACATGGGGCTTGAACCCATGACCCTGAGATTAAGAGTCTCATGCTCTACCGACTGAGCTAGCCAGGCTTGTACACGACGCCAATATGCCAAGGCATAATTTTGAGGCGAGGAGCGGATCGTGTATACGGAACAACGTGCCGGTTTTGAGCAATTCTAAATGAGCAATCTTATCCACCGTTTTGAGGGATCATGTTGAATTCATTTGGAAATGAAATCTCATTGATTGACTTTGCTAAAGCAGGGCTCAACTGGAATTGAACTCAGGACCTCTCGCACCCAAAGCGAGATCATACCCTATACATTGAGCCATAAAATTCTTAATATTTGCGTACGTAGATAAACATACTTTGCCGTGAGTTATTAAATTAGAACTGAAAAAATGCGTGATGTTTTCAATGCAGGGCTCAACTGAGAGTCGAACTCAGGACCTCTCGCACCCAAAGCAAGAATCATCCACTAGACATTGAGCCGTGACAAAACTGTCTGCACAGTCAAAGTAAAAGATTTTTTGACATTTACTGATAATATACCATNCCAAGGCATAATTTTGAGGCAATGCGGAGCATGTATACGGAAAACGTGCCGGTTTTAGCAATTTAAATGGCAATCTTATCCACCGTTTTGAGGGATCTGGATTCATTTGGAAATGAAATCTCATTGATTGACTTTGCTAAGCAGGGCTCAACTGAGAATTGAACTCAGGACCTCTCGCACCCAAAGCGAGAATCATACCACTAGACCACTGAGCCATAAAAGTCTTAATATTTGTGTACGTAGATAAACATACTTTGCCGTGAGTTATTAAATTAGAACTGAAAAAAATGCGTGATGTTTTCAATGCAGGCCTCAACTGAGAGTCGAATCAGGACTTCTGCACCCGAAGCAAGAATCACCTAACCTTGAGCCATACAACCTGTCTGCACAGTTAAAAGTAAAGATTTTTTGACCATTACTGATAATATACCATCTTCAATGAAGAAATCGCCCGACATGAGCTTGAACCCATGCCCTGAGATTAAGAGTCTCATGCTCTACCGACTGAGCTAGCCAGACTTGTACACGACGCCAATATACCAAGGCATAATTTTGAGGCGATGAGCTGAGCATGTATACGGAACAACGTGCCGGTTTTGAGCAATTCTAAATGAGCAATCTTATCCACCGTTTTGAGGGATCATGTTGAATTCATTTGGAAATGAAATCTCATTGATTGACTTTGCTAAGGCAGGGCTCAACTGAGAATTGAACTCAGGACCTCTCGCACCCAAAGCAAGAATCATACCACTAGACCACTGAGCCATAAAAGTCTAAATATTTGTGTACGTAGATAAACATACTTTGCCGTGAGTTATTAAATTAGAACTGAAAAAAATGCGTGATGTTTTCAATGCAGGGCTCAACTGAGAGTCGAACTCAGGACTTCTTGCACTCGAAGCAAGAATCATACCACTAAACCATTGAGCCGATGACAACACCTGTCTGCACAGTTAAAAGTAAAAGATTATTTGACCATTTACTGATAATATACCATCTTACAATCAAAGAAAATCGCCCGACATGAGGCTTGAACCCATGACCCTGAAATTAAGAGTCTCATGATCTACCAACTGAGCTAGCCAAACTTGTACACGACGCCAATATACCAAGGCATAATTTTGAGGCGAGGAGCGGAATATGTATACGGAACAAGGTGCCGGTTTTGAGCAATTCTAAATGAGCAATCTTATCCACCGTTTTGAGGGATCATGTTGAATTCATTTGGAAATGAAATCTCATTGATTGACTTTGCTAAAGCAGGGCTCAACTGAGAATTGAACTCAGGACCTCTGGCACCCAAAGCGAGAATCATACCACTAGACCATTGAGCCATAAAAGTCTTAATATTTGCGTACGTAGATAAACATACTTTGTCGTGAGTTATTATATTAGAACTGAAAAAATGCGTGATGTTTTCAATGCAGGGCTCAACTGAGAGTCGAACTCAGGACCTCTCGCAACCAAAACAAGAATCATACAACTAGACCAGTGAGCCGATGACAACACCTGTCTGCACAGTTAAAAATAAAACATTTTTTGACCATTTACTGATAATATACCATCTTACAATCAAAGAAAATCGCCCGACATGGGGCATGAACCCATGACCCTGAGATTAAGAGTCTCATGATCTACCAACTGAGCTAGCCAGGCTTGTACACGACGCCAATATACCAAGGCATAATTTTGAGGCGAGGAGCGGAATATGTATACGGAACAAGGTGCCGGTTTTGAGCAATTCTAAATGAGCAATCTTATCCACCGTTTTGAGGGATCATGTTGAATTCATTTGGAAATGAAATCTCATTGATTGACTTTGCTAAAGCAGGGCTAAACTGAGAATTGAACTCAGGACCTCTCGCACCCAAAGCGAGAATCATACCACTAGACCACTGAGCAATAAAAGTCTTAATATTTGTGTACGTAGATAAACATACTTTGCCGTGAGTTATTAAATTAGAACTGAAAAAATGCGTGATGTTTTCAATGCAGGGCTCAACTGAGAGTCGAACTCAGGACCTCTCGCACCCGAAGCAAGAATCATACCACTAGACCATTGAGCCAATGACAACACCTGTCTGCACAGTTAAAAGTAAAAGATTTTTTGACCATTTACTGATAATATACCATCTTACAATCAAAGAATCTTGCCCGACATGGGGCTTGAACCCATGACCCTGAGATTAAGAGTCTCATGCTCTACCTACTGAGCAAGCCAGGCTTGTACACGACGCCAATATGCAAAGGCATATTTTTGAGGCGAGGAGCGGATCGTGTATACGGAACAACGTGCCGGTTTTAAGCGATTCTAAATGAACAATCTTATCCACCGTTTTGAGGGATCATGTTGAATTCATTTGAAAATTAATTTTCATTGGTTGATTTTGCTAAAGCAGGGCTCAACTGAGAATTAACCTCGGGACCTCTCGCACGCAAAGCAAGAATCATACCACTAGACCATTGAGCCATAAAACTCTTCATATTTGTGTCCGTAGATAGACATACCTTGCCGTGAATTATTAAATTAGAACTGAAAAAAGCGTGATGTTTTCAATGCAAGTCTCAACTGAGAGTTGAACTCAGGACCTCTTGCCCCAAAAGCAAGAATCGTTCCTATAGACCATTGAACTGATGACAACGCCTGTCTGCACAGTTAAAAGTAAAAGATTTTTTGACCATTTACTGATAATATACCATCTTACAATCAAAGAAAATCGCCCGACATGGGGCTTGAACCCATGACCCTGAGATTAAGAGTCTCATGATCTACCAACTGAGCTAGCCAGGCTTGTACACGACGCCAATATACCAAGGCATAATTTTGAGGCGATGAGCGGAGCATGTATACGGAACAACGTGCCGGTTTTGAGCAATTCTAAATGAGCAATCTTATCCACCGTTTTGAGGGATCATGTTGAATTCATTTGGAAATGAAATCTCATTGATTGACTTTGCTAAAGCAGGGCTCAACTGAGAATTGAACTCAGGACCTCTCGCACCCAAAGCGAGAATCATACCACTAGACCACTGAGCCATAAAAGTCTTAATATTTGTGTACGTAGATAAACATACTTTGCCGTGAGTTATTAAATTAGAACTGAAAAAATGCGTGATGTTTTCAATGCAGGGCTCAACTGAGAGTCGAACTCAGGACCTCTTGCTCAAAAAGCAAGAATCGTTCCTATAGACCATTGAACTGATGACAACGCCTGTCTGCACAGTTAAAAGTAAAGGATTTTTTGACCATTTGGTGATAATATACCATCTTACAATCAAAGAATCTCGCCCGACATGGAGCTTGAACTCATGACCCTGAGAGTCTCATGCTCTACCAATTGAGCTAGCAAGGCTTGTACACGACGCCAATATGCCAAAGCATAATTTTGAGGCGAGAAGCAGAACGTGTACACGGAACAACGTGCCGGTTTTGAGCAATTCTAAATGAGCAATCTTATCCACCGTTTTGAAGGATCATGTTGAATGCATTTGGAAATGAATTCTCATTGATTGACTTTGCTAAAGCAGGGCTCAACTGAGAATTGAACTCAGGACCTCCTGCACCCAAAGCGAGAATCATACCACTAGACCATTGAGCCAGAAAAGTCTTAATGTTTGCGTCCGTAGATAAACATACTTTGCCGTGAATTATTAAATTAGAACTGAAAAAATGCATGATGTTTTCAATGCAGGGCTCAATTGAGAATCGAACTCAGGACCTCTCGCACCCAAAGCAAGAATCTCACCACTAGACCATTGAGCCGATGACTACACCTGTCTGCACAGTTAAAAATAAAATATTTTTTGACCATTTACTGATAATATACCATCTTACAATCAAAGAATCTCGCCCAACATGGGACCTGAACCCATGACCCTGAGATTAAGAGTCTCTTGCTCTACCGACTGAGCTACCCACGCTTTTACACATCGCCAACATGCCAAGGCATAATTTTGAGGCGAGGAGCGGATCGTGTCGGTTTTAAGCAATTTTAAATGAGCAATCTTATCCACCGTTTTGAGGGATCATGTTGAATTCATTTGGAAATGAATTCTCATTGATTGACTTTGCTAAAGCAGGGCTCAACTGAGAATTGAACTCAAGATCTCTCGCACCCAAAGCGAGAATCATACCACTAGACCATTGAGCAATAAAAGTCTTAATATTTGCGTCCGTAGATAAACATACTTTGCCGTGAATTATTAAATTAGAACTGAAAAAATACGTGATCTTTTCAATGCAGGGCTCAACTGAGTGTGGAACTCAGGACCTCTCGCACCCGAAGCAAGAATCTTAACACTAGACCATTGAGCCGATGACAGCACCTGTCTGCACAGTTAAAAGTAAAAGATTTTTTGACCATTTACTGATAATATACCATCTTACAATCAAAGAATCTTGCCAAACATGGGGCTAGAACCCATGACCCTGAGATTAAGAGTCTCATGCTCTACCGACTGAGCCAACCAGGCTTGTACACGATGCCAATATGCAAAGGTATAATTTTGAGGCGAGGAGCGTATCGTGTATACGGAACAGCGTGCCAGTTTTGACCAATTCTAAATGAGCAATCTTATCTACCGTTTTGAGGGACCATGTTGAATTCATTTGGAAATGAATTTTCATTGATTGACTTTGCTAAAGCAGGGCTCAAGTGAGAGTTGAACTCAGGACCTCTCGCACCCGAAACTAGAATCGTACCACTAGCCCATTGAGCCCATGACAACACCTGTCTGCACAGTTAAAAGTAAAAGGATTTTTGACCATTGGCTGATAATATACCATCTTACACAATCAAAGAATCTCCCTCGACAGGGGGCTAAAACCCATGACCCTAAGATTAAGAGTCCCATGCTCTATCGATTGTGCTAGCCAGGCTTGTACACGACGCCAATACGCCAAGGCATAATTATGAGGCGAGGAGCGGATCGTGTATACGGAACAACGTGCCAGTTTTTAGCAATTCTAAATGAGAAATCTTATCCACCGTTTTCAGGAATCATGTTGAATTTATTTGTAAATGAATTTTCATTGATTGACTTTGCTAAAGCAGGGCTCAACTGAGAATTGAACTCAGGACCTCTCGCACCCAAAGCGAGAATCATAGCACTAGACCATTGAGATATAAAACTCTTCATATTTGCGTCCGTAGATAAACATAACTTGCCGTGAATTATAAAATTAGAACTGAACAAACGCGTGATGTTTTCAATGCAGGGTTCAACTGAGAGTTGAACTCAGGACCTGTCACACCCGAAGAAAAAATCATACCACTAGACCATTAAGCCGATGACAACACCTGTCTGCACAATTAAAAGTAAAAGATTTTTTGACCATTTACTGATAATATACCATCTTACAATCAAAGAATCTATCCCGACATGGGGCTTGAACCAACGACCCCGAGATTAAGAGTCTCATGCTCTACTGACTGAGCTAGCCAGGCTTGTACACGACGCCAATATGCCAAGGCATAATTTTGAGGCGAGGAGCGGATCGTGTATACGGAACAACGTGCCAGTTTTGAGCAATTCTAAATGAGAAATCTTATCCACCGTTTTGAGGGATCATGTTGAATTCATTTGGAAATGAATTTTTATTGATTGACTTTGCTAAAGCAGGGCTCAACTGAGAATTGAACTCAGGACCTCTCGCACCCAAAGGGAGAATCGTATCACTAAACCATTGAGCCATGAAATTGTAATATTGGCATCAGTAGATACACGGATACCTTGCCAGGAATTATTGAATTAAAGTCAAAAAAATCGTGATGTTTTCAATACAGGGCTCAACTGAGAGTAGAACTCAGGACCTCTCGCACCCAAAACGAGAATCATACCACTAGACCATTGAGCTATAAAACTCTTCATATTTGCGACTGTAGATAAACATACCTTGCCGTGAATTATTAAATTAGAACTGAAAAAATGCGTGATGTTTTCAATGCAGGTCTCAACTAAGTGTCGAACTCAGGACCTCTTGCACCCGAAGTAAGAACTATACGACAAGACCATTGAAACGATGACAACACCTGTCTGCACAGTTAAAAGTAAAAGATTTTTTGACCATTTGCTGATAATATTAATATACCATCTTACAATCAAAGAATCTCGCCTGACATGGGGCTTGAACCCATGAACCTGAGAGTCTCATGCTCTACCGATTGAGCTAGCAAGGCTTGAACACGAAAGCAATATGTCAAGGCATAATTTTGAGTCGAGGAGTGGATCGCGTATACGGAACAAAGTGCCGGTTTTGAGCAATTCTAAATGAGCAATCTTATCCACCATTTTGAGGGATCATGTTGAATTCATTTGAAAATGAATTTTCATTGATTGACTTTGCTAAAGCAGGGCTCAACTAAAAATTGAACTCAGGACCACAGATATGTAAAGCCGGAAGGGCTAGATTTGCGGCTTTTATCGAAAAGTGAAGCCTAGGTTTGAAAGGATTTTCTACCAAAGTCACGTGACTAAAATATGCAATTTTACCGGTTTGAGAGATGTGAAATAGCGTTTGCCGCCTACTTTTTTTTTATCTCCTCGCTCCGAAAACAATTAAAATGCTAGATCCTATCCATCGGCACGAAATTTAAAAAGTCAAATTTTTGTTTCACTTTTTTTTACTGGAGAAAGCTTAAACTTGCCTATCTACCCCTTCGGGCTTTACAGATATCTGTGCTCAGGACTTCTTGCACCAAAAGTGAGAATCATACCACTAGACCATTGAGCCATGAAATCGTAATATTGGCGTCATTAGATACACGGATACCTTGCCAGGAATTATTGAATTAGAAGTCAAAGAATGTATGATTTCTTTAAAGCTGGGCTCAACTGAGAATTGAACTCAGGACCTCTCGCACCCAAAGCGAGAATCATACCACTAGACCATTGAGCCATAAAATTCTTAATATTTGCGTACGTAGATAAACATACTTTGCTGTGAATTATTAAATTAGAACTGAAAAAATGCGTGATGTTTTCAATGCAGGGCTCAACTGAGAGTCGAACTCAGGACCTCTCGCACCCGAAGCAAGAATCATATCACTAGACCATTGAGCCAATGACAACACATGTCTGCACAGTTAAAAGTAAAAGATTTTTTGACCATTTGCTGATAATGTACCATCTTACAATCAAAGAATCTCGCCCGACATGGGGCTTGAACCCGTGACCCTGAGATTAAGAGTCTCAAATAAAAATAGCGTGTTATCTCGCCCTCGCTTTTCCCTATGCTCTGGTTCGCTATATTGATTCCTGAACCCAAAATCGGGGTTACTTTACTCAAACCGAACTCAAGTAAACAGGGTTTTAAAGAGGTCAAGAGAATTCTTCTTGGTGACTTTTTATCCTTGAAAATGAATTATTTGTTCTAAACATTCATTTTCAAACAAAATATTCTGAACATTATTGCCACCGCAACAAACGCAGCGAGTGAGGAGGCAGTTATAGTTTCAGGCGTAAGGAATATTGGACTGGAATCTCGAATTTTTGCGGGTTTTTTTTTTTTTTTTTTTTTTTTGTCGCGCAAGCCTAAAAAAACGCGGGTGACGTCTAGTATAGGCTAGCCTACCCGTAGTTAGTCCCTTCCGTAAATGTTCGGTTTTCTTTCCGGGACGGCAGTTGCTATAGCCTAAAAACTTTTTCTTTATAATAGCTTTAGTTTTTCTTTTAGTGTTATTATTAGACGATGATTATGACTTTTCTCTTCTTTGTGTACAATGTTATTTCTATGTTGTTTTTGCTTCTTAGATCAGTTTAAAGAAGGAAAAATACTTATTTGAGTATTTCTACATGCCCTCCTTGTGAAAAGAATGATAATATTTTGCACGATTTCTTCTCCAAAAAGTTTTGTCTTTGAATTTACTTCGTGAAACCTTTTGAAGTTTTTTCTGACCCAAATTCTGTCGGCCATGACACCTTCCCTGTCCAAATTGCACTCGGGCCCATTTTTAAAAAAATTACGCGGTCAGGCGTATTCTACATCAAAATTCCGTACTGTATTTCTTCCAGATGTTGAAAATTTTCCCGACCTTCAGAGCTTTAGCGTGTCGGAAGAAAATTTCTACATCGGGTGCCAGATAATTGGTCAACATGCAGGAAATGGAATGGAGAATTTTCTGGAAGTTTTTTTTAATTCAAGCTCTCTCTTCGCAGTCCTGCAGTCAAAATACTTATACGCATTCACTTTTGACTTTCGGATTAAACAAGATATATACATATACCAATCAGTGAATTTGCTAACAGTCAAATTACAATCTGTCTCCTGTCTTAGACATTCAGGAGATTGATTCATTTTTCGACCCAAACAGTTTGTCCCCAATAATGAACAATGATTAAAATGATAATAGTAGAACAATGATTGAATATGGACAAAAGTGATTATTGTTGGTGGTTGAATTGGCAACGAAATTCCATTGTAACTAAATTTATTCGACAATCGTCATTCAACTCCCAACAAGAATGCTTAAAGATCCTGTGTAATGGTACTTCGACAGTAAGTACAAATATTTTTTTCTTTGTGTACTTTTATAAGACTTGGTTTTATTAATCTTTTATGTTTAACCTGTGTTCTTGTTCATACTTACCAGGCACTATTTGGGAAATTATTATCAAAGATTGAAAGAAACTTTAGTGAACTATTTTTGAGGAAATTTCAGTATACTCACCATATAAGTGGTCATCGAAAAATTATTCTATTCGCGTCACCCGCCCGGCGCATCAAATTTTCCGCTGATTTTCCGGTGTGGAGATGCGGAAAAAAATCTGGGAGACGCAATTTGTTCTTTTAAAGTATAGCTTTTTTCTCAATTGCTCTGACGACCATCAAAAAATAGTTTTGCTTGCGTTACCACCCACCCCTGATTTACTGGCATGATTAAAAAAAAAAGTGGGAATGTTTTTGACCACCCGTCCACCGGCATGTATTTTAAGCACCCGTTGCGACGCGAAGAGAGCATTTTTTCGATGACCGCCATATCATTTAATTTCATGTTTCTTATTTTCCCTTTAAGCTTTTTATGAATGAGGATTCGTTTACCTTGACAACGCAATATTACCTCGTTACTGCTACTATTACCATGTTACGTCATGATTTTCCATCCTTCTACACGATATTACTGTTACAAAACTGCAAGATAACTCGCATATCTTTTTAATGTAAACAATTTTGTCCATGAGATCCCTTATCATGCCGTTGGACAAAGTCCTGAATGTACGATATTTCCTGTTAATACATGCTTCCTGCTCATCAATATTGCCTCGTTACTGATACTATTACCACGTTACGTCCTATCATCTTCCATCCTTTACACAACGCTGCTACAGCTTCTAGATTACTGGTAAATCCATTTAATGTAAACAATTTTAGATCACGATATCCTTCGTTAAATCGTTGGAAAAACCCCTAAGTACCGTAATGTGTAATATCGACATCTCTCGTCTAATTCCGACACCCTTCTTTAGAGAAATGAATAATATGAAAGCTTCAATCACTGATTGAAAAAGGTTTATTCCTCTCTGACCACTAAGCAAAGAAAAACAATTTCAACCTTCTTATAAATTTCAGCTGATAAACAGGGTGTCGGAATTAGAGGAGGGATGTCGACATTAGACCAAGTTACGGTACGTTGTTACCTGTCAATTTTTGGTTCCTGCTTGTTATGTTTCTGGCTCGTAGCATTTCTTAAGCTGCTTGGTTCTACTATGTTTCATTTATATTTCAAATTAGTTGAAATAAATACAGTTGCATGTCTTTTGACTGGTTTAGTATCGGTAACTGTCTGTGATTGATTCTACCTGGACACTTTTCCTAATAAATGTTTTAAGATTCGTATTTTATTCTTTGTAAAAAGTAATTCACATTTTTAGAAAAAAAATATGTTTCATTTATGTTAGCTTATTCATTGATATCTCAAATAAAATGCTGAAAAGAATCATTCTAACTATTCCAAATCATTTCCAAACTTTTGTTATAAAGCATTAAAAACCCTTAATTAGCATTAATTAGTTTTTACAAGCATTTGTACAAGCGAGTGGCAGTTAGTGAAAGCTATGGCTAGTTATAGAATTTAGGAAATTAAGATGCGGGTCCTACTCCCAGATATCTGTAAAGCCCGAAGGGCTAGATAGGCAACTTTAAGCTTTCTCCAGCAAAAAAAAGTGAAGCCAAAATTTGACTTTTTAAATTTCGTGCCGATGGATAGGATCTAGCATTTTAATTGTTTTCGGAGCGCGAGATAAAAAAAAGTAGGCGGTAAACGCTATTTCACATCTCTCAAACCGGTGAAATTGCATATTTTAGTCACGTGACTTTGGTAGGAAATCCTTCCAAACCTAGGCTTCACTTTTCGATAAAAGCCGCAAATCTAGCCCATCGGGCTTTACAGATCTGTGGTCCTACTAACCTTAGACAGGAGACCCGCCGTATGTTTTTTTAATCTACTGTACATACGACGCGTGACTCACATTTTTACAGTTGAAAAAGCACAGGGCTCACTCACTAAAGAATAATAAATAAACAATAAAAAATCGCGCTTTTTTCCGAGTCAGTTTGAACAGAGAAACCAAAACAAAATTTGAAGAGTGAGATTCAAATCATCAACAGGTCAAACCTTGCTATTCATTTCGCCATCAGTATATCAAGAAGAAATCATAGCATGGATTCCCAGGCTATACTAACCTGGGATCTTGATTCACTCAAAGAGAGTTTAAAAACAAGAAAAGCGGTGTCTTTGATTTACCAGATGATTCACTTGGGATCTGTAACCAGATCTGTAACCTGGACCCTTAACCTGTAACCTGAACCTACATACGTAATAGTCGTTTTGGATAAACATCAAGATAGGGCCAGTATTCTAAACGTATTCTTATTTTTCCCACTGTATATAATTATAAGGTTGAGGCCCCTAAACCACACATTTTCTTTTATTAGCAACTCCATTTTTCAGGTCAGGCCTGGAGTTACTAAGAATTTTTCAAAATTCAGACCCAAAGTCGCTTGTAAGGTTGCTTAAAAAATTTCAAGCTTAAAATGGTTGAGAATCACATTTTTGCATTTTTCAACAATTTTTCAATTTTAAATGGACAGTAGAGGCATTTTTCGAAGATTTGCAAGGCTTTCTTTTAAGGTTGTGTCAAAGTTATTTTTTATTGCTGAAGAAAAAAGTTTCTAATTTTGGGTTTCAAAGCTTTTGCCCCAAAGGCCCAAATTTGGGCCAAAACCCCCCTTTTGAGGGGTTTTCAGGGCTTTTGAAGAATTTTAAGTTAGATTTTCGTATTCTACATGAAAAATTGAATAAAAATGGTGAGTTTCAATAAAATTGGAGAAAATTGATTTTTGGGTCATTTTTTGCCCCAAAGGCCCTAAATTTGGCCCGAAATCCCCTTTTTTTACATTTGTCCGTGGGTCGAGCTTCAAAAATGATATATCCTCCACCCCCCATGTACGAACTTTTTCTGGAAGAGCCCAATAGAGAAAAAAAATACAGATAAGATAGAGAAAAAAATCCATCAATGTCAAGGTGACATTCATCTTTCATAATCAAGATTTCTTTATTTACAATAAATTATTTGGATTATTTTTAACCATATTTCCGGGTGCAATTGAGACATTTATACGCTCATTTCTTGGATTTCTGCCAAAGTCGATTCGTATTCGCGTTTCACTTTATTATAATTATCCTTCTCATTGCTCAGTGAATCTGAAATAAAAAAGTAACTTATAATGCGCAATTCGCTCATACCTATTTTCCGGAATCTAGCAATGCTATAATACTAGACAATTCTCTCGGGTACCTAAATATGCCACCCTCCCGCCGCTAATTAATTTTTCGAAAATTTTCCAACCAGGACATTTTTATTCCAACCAACCAAATTTTTTGAGAAAATTTTTTTTTGCAAGTTCCATCCTTTGCTCTGCTGTATTAGGCTCCTTTTCAAAAACTTTCCACCCAGGACTTTTTTTCCCACCAATCCCGCTTATTCCAAACTCCGCGTTTATTAGGTACCAGAGAGTAGTCGAAATCAGACCCTGAGATCATTGCCATTATTAAGGTTATATGATCTAACTAACATCATGCATGATAGGCCTTTGATATTTAACTTTTTTCTAAATTGCAATGTTGACAACAAGTTGCCTAACTTTTATTTAGCTTCAAAATAAATTAATTTTTGACACCTAAAAATCTTCACACCTTCAGCATCATGATATCCCTTATTAAATCCCTGAGATTAAGGTGCCATAAAAATGAATAATTTTCAAAACAAATAAGTAATTTCCTGAGAATGCTTTCCACATGATAAGCAAAGCAGAGTGCACAAGTAAAGCGAATAGAAGCATAAAATGACCTTTTTATTCTAAACTTCGGAAACCTTTTTCTAAATCCTGGGTTAGTTTACAATACACGCTTTTTTATAAGAATAGTGTACTTTGGATGAGGGTCAAGTATTCTTAAGAAAGTGCCAAAATTGCAGGTAAAATATTCATAACGTAAGTATTCTTACATTTTTAGACTTTGGGAGTTTTGGACTTTTGAGTTTAACATTTGGGTTAAAAGTTAATTTCTTCCTCAAAGCTTCAACTTATCTCTTATTTATTTCTGTTATCCAAATACAAAGTGACTGTATTCTTATCAAATTCTGTGAGATTCACCCTAGCAGTGGCGTTGTGGGAAAATTTTTCTGGAGGGGCCAAAGTCAATTTTTTTTAAATGGCGCCCCCAATTTTCCAAAGTGGCGCCCATACCACTAGTTTCTAAACTTTTACTAATTCATTTCCCTAGGCATAATGAGGAAGGGAATGTTTTAGTGGATAAGAGTAGATATATCTTTGATGAATGGAAAAGGGATAAACAGGCGCCACCATGGTTGGGGCCGACTAGAAAATTTTTGAAAATCGACTGCCAAGTTACTCCAAATCACTAAATAAAAATAGAAAAATTTGACACTTGCTAAAGTGAAAAGAAACTTAAAAAAAAACAATGTGTAATGCGAGCGAAGCGAGCGAAAAAAATTATGTTTTATAATTTCAATATTGTTGTCAGCAATTTGGTCTTTGGGTGCAGTTAGATTTTCATTTAATAGTGCTATATTGTACGCAAAAAACTTGTAAGTTAGCTAGATTGGAAAGAAGTTACCAATCAACTTTATTGCGAGCGAAGCGAGCGAAAAAATTGCAAGCATTTTAAAATTATCTCAGTAAAATTGGTCCTGGGGCGCAGTTAAAGGTGCAGTATGATTTTTAAGATTGAGGCGTTTAAAAAAATCTCTTTTGGCGCCCCTTGCTGTTCGGCGCCCCTTCAAAAAAGCTCCGTTGGGGGGCCATGGCCCCCCCTGCCACAACGCCACTGCCCTAGAGGGTATTCTTAGGGTGTTCTTATGATTTGGCCAATTTTCACCCTGATATTCTTATAGAAGATATTCTTATAAAAAAAGCGTGTAGCTTTTTGGAAAAACAAGTGTTCATTTTAATTATGATGAGGGACGTTGTTAAATGTTACATTACATGACAAGGATCTCGTGTGCCAATTAGATAAAAAGGTGAGGAAAAGGAAAAGGACAGGAAAGGCCACCCAAGCCTGAAGCCTATTATGAATATGGTTAAAGAATCTTCGCTTGATACGAAAGAGTTTTCAATCTGTTTTGTTCCACAACAAGGCGAGAAAACTTTTCCCTCTCACCTTCCAATTCATCCTGTTGCCGATCAAGTTCAGCAGCCTGTGTTTCGTATTTCTCTGCTTTTGCAGTGGCTTCTTCCAACTGGGAAGTTGTTTCAGCAATCTTGGTGGTGACCGCATCCTCCCGTTGGTTAGCTTTGTCCTCACTGATCTCCATTGTTCGCAATAAATTACCAACTTGCAAGACCTCCGTTTCCAATTCTTTGACACGCCTTTTAACAGAACAAAAATATCAATATTATGGCTTTAATAAACTTCTATCCTTTAACACCAATACGCAAAGTTTTTGTAGACGAAAGACGAAAACGAGTAAATTCCATTTTCTCCGGATAAGTACGTTTAAAGGTAGAAAATGGGGAATAAGGGGGGGGGGTGTAGGGGTTCGTAATTAGCCTCCGTCTCAGAACGCGGTCAGAAAATTTTGCGGATAATTTCACAGCGAAAATGCATCCAGTGAAATGTAAGTAATGTATCATGATTCAAGTCGACTGACATAATTATACACATAATACATGTTACAAGTTCTGCCTACGGATTCTCAAGCTCAGCTATTATAAAACTATTACATGTTAGTAGCCGACCCGACTGACCAATGTTATGTAGCAGGCTGAAACATGAGTTTCTACTGGAAAGATGCAGTTTGTTTTCAAGTTAAATCTTCAAAATAAAGCAAACTGTGTGGGTTTCTTTACTTCCAAACAACCTACCAATAGTTTTGGAACACTCCATAATAAAGGAAGATGGCTCTTCTTGTGGATTGGCTTTCTGATACCCCATATAAACACGATGTGACATGAAAGTGAAGAGACATGATTTGTTGGTTTTTGTTTGATTTGTTGACTCATATATCTCATGGCAAATGGGATAGCAAATGACTTTTCATGTATTGCTTGGCTGTACATATGATAGCTCTATCTTTGAACACCTCCAGAATGTTGAAAAAAGCATTTTACGAGATAAGTTTCAATTATAATTTTCATGGAAATTTTTAATCGCCAGATTTGGCTTGGCGTCAGTTTTGTTTGGTTGATGTTTGGTATTGTGATCATTAAAAGCAATGAAATGCCACACAGTCACTCTACACATGATGCCTCCAGCCATGATTGGTATCAGAATGTTGGAAAAAAACATTTTACGAGAAATTGTTGATAGAAATTATATTGACTTATTTTTACAATTTTGGCGGTATGGGTTTAGTTGGTTGATAATGTTTACGCTGTGGGATGGTTTTCAAAAAACTGTTATATTGATTGTTGTTTGTTGGAATTGATTACCAAAAAAAAAGAGAACCTTTTTTGATAAATACTTTATTTTTTTCATGAATCGAAAAAACCGTGTGGATAGTATGTCTTGTAGTAACACCAATGCAGTGTCTGTTTTCAAATTTTGAAAGCTTTATACCTACTGAATCTGTGAATTGAAGCTCTGACTAGCTCTAAGTTTAAAACTTTGAGCCATGTTTTTTTCTTTGTTGCTATTAAAGATAGATTTTTAAATTGTCGTAATGTAAATTTATGGTAAAGTTTTAGTTTTTGAGTTTAGTTCATCAGTAGTACATACAGTAGTATTTTTTCAGTAATCCTTTCTTGTAAATATAGTAACATTTAACCAGACTCATTGCCCTCATTATATTCAAATTTGTATTTTTTTAGGACTGATAAGTACATATTTTTAAACACCAAAACAAAGCAAACAACATAACAGTTCTTTCTGGACAAATATATATGTATACTTTATTGTGTGCTTTGAGTTCTATTTTAATCAACCCTCTCAACTGCTGACCTTTCAACTATGATTTAGGATTATAGAATGGGCTTCCATAGTACCATTTTCTCTAAGTATTTTGTGCAAATTTTCTGTCCTTGTCCCTTATGTTAAAGTTGTTCTGATGGAGGACATTGCTATTTTTGGTAGCCTTCACATATCAATAAGGAGCTTTGGTGTAAATGTTTTTTCTGATGAAATCATACTAATCTGAAACTATTAGGCCTTTATGAACTTTCTAGAACAATAATCTTGCTCTAATCTTGAGAAACACTGGAAAAATAGGTTAGCATTCCCTGCCATAATTTCACAGATTTCCTCTGCTTTCTGCTTGAAAACGCTGTCGCATAGCCGAAAACGAAAGTGAAACTGTGAAAACGTCCGCAAATTCGGGCCCAGTCCTCTTCCGAGACGGAGGCTAATACCGTTTTCCCGTCAAAATTTTTGCTGAATCCCAGAATCCCGAAAATTGGAAAAATAATAACACCGTCACACCGGCTTGTACAGGGCAAAAATGTACCTAAATACCGTCACCGTCTGATTTTAAAATACCGTTTTCCAGTCTCTTTTTTCGTCAAATCCCGTAATCACCGTACTAAAAAAGGGCCAATCCCGTCACACCGTAAAAGTACAAACCCCCCCCCCCCAAAGAAGGATGACGTCATTCTTACGCATCAGCATTTGCAGCTCTTTCTTCCTCTTCGTCCAGAGTATTTTCCAAATCGTCACTCTCCTTTGTGATCTGCAAATCAATAAAACATTCCATGATTAATACAAAACAGTGACACGAGATTTTTAACCATTTGGGACTTATCCATTCGCTCTTACATACTGGATCTATCTATCGAAATATCTGGGTTAGGCAATGACTAATTCAGCCTTCCCATCGCAAAACATGTTTTGAAAGTTGTGAAAATTTCGAACTTTTTTTCTTCTGAAATCCAAAACTTCAAATTGGCATGAAAGCTTGTAACTTGAGAAAGAGACAAAGGTTTTGGTACCATTGGAAAGGTAGTTCCAGACTCTATCTAAAAGCATAGAAACAACAAACCGCGTCCAGCTTTTCAACCAACTCAGCATTTTTGCTGTTTAATTCGTCAAGGTCACTTTGAAGTTTATCTGCTTTTTGGCTTTCCTGACTATTTCGGTTCTCTAACATATTCTTTGACCTGAAAGCAAGCATAAAATCATTTCAAAAGTATTGATTACTAAAGAGTTGGGTTGTCTTGCTTGCTTGACAGTTACTTTAGGCGTACAAACTTTCGCGAGCAGAAACTTTCGCGAGGACGAAAAATCGCGAAATTCACGACATTTACTTTCGCGAATTTAACGGAAAAATATATTTCGCGAGCATAAACTTTCGCGAATCAAGACGTAGAATTGAGAATTTTCACATGAAAAAATGGCTTAGAGGGACAAATACTTCTTGGATTGGCTTGAAACATTTGTCCTTTGACTTATTAGTCTTATAGCAGGCTAAAAAGTGCCATAAAAGTTACATTTTATTCAAAGTTTGAAGATTTACAAATTATCTATTTTTTCAAGAATTTTTTGCGAGCATAAACTTTCGCGAATGGCCCTTCCTAGAATTTTTAAATACATTTACTTTCGCGAAAAGGGCCAAAATTCGCGAAAATCGCGAAAGTTTCTGCTCGCGAAAGTTTGTACGCCTAAAGTATTATTATGAATCAAAAGTCTTTCGAGATTGCATTGACGCATACGTGAAAGAAAATTATGTTATTTAGCTTAAATACGACATTAATCAAGAATTCTTTGCAACGGAAAGCTTAGTACTTTTCAAACGATAACATTTTACTATTTTGACGGGAAAACAAGCAGTATGAAAGATATTGTGTGATGAAAATCGTTGGATTGTCTTCTTTTCCCCACTTCTAACGTTATGCCGTGATGAGAATATAAAGCATTAATCGCTACCAGTTACCGTGAAACTCGTCAGAACTTGAGAACCTGATATTTTTGGCTAGTATAAATACACAATACGCGTATACATATTAATCAGTATAATTCGAATAACATGGACATTATTAGTATCCAATTAAAAAACAACCTTTCTACTTCGTCCTGTTTCTTTTCTGTTTCGTTCAACGATTTTTCGGTGCTAGACATTTTGGATTCTGTTTCATCTAATTTATCTTCTATTAAGCCAAGCTCTTCTAGAACCTTCGACACTTGCTCGTCAACCTGTCCATAATAGAAAAAAGGCAATCATTTTTTATTGCAGAGAATGTGTAATTTAGCAAGTTTTGAAGTAATTTACCTCAGAATTAAAGTTCTCTCTTTCGAAAGTCGTGTACAAAGAACGGGGCCGTCCACATAGTACGTACGCACGAAAATGTCGGAAATCGAGTACCCCCTCTCCCCTGCAAATATTTATACACCCAGTAAGTACGTACTTTTTCATTCACCCCCCCCCCCCTCCTTCGGATGAAGAAAAGTTCGAATTCAAATCGTTTGGTTCGGACCTTTATTTCATATATGAAACTTAATGCTTATTAAGAAACTTTGCTTTTCCTTGATGCGTACAAAAAGCGTAAAAGTCGACAGAAAAAAAAAGCAAAAAAGGGCTATGAAAAAATGTTCTCTGCGTACGTACATTTTCTTGTGACTATCTTATCTTTTAAATTTCTTCGAAAAGAAAGCTCATTTAACCAGATGTGAGAAGATTTGGTTCGATGGACGAGTTTTCAGAGTAAAGGTATAAAAGAAAATGAAAAAAATCCGGGGAACTCACCGCATCAGCTTTCGCATTAGTCTCAGCAAGTTCGTCTTCGGCAGCTTTGGCTTCAGCCAACGCCTTTTCTAATTGCTTTTTCATACCACCAAGCTTCTTGCGGATAGTCTCCATGCTTCACTCGCTCTTTTTGTCGCGCAAGAAATCAAAATGGTAACAAGAAACACTTTAATTTCTAAAAACTAAAATGCTAATTAAATTACTGTATATCTTCAAAATGGTTCAACTGGAAACTTGAATCAGCGGAGACAACCAAAAGTGCAACAGATGTTAAACTTTACGTGATATTTAATTTCTCAAAGCGGTTTAAGAGGACGTCAATAGGCTGTTTTGAAATACATCTAAGCATGACACATAAGCCATTCTCCACAATAAAATGTAAAGAAATAAGTCAGGTCTTATCTTAGGTACAAAAGATCTTCTTAAGGTGTTATCACCCTTCATGTTAATGAAAGATTAAAGCGCTTTTATCTTTGCTTTGAAACAAATGATATACAGTTTGCACCGGCTTAAACGAGAAAAAGCAGTTTTGTTTATGATGAGAAGTTATACAAAGTCTGACATCTTCATATTTTATTTGGGATGTGTCCAAGAAGCTTTTGTCAAACAAAGCAAATTATTTTTGTTTGATGATATTATTTACAATGTCAATTTTTTCATGATTTTTAGAATCAATAAATCAGTAGAATGAAATACCTACAACGTCCTGTAAATCCATTTACTTCAAGGGTTATCCAATAAGCCCACGAAGCCTTTAGGTCCATAAAATATGACGTTCGATGATTTCAAACACTTGATGTTTTTTACCAGTTGGTTGGAAATTAATGGAGCAATAGCGAGTGAGTCCAATCATTTTAGTGGAATAACCACCCATCAAATGTACCTTTACCTTTGCACGACGAATATGTCCATTCTTTACGAACAAAGAAAGTCAGCGTTTCCCCAGTAATTCTGAGAATATTATTTGGACTATAACATGACGACACAGCTTAGGAAAGAGTTCACTCGATATCAATCTCCTGTAGAGGGTACCAATTTCCTAATAAAAATATACTCTCGGGAATACTTTTGTCCCGGAAAGCAAGTACAGGGGTGTACCTGTTTGCGAGGATTACTTTTTTCTTTTGACAATGGGATATTTCTTTCTCACATCTTCTCGTAAGTAATTTGATGATCACATGTTTTACACTTCTTTGTATAGACGTCCTCTTCTTCATCGTAAACCTCGTTCGCAGAATCATAGTCGTGCACGTGCTTCGACAAGTCCTTCTGCCAAGTGCTTGTACGTACTGCTTTTCGAAGTTCTACATCCGATAGAGAATAATATGGTAAACAATAATTCTATCAGAAGACTTGGTAGTCTAGGCTAAATGGGTGGTTCCAGTTATAGTCCGTTACCCCCCTGTGGAAAAAATGGATTTTCCGTAACAACTAAATTATGAAAAACTTTATGATTTCCGTAACATTCAAGATCTTTTTGATGCGGATGACCAAATAATTAGGAAAATCCTGCATCTTCCGGAACCTTTTCAAAATTTCCCCAGTCGTCCACAGAAGTAATGGTGTTTTCTTGAAACTGCCCAATTTACGAAAAAGTAGAGAACGGTAGGGCAAACTGTTGAAGAACGTCAAGTACAGTTTAATGTATCCAATACTTCCCCGTCACATTAATCATCATGTCATTTAACCCCTAACATATTCGTAAAGCATGAAAAAGACTCCAGTAGGAGTTGACAAGTTGAAAACGAGTTGACGGCTCAATCAATGAAAGCCACCAAATGAGGTTACCAAAAGCACAAGTTTTGTATAAGCATACAAAAATTCAAAAACTGGCTGGGAGATGCTTAGATCAAGAGATTGACAAGGCTGAAAATTGCTCGAACTAAGCAAAATTTAAGGTAAATTCCAGCCGGATAATATAGGCTCAGATAATGCTTAGGATATGCTTAAAATTTTTATGCAACAATGCTTCTAAAAAAACATGTATAACCTCTGTCACAAACCTTTGATTCGTTTTTCATATTTTTTCCTTTTAGCTTTTTCTTTATTATCAGTTCTCTTTTCTTTTTGCTCCTCCAGTGTCTCTTCGTCACCCCAGACCTCCATGGCGCGTTTGTGAACCTGATACAAAATGAGAAAGTTAGAATGAATAACAAAATAGAATTCCAAATTATCGGTGTAATTGATTAATTTTCACTAGTTTCTGTTTGTGTATCTCTTTTATTAATTTTTTACGGCATTATACGGTGCAAAATATGCAAGTTTTATTGTCGCTTTCTAGTTCTTTCTGTTTGGAATTTTATTGGAGTTTACGCAAAGAAAGGTTTCACCTGCAGTTCCAGGTACAACTTCATGTCACCCCAGCGATCATTATGAGGATTTTTGCGAACGATGAACTTCAATGGAGGCTCTCGAATGTCGAAATCGCAATCTTTCAGACAAAATTTCTAAAATTGAGACGGAATATTGGTTAATAGGTTTCAAATTAATATACTGCAAAAAGCTGATAACCTCGAGAGAGGGCAACGAAAAGCAAAAAAAGACACATGAAAATTGTAAATACCTGTCTTGCATCAGTCTTTGTAATCATTTTGTACGCTTCGTCTTTCTGCAAACTTCTAAAATGAAAGCAAAGGTTGCGTCTCGATTGGTTAACTTTTGGTAGAATTCAGATAAAATGTATGTAAAGTCCGTTAGTGTAGTCCAGGCGTAATCTATCGAACAAAATCGAATTCGATTTTAAATCGAATTTATCGAAACTATCGAGCCGTAATCGAATTAATCGAATTTTCCAAGGTTTTTCTCAATTAGTTCGATTACCATTCGATTACTTCGATTAGCTATCGATAAGCTTCGATTAATGTTCGATAGCTTCGATTAATATCGATATATTCGATTATGTTCGATAACTTCGATTAACTTTCGATAGGTTTCGATTAAGATTCGATAATCTTCGATAAGCTTCGATAAGTGTTCGATAGCTTTGATTAATGTTTGATCTTTATCATATTTTCTCTTTTTTTAGACTTCAATCGAAGAGAACAAAACATCGAAGACGCAATGGAAAATAATATATAACATTCGGAACATTCACCGCGCTTCTCTTCGTTCTGATTAGGTTTGGCTTGTTTTTCTGCAGGCGTTTCAGCAGGCGGCAAATCACTCATTTTTAAAAGGGCGCTTGACAAGTGAACAGACGAACCGTCGTAAGCCGATCGTGAAAAAATGTGATGAATGTGTGAACCACAGAACTTTCCACGATTTGGTTCCTCGGTGATTTTAAATTGGGATAAAAACCTATCGTCAACTCAGGGATGACTGGGGCCTGAAGCTCGATTTGTTAGAGGAAATTTCCAAATCACGTACAGTAATCATACTCATGTGTGGTGATAGTCAAGCACGCTATATTGTGACATCTTTCTCTATTTCTTTCTAGTCTACGATTCGCATTGGAAAGGAGTGCCGTGGCAATTTAAGGCAATGCAGAAATCAGAAGATTTATGCTAAGTACGACCGTTGAAGCAATACTCAACAGCTTTTACTTGATAGCAATGACTTTTCGATTAAAATTCGACCGTAATATTAAGGCCAATACGTGCAATAAATAGGAGATTTTGGAATACCTTAAGGGAAGAAATTTTTGGCGGGAAGAAATTTTAGCAGAATTTAATTTCGCTGTTTTTTGGCAAATCCGGGAAACACAAATATTTTTATGATTGAAAGAAATTACCCGAAAATTGGTATTTTTAGGGCAAAATAAGCCATATTTTGAACAGAAAATTCTCTCAACCGTGAAATTAAATTTCTTCCCTCAAGGTATTATCGGGTCAAATTTGGTTAAAATCTGATAGCCGTGAAAGATCTTTTTACCTTCCGAGCCTGGTGATGAACATTTTGGTGTTTGTTATCGGTCCCTCGTCGTCGTTCTATGGTTTTGTGTGGTGCTTAAAAATCTTTACATTCTATGGCAGAATAATTTGTGTTTGCCTATTCGAGGGAAGAAATCACCCAGCCACCCCAGAAAATTGAAGCTGAATAATCTCAACCCGGGTGAGAAATTGAAATAAAAGATGTATACCCCGGTTTTACAGAACTTGGCCTACTCTAGTCAAAAAGCACACTTGCAAGAAACATGCCAAAAGACTGTGCTGATATATATTAACTATAAGGAATCCCGAAAAACTTTACAGTGTCCCAAAAATTCATACACGTTTTTTTATATAAGAACAAACTATCTTCAAACTATTCAATCAATATTGTTACTAGTAATGGGTTTCATAACATGTGATGAAAGTTTTTTCGAGCTGGGTTGCATTTCTTCCAGCAGGGTTAGGAAAGCGAGGAAAGTCCATTATTTTTTATCGTATTTCAGTAGTTTGCTTGACTGTATTTCCATTTCTTTTGTTTGTTTTTTTACCACTGGGTCGAGAGGTAACATTCAACTTTCAATGCTGTGTTGTTTCATTTCTAGAACGGATATACCTCTTGAAGCACCAACTGCTTAGCGAATGATTCCAATTTAACTATGAAAGATCTCCTGGACCAAGGATCAAATGCCAACACAAGAAAATCAACAAATCGAACAAACCGCTCAAACCCAATGTATGTAGAATACGAGGGTACAGTCTATCATATTGCTCGATTTCTGTCTCTGACTGACGGCAAAATTTATTGCCCAGCTGCGAGCAGAATGGAAAGATGGAAATCAAGTAACCAAACCTCGTTTTTTGAGCAGCTCAATAACAACACCTCAACGCTCGAAACCAACATCAAAATCAACGATGAATGCTGTTTCTTAGACACAAAATCGCGTCAATTTACATATGGTAAAGTTGTTCGAATTATTCGTCGGTACGGTACAAAAACAGCTCATTCAGCTGTCGAGGCTGAAATTAGCAATTTGAAAAATATCAGTTTTTTTGTTCGGTGTCTTTCTCTGTCATCAAATGCTCCTTCACCAACACTAGAACCAACGAAATCAATCACATATTAAATGTTCAAAGGGGTTGAGTTGGTGCAAAGGTTCGACGGACATCTAGGACAAACGGACTTGGATGCTCTAGAAAAAAAGAAAAATGACATGTTAGCATCAAAAGCTACAGCCGCTGTCCCCCCAAAAAATACAGACAACGAGCAAATGGATGTTCAGCTCATGAAACTCAAACTGATCTCTATGAACATTAAGTTTCGCAAAAACGCATCAAAGAAAAGTTTGATTGCTTTACTACGGGAGGCAGAATCGCGTAAATAGACATTTTTTTTATTTTTTTAAGCATATAACCTTGGGCACTTCAATCTTTTTCAAGTCAAATCAACCTGAATCAACCAACATTTTTATTTTTTATTTATGAAGGTTGCCAACTTCGGCTTTTATTTTACAGTTACAAGTTATATAAATTTAAAAGTCTTACACATTATGTTTTTATCAACTTGCTGTATTTTAATTTAGTTTGTCCATTTTTACACCGTGTAAGTATGATGCAAAGTACCAAAATGATAAATTTCTTTATTTTCTATCTTCAAAGTTTTTCCCGCGTCTGACGCCTGCAGAATATTCGTGTTCTGTTATGAGATTACCGCAATGGATATGACGCTGAGTCCAGTGAAGTAGACTAGGAGCATTTGACGAGGTCGCCATTTTTTAAGAAAAACACTAAAAATCCAATTCACAAAAAAACTACTTGGAGCACTTGGAGTTTAAAAATGAGAAGCATCTATATCATCAATATCAATACCAGCAGCAGATTTGCAATACCGTATTGCAAATAAAAACATTGCTTTATCCTGTTCTTACCTTCCAAAAACAACTAAAATCTACAGGACTGTTTTACAGTCCACCTAAGCAAGTCTATAAAAAAGCTTTAAGTGGACCCCGCGGGCTAGCGGCCGCACGCTCCGGCGGCCAGGTGCTTGGTTCGATGGCCGGAGGTTCAGTTCGACGGCCGGATGCTCGGTACGGCGGCCTGATGCTCGGTTCGACGGCCGGCTGCTCGTTTCGGTTAAACGGCCGAATGGTTCGTGTGACGGCCGGACGGTCATCCAGGATGCCTTATCGTTTCACCGATTTTGAGCCCGACCCCCTCCCCCCTGATAGGTAAAGCTCTAAAGGAGCGGACCCACAGATTTCTGTAAAGCCCGAAGGGCTAAATCTCGTGCTTCAAGCTCTTCCAAGCAAGAAATTACCTGCTCCAGATGTGAATTTCGCTATCGACACGCTTTGCTCTAAAGGTACGATGCGAAATATACATCTGTGGACATTGGCCATACCGCTTTGAAAGTTTTACAACAAGGTGCTCGTTGTAAAAACGGGTCCCCATTTGAGCCATTTCTCACCCGCCAAATCTATCAAAAATAATCTACCCATAATCCTTTGCAGCAAAATCAAAACAAATTTTGAAGCGGTGTCGCTAGTTTCCAGGATGTTTTGAACGCGGTCTCGCATGAATCCGTCCAACAAAGTCGTCAGATTGTTTGTTTTCGCCCATCCCTTTAGAGCTTCAGCGTGGTGGGCAGAAAACAATTACAATCTGTTCTCAGGTTAAGCAAGAAAAAAAGTGAGTACATATTGGAAAAAGTATTTCTGCTATTGTTTCCGAAAATTGGCTAAGCTTCTGATTGGTCAAGCGCTGAAATTCTATTATAATGTCACGTGACTTAGTTAGGATTTCCTATCTAACTTCGACACAATTTTCAGCAAAAGCTAGAGATCTAGCCCTTCGGGCTTTACACATCGTTGAGCGGACCATCCATTGAACATGAATGGGACATGAATCCAAAAAAGAAGATTGGGGAATAGAACTTATCGAAGCTTATCGAAGGATAATCGAAACTAATTCAAGGATAATCGAAACTAATCGAAGGATAATCGAAACTAATCGAGTGATAATCGAAGCTAATCGAAGCCCAATCAAATTTATCGAATTAATCGAATTTTCCAAGGTTTTTTTTATCTCAATTAGTTCGATTAGGCTTCGATTATTTCGACTAATCGAAATATAATGGCTTCGATTAGCTTCGATTAGTTTCGATTAATTCGATAATCGAAAAATTCGATAGATTACGCATGGATTTTTACAACTCTAGTCAAAAAAATCCCTCGCAGATCAGAAATTACTGTTTTATAAATCATAAAGAGAAAAGGAATTTACTTCTCTTAGAGACGTTTCTTTTTTCATTTACTAGAACAAATTGGTAATCAACCCGTGCCCACGTGCTTTGGACTTAACTCTAAGATATTATTAAGATAAATTTTGGAATCTAGAATCAAGTAAAGATAACAAAGCAAACTAACCTACACGCATCACAAACTTGAACATCAAAATGTTTCAACAAATAGGAGTCGGAAAATTTCTTGTGACAATCTTCACACAGATCTTCACTACCATCTATGATAGGACCTAAAATATAAAGATGAATAATGTATAATCGCAGTTTCTCTTAAAAAAGCAGGTCAAATTAAAAAATAAGACAACGGCTAAATTGTATAATTTCAAGCATAGTATTTATATTTCTGACACCTGTGTGTTATTGTGTCTGGTTGTGATGCGAAAGGGAGAGTTAACCAGTGAGAAAACTTACCAGGTTGTTTGGGCAAGTCAGCCGCGTTGACCATTTCTTCTTCTTCATTTTCATCTTCATCGATGAAGAAACCTCCACCACTATCCACGACACTTGACCCTCCTACGTGCACTGTCTTCGCCTCCTCACTGGCATATGGGTGACTTGTTAACCTTGAAGAACGGAGCAACAAGGCACGCTGGCGGTTGCGCTCCATACGGACCTTCTGTGCAACTGACAGTTCTTTGGTTTTCTCATCTTCAGGTTTATCCTCCAGCGTGCTCATTATTTTGTATTACTATTTTTCTCACCTAAACAAGAAATACGATTTGAGTTTCAATCTGTAGAGCTTCAAGGGTCAGAAAAATCGAAACAAATTAATGGTGAATTATAACAAGGCATTTATATCATTTAAATAATTCTGTTGAAATCTAAAAAGTATAATAAATTATTATCAAGTAATAAGTCTGAATCTTCTCAAATCGCTCTTTGAAGCAAATCAGTAAATCTTCTTTCGGCCTCTAAACTCGGAATTACTTTCGAGGTTCGTATTTCGACGTGTTGCACCATTCAACCGAACATCAATTACTTTATGAAAGAAGGCATGCAAAGACTGCCATTTATTACTGTTCTTTTGGAGTTGCCCCTCTTGTAGACAGTTCATGGAACAGAAGATGACGTCACTATCATTAGACAATCCAATATGGTGCGCATTTCGTTTCTGCTCTCCTGCATTGTTGCATTGGTCTTCCTTTGTGCCCAACACTAACACTGGGATATTGGTAGTTGACTTTCTACCACCTCCATGGGAAATTGCATCACACTCGTCATCATTATATTGTGAACCATCGCTCCCTGAAACCGTGATGCCCGTGAATTCCTGACGGTTTGAGTTGAATGTTTCCCCAACCCATTTTTGTAAATTTAAAAAGGATTTTCTGTTTGATAAATCATGCACAACAATCAAACCATCGATGTTATTATAAAAGATGCTACGACTGTTACGATGACCAGATGATCCGCCAACATCCCAAAACTCCAAAAATACATCCCGTTGTCGTCCATTGTCATCGTAACTGTAAGGTAACACTTCTACGTTGCATCCAATGGTAGAAGGGGCGTTTTGCAAGGGTGTTTGATGAACCACGCCACAAACAAAAGAAGATTTGCCCACACCGCAATCACCGACCACCAACAACTTGAATCGCTCCATGTGTGCCGCCATCTCTTATTCGATTATACCGTAACTTTTCTTTTTTGTCCCTTTACTTTTTTACACTAAAAGAAAAAAACCGCTAAATTATTAGTATGAAGGTGGTTAACTAGAAAGGTTTTAACATTTCAATGCAACACATAGATCAGCAATCATTTAAATCGGAAAATGGAAACAGGTAATTATAATAATCTATTACTAAGTAATCATTCAAATATCAAATTTCACTATATCAAAAAATCTATTTACAATTTTATCTTGGAATGGTTGCACAGCAAATTATCCATAGATGCCCTCTAAACAACCTTTATTGATAATGTCTGGAAGAGTGTTTTCTTCTTCCAAATCTGAAAAGGTGAAAATGTAAGGTAAATGGTCATAACATATCCTCTGAAATCGCTTTTTATTTATTAACTTTGCGAAGAAGAGAAGTTAAAGCAAAGGTTTAAGCAAGATTGTAGGCTGGAAATGCCTTAAAACGATGTTAACAGTAATTTGTTGTTTGTAGCTGATATTACGAACTAGAAAGATATTGAGATATGATGATGGTTGAGCGAAAAAGAAAACTTTCGTCCTTCAGAATTTCAGGAGCCTTAGTTTGATTTCAAGACTGTTTTTCCTCTTTGATACACTTCGTTGAAACTCTGGTCATCTATATTGCTAACATATCTTGGTCAAATGTATCGAAGATTTTGAATGTAAGAATTCCGTGCCAATTTAATAGGGTGTGAAATTATGATCTAAGGGGTGTCCTACGAAGTGACACTATTCACTACCTCGGCCGCTGGTTTATATCTACAAAATCTAGAATTGTACCTTTTAGCGTTGGAACAAGGAACGCATCCTTACGAAAGCAAATCATATTTTGGGTTGCAGAAAATGTATTGTCATGTCCACTGAAAAAAAACAATGAATCGAATACAGAACGAAATAAAAAGATGTTCAGGCAAAAAAAATAATTTTAACGAGCATCAAGTACTCTTAAAAGTTCCAAATAAACTGGCGGGGGAGGGGGGGTGGAAAATTTTCAAGATTTTAATAAACGGGCCCCCCTAATTGTCGGGGGGGGGTTGAAAATTGTACTTCTGAAAACCCAAAAATAAGGTAAATATAGGTCAAAATCAGGCTATTTAGAGCAAAATAAGGGGCCTTCTCGTTGACAGCTGAAAACATTAACAAGCAGGGGGGCGTTTATTTGGAACCTAAAAGTAGGGAATGACAAAAAGAAAGAGTCAGTCACAAAATGAGGTGCAGCAAACATTCTTACTTCTGGTCACCATCCAAGGATGAATTCAACTCGTCAGTCGTGCTGTTAACGTAAGGAAAACAAGAAAACAAGGTTAGGCTTTAGAGTCCGATGTTATGAGATTTACACGGGTGCAATTTGATTCTTACTCAGTTTTTATTTTGCCTATTTTGCAACAGAATAATTACTTATGAGTGGCCGATGTTGCCAAAATGGTTTTCCAGTAAATGTTAGGAAGGTTATACTCACAAATTATTATCGTATTGTTGATCATAATAATCAGGGATACCGAGAAAATCCAACAAACGAGGTGGTACGTTGTCTTGAAACGTGTACAAAACCGTCTGCGAAGATAGATACAAAGTCAAACAAAAGTCAAACAAAAATATTCAATTATTCATTGATCATTTGATTAACAATTTTAAACTAGGTGGTTTATCACCGCGAATACAGTCAGGCCCAGGGGAAGGAAACCGTTCGAGTTATTGAGACATTCGAGTAGTAGAGGTTTGGAAGTTTTTTCGAATTTTCTCCCTCATTCGCCTACCAGATGAACTAAAGTCTGTTAAGTATAAGTGCGTATCGTAGTCTTATAGGGGGTTCTGGGTTAGCAAAATACAATAACTAGGAGAACAGCTTGACCAACGAGGCTTTTGTGAGTTACCTGTAAGTATTGTTGGAGACCTTTCCTTCTGGCTTCAATCAACTTGACATCTTTATTATTCAATAATCGTTTGGGTGGAAAGACAATCTTTCCTGCGATCATCTTTGAAAGCTTGAAAAGTAGTATTAGGTACACTGGGAAATAATGGAAATATGGTATTTTCAGAAACCATAGGACTTTGACTTTCAGATTAGATCTTTATTAAAATTTAAAAGTTTGGAGACTTGCGATGTTTTGGGAAGATATGTTTGAAAAATTTTTGTTTTACCTTTCTGTACAGTTCATAGAACTCGCTGTATCGATGTTCAACATTGGTTACTTTGCCGTCGCAAACAACTTCCACGCAGTAAACCTAAAGGGATAACATAAGTCGAGTAAAACGATTAAAGAAGTATGGTTAACTTTACATGGTGAATGCGGATGATAAGGTCTTTTCCTTCATATCAAAAGACTCTAAGATAAGTCTAAACCAGGAAAGAGTCTCATAATTAAAGGACATTTTACAAAATTGTTTCTCTACGGATTGCTTTTTTTCAACTTTGTCGGGGAGGGGGCTGGTGCTAATTGACGGGTTTCTAAGATTTACCTCCAAAATACTCCGACATAAGGTAATGATAGACTGAAACCTGCCTATTTACAGCAAAATAAGGGGCTTTTTTATCGATAGCTGGAAATATTTTCCAAAATTCTTTAATGGGGGTCTTAAAAAGGTCCAGGGGTCGAAATCAAAAATTAATAACCGGGGAGGGGCTCAGAGCACATTACAGTAGAGGCTCCATAACTCAAACACGCACGGGGAACACAAATTTGTTCGAGTTATGGAGTAAGGTTTATAAGGCATTGTTAATAACGGAAGGGAACAGAAAACTTGTTCGAGTTAAGGAAACAATCGGTTTAAAGAGGTTCGAGTTATAAAAGGTTCGAATTAAAGAGACTGCACTGTAATTAGCCAGCCACAAAAAACAATTTTATTTTACCGTGAAGCTTTTGTTGTTTTCGATGATGGTGCGATGGTTAGGTATGAGCAGACGGATCTTGTTATTGAACATGTCGTTATGGTGATGGTAATTTCTTTCAAGACATTTTTACTTATTCTTTCATTTTATAACCTTTCTAAAATGGAAAGTGGAAGCGAACAGAAAATAAAGAAGGAAATAAATGCAACAATCTGAATGTGAACTCGAAGTTATGTTGATAATAATTTAGGAGATAGAGAAAGTTCAATGTGTCGGGAATCCCAAGAAACATATGGGCTTTCTTTGATCACGGTGGTTCTCGAGCGGAATTCATTTTCACAATTAGCCAAGAAGAAAGTTTGGGAAAGGCGAAAAAGAGTTTTTCTGAAAAATTTCTCATTCAACTTTGAAAACTATCATCTACAGTGTCCTTATTTACATTCTAAGCAAACTATGAAATATAAAAAAGGTTTGAAAATACTATAAATAAGTGTACTGTTAGAAGATACCATAATTGTCATATGGTTGTCATAAATGGTTGTAAACGAGAAATTGGAGGCAATCTCGACCTTATACGCTTTCACTTACAAAAAAGGATGAGAAAAAATAGACATGAAGTCATTATGACCTTGTAAAAAATGTCAATGAATAGAATCAAAATTAATCTCGTGTTAGAATTTGGCTTTGCTTGAATTCGGAATTTAGTTATTCCTCTCTCCAATTAAAAAAATGTCCTATATGATCGGAGCTTAACAATGTTAATCTTTAATTTTTGTCGCTTAATAGCATTCAAACTCTTGTAATCATAGCATGATATTTTAGTACGTTAAAATTGTGTAATTATGTGAACAATTGCTTAGCAACATAAATAAACAAAACTAAATAAACTATTTTTAGGGTATTGAGAAATAATTGAATCTTGAAGCTTAAAGATCTTCCTATTAATTGAAAAATCTCTTCATACATTTCTCACGTCGTCGAGGTGGAAATTCCACTTATGGTGGGGATTTGATTTGAGACCAGTTGATAATTTCAAAAAATTAGTCTCCTGCAAAATTCGCTCACTTCAGAGAAGATGTTCAAAAAAAGTATAGCTTGAATTGACAAGATTAAACTAGTACAAATCTTAACTTTTTTCACCATTGAAAAGGTGAAAAGAATTTGCTTACCGTGTTCAAAAGTTAATCGTGAAAATCTTCATTAAGCGCGACAAAAATAAGACTCGGTGTATTATTATCACAGTGAATGCATCAATAGAAAAATTCATAACAAAATACTAAATATACAAATCTATTCTTTCGAGTTTAAAAATAATTTTGGTTTTCCGTTTTTCAATGCTTCGATATCTTCCTTACTGAACTGTTCAATACCGTCTCTGAGAGAGAGCGGCCTCGTTTTGAAGTCAGTCTCGGTTACTGTGGACTGTCTTTGTAACAAACGGCTCTTAATGGATAGTTTCTTTGTGCGTTTTACTCGCACGTTTTCACGGTAAATATTTTCCATCAAAGGGAAGGAAGATGAAGGAGCCAGTTTGGCTTTATTTCTCCGCTTACTACTCTTCCGTTTAGAACTCACTTCCGCACCAATAACATCTTGCGAAATCAAGTCTATAGATTGAGATTCGATTGTTTTACTTTTCGTTCTACTCATAACGTCCTTCGAGTGAACCTCACTTCCATTCGATGAAGTAATAGAACTTCCTAGATCACTTTGAGAAAGTTTTCGTTTTTTAAAGTCAACAGATGAAGAGTTCAGTTGCTCATTAGTAGTATTGCTTTCAGGTATAATATGTTCTTCTGAACTTGCTCTGTTCAAAAGTTTCAATTTGACATACTGTCTCCATGCTACTTGTATTACTAAAGCAGCAATTTCGCGTAAAGTATCATCGTCTGGAATTTCAGAATCCATACTAAGATAGCTGTCTGATTCTGAACCCAAAGTCGAAAAGTCTGACAGTTCCGATCTATTCACGTCGAGGTATTGCTTATCATTTCTATTCAAGAAACGGACAACACGCCTTGCACGGTAACCACGAAAAACGGATTGTATTTTGATGGCAGCCTCTGTTTTCAATCGAATGATGTGTATTCGTTTTTGGTCTCTTCGATAAATATGCCATGGTTTGTTGCCACCATCTTCGATGTTTGAATTACTGGCGCCTGTGCTCGGTCGTGAAGGAGGTTGTGGTAGGAAGCGTCGTGGTGGTGAAGGTTGCACATCTTCGTGCATGATGTCGGGCTGTTCATCGTTTGGCAGCGAGATAAAAGGTACCGGTCGATATTGAACGGATGTTTTCTCAGAAGGTGCGACACGGGCTGAAGTTCGCCCTTCATATTGGATTAAATGATCGTGCGCCGGCTGTTGAGGTTGAATGTGTATCGTTGGAGGTTTTTTTGGTTCAATGAATGTCTTCTCGTTTTTAGCAAAAAAGTAATCACTCGAGCTTGTCGTGCTACTCTTAGATGATAAACTGAAGATGTGATTTCTAGATCCCATTTTTCCCGTAGAGTTCATGCGTTTAGGGGGCGGTAGATTATTTGGTCTATATGGTGGCATCACGCCAGTGCTGCTTTTAGATCGCGATGAGTTTGGAACTCGCATTTCAGTGCCCGGACTTTTGACACGAGCTACACGATTAAGTGAAAATGGATTTGCAGCATTTCCTTCGATAAATTTGGGACCTTGTCTCGAATCTGAGACGTTGGAGGTATGGCTGACTTGAGTGTTTGAGCGATATCGTGCGGTAGGTATACCAATGTGGGAGTTTGCTTTGTGAGGAAGGACGGCGTGAGTTGGGGAGACGGGAGGAAGCGTACCAACTTTCAAAGTATTATCTCCCAGTGAAGTGGTGGTCAAATTGGTAAGTCGCCTCTTTGGAATAGAAGTGGAAATGTTCATTTTCCTTTTCAGTTCTGCATATCTTTTACGAGCAGAGTAACCACGCCAATTAGTCTGAATCTTTAACGACAAATCATGTAGCGTCGATATTGTATTGGCGCCATTTTCCGTTAAGAAGAAAGAAACGTCCTGGTGGTCATTCAGAATAGCATAATCTAAACAAGTCAATTTCTCCTCGCTCCCATCGAAAATGTTCATATTTGCGCGATAACGAGAAACAAGCAGCTTTACGGCGTCCAAATTGCCCGATCGACACGCCAAATGAAGAGCTGTAGAACCGCTATTATCTTGCATGTTAACTTGAGCGTTGTTTTCCAGTAACACGTTCATGCAATGCACGTTTCCACCATACGCCGCGATGTGAAGAGGTGGACAACCCGAATTATCTTGAGCGTTTGGGTCGAGGCCATGTTGGAGAAGATTGTTGACGATTTCCCTTCGATCGACCATTGCTGAATAATGAAGCGGTGTTCGACCTTCTAAATCACACTGGTGGAGATTTCGCTGATCGTCTTGTTGTAATAGTTTAGTGACAATCTGACCATGACCTGATGCGCATGCGTAAAAAAGAGGTGTGTGTTGTTGCTGGTCCATCATGTTGACGTCTGCTTTATGCTGGATCAACAACTGCACGCACTCCAGGTTTCCTGTCTGACAACTCATATGAAGAGCTGTTTGTTTGTTAATGTCTACCGCGTTGATGTTTACATTCTTGCCTTCGAGAAGCACTTTTAAAACGTTCATGTGTCCTTTTAAAGCAGCCCACATCAAAGCTGTTCGTTGGTCTTTGTCCGGTTCATCTGTCACCCGGCCTGTTCGTATCATGGTGGCCACCACATCCCTGTGATTGTTCTGTACGGCGTAATGGAGTGGCCTCACGCCGTTGTTGTCAGCCAGTGAATAATCAGCACCACTGTTTAGTAATAATTCAACTATAGACGTGTGACCAAGCACTGCTGCCCAATGCAAGGGCGTCCTTTGTATTTCGTCTGTTTGATTGACAGGAATGTCACTAATTGTCAATAAATATTCGATGATGGCTTGATTCCCTTGACCAACAGCCATGTGGAGAACAGTTCGACCTTTTTGATCAGGAAAACCGAGCCCTTTGCAACCCTTCTCCAATAAACGTTTAATCAGAACGGGATCTTTATTTTGGCTGGTCCAATGTAGGATTCCCCTCCGTTCGTTATCTAACACGTGGACATCGGAACCATACCGTAACAAGAGTTCTACATGCTCGATTCGTTCGTAATGTACACTCCAACAGAGTGCCGTCATTCCTCGGTTATCGGTAGCGTCTACCTCGTGCTCGTTTAAATGTTTCAAGATGATCTGCATAACACGCAAATTGTCGTGGCTGATGGCTAGGTGAAGTGGTGTCTGACCCTCTTTATCACGACTTGTTCGATTTTTACATTTCGAAAGAACAAGTTTGACAAGTTTGTGATTCCCTTGATAGGCAGCCCAGTGCAAGCAGGTTCGTCCGTCAGTGTCTGGTTTATCAATATCAGCTCCATGCTTAAGCAACAAGTTAAAACAGTCTATTTGCTCCACAAGAACGCTGTAGATGAGAGGCGTTCGACCTGTGGAGTCGATATCATCCACACCATACTCTTTGCTCTGCAAAGCGTCTTGTAAAAGTTTCTTATTTCCATTGAAGGCGTGAACGTGAAGGGGCGAAGATTGTGATTGGTTACCGAAAGTTTCGTCACCAAAGCCATCATGGAAACCATTCGAAATGTTGGTGGTGTTCTGACTTTCCAAAACTGTCATCTTCCAACAAACATAATTCTGATTTATTTTTCTTGTCTAAATGATAATAAAGAATTTTAAGTGAAAACCAACCATGATACAGAAAAAGAATTCCTTCTATTTGACCTGACCAAAATGACCTGAACAAAACAAAACCAATTTTCTTATGATGTGTTTGGTTTAAGACAAAGTGCAATATCATGAGAGGGTGATGCATACCACCTTTGACCTGCAGATGATATGTTTTTCATATTAATAATTGAAATGGCTTATACGTACTTCCCAAACAAATTGAGTTCAAGTTGTCATTAAGAGTGTTTATTTTGTGTTGCTACGCGACAATGCCATCCATTATGAATTATGGAATAATCTCTTAATGACCTTAATTGACATCAAGAAAAACTTAGCACATTCCAAAATTCAGAAAGAGGAGAAATACACTCGAAGTAAATAATACTAGATCATTAGTATTATCAACAAAATCATCATGGTCACAAAATATAATAAAAAATTATTTGGAGAAGTGAATATTCTTCCTGAATTCAAATGTTGATTTTGAATCATATTGTCTTTGCATAAATAGAATAACCAGAAGCATTTTTGTTTTTTATTAAAAACTATATATTCGACCTCACTCACAAGAGGTCATCATCAGAGTAAAAATCTAATACAGAATGAGGATTCTAAAATCAAAATTTACAGAAACAAGCTAATTAAAATGTTTGTTAAATTACTCTTTTTATTGTGCCATCGATTTAGTTTATCGTTTTCTCAGTTAAGCGTCCCATGGGTATCATTTTAGATTTTTACACATTGTTTTTAAATGAATTTTTATAACATTTTAATTAGCTTGTTTCTGTAAATTTTGATTTTAGAATCCTCATTCTGTATTAGATTTTTACTCTGATGATGACCTCTTGTGAGTGAGGTCGAATATATAGTTTTTAATAAAAAACAAAAATGCTTCTGGTTATTCTATTTATCATTAAGCTGTTAGCCCAACGAAACACATTTCAATTGTCTTTGCAATTTTTTTTTGAATACTAAAAATTAACCTTTGTGTTGAACAAAAACACCAATAACAAGAAATGAACTTAGCCGGGATATATTTGATAAACTCACGACAGACAAGGTCACTTAGTCCCTATCAAAGTAGTAATGAAATAAAAGTTTATTGAGGTCAAGTAGAAATTAGAAATAGATAGCCATTATGATAGTAATAATAATAATAGTAAATGATTGAGAAAAATCTTTTTATAAGATAGGGAAGCTGCAGAGAGAGGAAGCAACCAACATCTATAGTTTCTATGGCAACTAAAGAAAAATCAGACATTGGGAAAAAAAGTTAAAAAATGACTTGGCAGGTCATGTATAGATTATCTCAAGAATGAGTTTGCATAAAATCATCATCATTAAGAGATGACCTGTTAAATTGAGAAAAAAAAACACAGCAAAAACAAACTATATGTGGGAAAATGTTTTGCTAAAATAGGGGCTTCAAAAAAGCTATGTTAGATGGGTGATACAAAAAGGAGGTTTCACACACCAAAGGATAAAATGTTTCTTTTTTTCTTCTTCATTGTTCATCTTCAAACTCCCTTTTGAAAAAGCAAGAAACTTTTATAAGTAGGAAAATATTTTTCCAAGTTTATTAAAAGTACACGTTTTTTATTATAAGAACAGCCAAAATTTTTTAAGGCTTCAGATGTTCTTAACTTTTTATGTTTTCAGCCTAAAGATATTAAGAATCTACATGAATTTAAAGTCAGCTGAATAAGAATCATCACGAAATATGCAATTGACCGCTTTGAATTTAAGCATGGATAATCGCATGATGAGTTAGTTTCTTATTTGGCGCCCTTTCAAAGAGAGCAATCAATCGTTAATTGCATCCTGTAGAGAGTAATTAATCGTTAATCACATTCTTCAATGAGGCGCCAATGTTTACGAAATTGATTTTAATGTTTTTCTAGCATTTTTCTTTTCGAACGTTCTAATTGCATTCGAAATTCATTTTGTGAGAAAGAAAATCCATAAGCAACAATAAAGGAAAAACATAAAGAGAACAGAAAAGTATGAAACTTTCTGTGTAATTTACTTTCCAGGCGGAGAAGAAGTAGTGAAACCCATTGAGCGATTAGCTGTAATCACATAATAACTCGTACAATTCGAAAATTACACTCGTGATTTTTTTGTTTCGAATTTTCCTCGTACTTTCAGACTCGAAAATTAATAACAAAAAAATGACTCGTGCAATTTATTCTCGAATTGCACTTGTTATCATGTGATTACATATACATTACAAATGAGAAGAAAAAGGAGGAAATTAATTTGAAAGTTTTTTCTCAAGGCCATTCCATCATGGGCTCTTTCAGTCTTATTGGGCTCTTCTAGAAAAAAATTTTACATGGGGGGTGAAGGATATAACAATTTTTAGTGATTTACCCCCCGGACAGGGTGACTTTTGGCCCCCGGACAATAGGCTTTACCTCCCGGACAAGCATCTGCTGACCCCCCAGACAATATATCCTCCACCCCCATGTAAAATTTTTTCTGGAAGAGCCCATTGCATGTTAATGAGTTAAAAATATTCTTTTTTTTTCATTTTCTTCACCATTTTCTTTCTCTAAATTGAACCTTTGCAACGCTTCTCAAGCCTCTCATTTTGCCTCCATTCATTAGTTTGTTCCTCTGTTCCCGCCTTTTTTGAATTGATTTTTCCTTTCATCAACCCGCCTTTCTCTTTTAGATCGTAATTGTGGAGCTTTTTATCTGAGAAAAAAGGTCCTAACCTCGGAAGAGGCGCCAAAATAAAACTTCCATTACAAAAGAATGCCTGAACTCCTTTTATTTCAGAGCTGGCGAAACAAAATTTTTGACTCCTGGTATTCAAAAACAAAACGAGAATGAATTTATAGTTTGTACCCCCCCCTTTTTAATAGGAGATTGCCAACTTTTAGCCTTAGTCTGAGTATGAAAGCACTTTTAGCTTTGTTTGTAATTGTTATTTATCGTTGACATAAAAAACAATAGCTGCTAGGCTAATACAAGTCAACCTATTTAGAACTTATATAGTTCTTAAATGAAGCCGACACCATCAATGTACACTCATGGTTTCAGCCCCCCTTAAAATAAGGGGGGACTGAAATTTTGGGCAAAACTTTAAGGGGCAAACTTTTCAAATCATGAAGAACGGTGAAGAAGATAGTGCTCAATAACGAAGGGGCAAACTTTTGAAATTTTCATAAATGAGGTGATTTTCATGTAATTGAGGGGGGAGTAATTCTTGTGAAATCCAAATAATTTCATACTCTCAATAGTTATCAATTCTTGAAAACAAATCATACTCCCGAAAGCAATGGACCTATTATATTATTATGGAACTGAAAAGAAGAAACATGAAATATATTTAAACATACACGTTTGACATTGATGTAATAGTAGACCCTATCTATATCGGAGTTTTTAATTTTTCTAAAAAAGTGATGCATTGTGGAATTGTTTCGAGTGTATTACAATAGAATTACCACAAGAAATTCCTAAGAGATTTTTTTTTACAAAAACATAAGACAAATTCTACAGAGACCTAACGTTGGTTTCCAATGCTTAATTTTGTCTTTGAATTTCTTAAGGTTTCTAGGTTTAAAAAACATTTGATGTTGTGTGTTCGTAGACTTTTCATTACTATGAACAAATATTCCATCAGATTTGAAATATTTAATTTGCATTCGAATAGCTCTGTTGCCAGAAGCTGAATATTACGATGGTAGAAAGTTACTGAATTGTCTTTCTCTAGAAGTTCTTCAAAACTCAAATTTTCTTCTGAGAAGACTAGACTTAATAAGCATCGTTCATGTAAATGGTTTACAAATAAAGGCCCCCTCGAATAAACGTTCCTCCTAAAAGGAAAATTATTCACCAAATGCCCCCCTCAAATTAATGCCCCCTTTGAATGAACGCCCCCTCTAGGGGAGGGGTATTTATTAGAAACTTGTGACTTAAATACTTTG
The DNA here is from genome assembly GCF_902728285.1 of Clytia hemisphaerica. Lineage (NCBI taxonomy): Eukaryota > Metazoa > Cnidaria > Hydrozoa > Leptothecata > Clytiidae > Clytia > Clytia hemisphaerica. Next base: position 1,368,186 of record NW_027103562.1, on the reverse strand, counting down.
ATACAAGTTTTGATTAGGATTGAAAAGGAAGATTTTAGTCTTTTTGTAACCAGATTAGTTTTGTTGCAATTTCAGTCGCTGACCCAAAGAAATTTGCACTGAAATCCTGGTATAGAACTAAAAAAAGAGTAGATTTGCTCTAAATATTTGACGTTGGACTCAAATAATTTAATAAACGCCCCCTTGAATAAACGCCCCTCTTAAAATCAAAAAAATAAAATAAGCGCCCGGGCGTTTATTTGAAGTAATACGGTATCACAAAATTAAAACTAATGATCAAAATGGGATGAAATTTTCACCTTACAGTAGATGTGTATTATTGAGACAAAGCAATTCACAGAAAAAGCATGGCTCCGACTGGGGTTCTAGATCCCCCCGCCAAATTTAGGTCCCCCCCTGAGAACAAGGTCCCCCAAGTCTAATAAAGTTTTAGGTCCCAGTATAATAGGGGAAAATTTTTTGATGAATAATTTTTTTTCAATGTGAATTTTTACCATTTAGTCAATGAAAACACAAGTAAATAAACAGTAAATAAACGGTAAAGTAAATTAGTAGTAACTAAACATTATACAACTTATGCACCCTTTTTCCAGAAAGATTTTGCAAAGGACTAAGTTATGTGTAATACAATTTCAAGGCAAGCAGTAAGACTTAGCTATAATAAAATCTGCAAACTTTTTCTTCTTTTGAATCTGCTGTATGTTCAAGTGTTTTTGTTTAGAATTCACAAAGCTCTATTTAGTGCAGTCTAAATGTGCCAAAAGTCATTAACATTGTGCATAAAGGTGTACAAGCATGAGACTTTGCACAATTGTAGTTTAGGGGTCAAAAATGGATTTAAATCTCAGACCCAGAAAATTGGCACCTGTTTGTGTATTTTACAGACCAGAACATGTTCCCAGGCTACAATGAATTTTTTTTTCTCCAAAGTATGTCATATTACACACCGTTGGAAAGCATTTTTCAAGCTCGTTTACAAAAACATTACAACCCATATCTGAAAATGAAGCCAAAATTAGTTATTGGCAATTGCGAAAGGTTTTTTGAAAAATGCAGAAATAAAAGATCAAACAGGCTTAGCTCTAAAGCTCTAAACTCTAAATATGAAAAAAATCCGTAGTGGAACACAGTGTCTGGAAACAAGAAGAACAAATTAGTGGCAAAACGAAGAAGCGTTTGACATCACTCGTGCGGCAAGTTGCACACTCGTTATTTGTTGTAATCCCATCGGGCTATAGGCGACTAGGCGGCGGTCTCCAATTGGTGTTCGGTAATTTTAATGAAAAGAAAAAAGTTAAAAAGGGTGTGCTATCAGTGAAAGTCATTGTGACATGTTATGACAGAAAGTATGATTGATAAACTTGGTGGAGTTATCAAAAAAAATTTGTTGTCAAAGAGATTTAAACAGTAAGTGAAAATACAGGCCAAATATCAACAGTCCCATCTTTCGACCAATTGTCCCAAGTTAGAGCAGTTGACGGTATGTCAGATCTACCAAAATTATAACGGCGAAGATTTTTTGTAACACCACCATGAAATTGCCTTCAAGTCAATAGAAGTTAGCGGAAGAATGTTTGCTTAATTCCTGGGGGGGTACTTAGGCAAAAATGGGTGATGGGTATGTGAACTAATCGAATCAATCGAAAAGTATATGCAATCAAAGCTAATCGAAACTAATCAAACGTCAATCGAACACCAATCGAACGGTAATCGAATCCAATCAAAAAAAAGATGTGAAATTCGATTGGCGTCCGATCAATTCTACTAATCGAAAATCAATCATTCGATTGGCTTCAATTAAGTTTGATCGATTCAGTAATCGAATTTTTCGATTGATATCCCCTGGTTTATGAAAATTGTGAATTGGTAAACTCAATTTAGCCCCAAAAATACAGCTTATAAGAAACCCAAATTAGTTTTTGCTTAGAATGAGGCCTACTTGAGGCATATTTAAATTTTGAGCAATTTCGCTTCAGTAGGTATTGATTTATAAGCTTTAGAATGAGGTAACCTCATTTGGGTAACCTCAATTTAACCACATCATATTTCTAAGTATTACTCGATTGAAGTAACCTCTTAAATTTGCGTTTCTTCTAAATCCACGAGAAATTTCTATACTTGAGTTCTTCAAAGTTTTGATATGGTAACCTCAAAATTCCACCAGATATAGTATCAGATATATATGACAGAAGGTAGAAATGTCACAAAACCCCCTTTTATTTCTGACTGTGTTCATATTGATTCATAGTGATTCCTGGGTGTCAAAAATTTCGACCGACTTATTGTAAAAACTGTACCGTAGCATGGTCCACCCTGTCGACACCCCTCCTCTAATAGACCTTTTTTTAAAGACAGTCAGTACCTTTAGCCAAATTAGGAACATTTTTCTTACTTTTACTAGTATTCCTAATTAGGAATCTTATTCCTAATTAGGAAGAAAAAAATTCCTAATTAGGAAGAAATATTTAAAAGTTTAATATCTCTGAAACGAGCTACATTCGCAAATTCCAGGTATGACCAATAGATTTGGTATACCAAATATGATAACTTTGCAAAAAATTGAAAAATTTCATTCGCGGATGGTGGAATTATTAACGCCCCAAAAAAATAATTCCAAATTAGGAATTAAACGAAGTGCTGTTTTTATTATCACGAAGAAAAACAGAAAGTGAGTTTCCCGCGTTTTATAAATAAGATGTCAATTTACTACTGGGAGAAGTGAAGCTTTTTCTAGGAATTATAGCTCGGTCCCCCGAGCCAAGCAAGTCAATAGCTCAATCTTTCTTCCCCACCTAAATGGAATGGGTAAGAATCTTATGAAGTACTTTTTAACGTGCGATTTTTTCTATTTTTGGAGAAAATCTAAGTATATATTTGCTTCATATTCCTAATTAGGAATTTTTTTCTTCCTAATTAGGAATGAGATTCCTAATTACTGTAGGAATATAATATACTAGTAAAAGTAAGAATAATGTTCCTAATACACCTTATCGGAAATTCCACAAAAACAATAGCGCTAAAATGGATCCGTTGAAATTGGGAGGTAAACATAAATGGTAGCGCGAGTAGCGGCGGTATGGCTTGCAATACATGGAGTACGCTCGCGTAGTACGGCCCAGCTTCAAAACTACATTTCCGTCACGTAAATATACTACATGAATTCCATGCCTGTAGAAAAGTTCCTGCGTAAAACAAAAACTCATTTGCTTATATCTGGCTTGTTTATGTTCCTAAAAATACAACTGAATTTGAAAAAAACAAACAGAACAAAGCTTTCAAGATGCTAGCAGAAGCTAGTAGAAAGAGAAAAACAACAACTTTGGTGGTTCTTCAGTTGATTTGGAGGCTCTTTCGGCATCAATATTTTGGGTGTTTTGTAAGGCTTTTTGCCTGAAAACCGCAATAGACCTTTTTTTAAAGAGGCAGCCATGTTGAATAATTATGAAGTCCAACAGAAAAACAACGATAAAACCATGCATAATTATTACAATATGCATGATACAGTAATTATGCATGGCTCTATCATTGTTTTTATGGCTGGACTACATAATTATTCAACAGGACGTCCTCTTTGAAAAAAGGTATATTCTGACACACACCCTTTTTATCGGCTGAAATTGTAATTGACAGAAAGGTTGTTGAACCTGTTTTTCTTTGCTTAGTGGTCAGAAAGGAATAATCCTTTTTCAATCAGTGATTTAAGCTTTCATATTATTCCTGTCTCTAAAGAAGGGTGTCGGAGAAATTAGACCAACTTGCGGTAGTTTTTTTAGCTAAAAAGCTTGTTAAGCTTTTTAGAACTTTGGCTACCAATCATCAAATGATTAGTAAGAATAGAAGACTATACACACTCAATCTTCTTCATTAACTTTTATATTACCTTTCATGATCAGCCAAAAAAGCCAGTTCATTCAAAATTTGATTGCCTGTTTATTCGTTTGTCTTTCGTCTTTACGAAGAAGCCTTCACCGATTGTCTTCGTGTTTTTGTTTTGATTCGGTGTGAAGTTAGTCCTCCATTTTGGACGGGCTCCGTCAATTTACATTGTGGAGCGGGTGGTCCTTTTATCGGAAGTAATGTGTTCAAATTAGCGAATCGTGCGCATCGCAGCATTTTCCAGGAGAGTAAATTTAATTGCCCCCGCAAGGAGCGCAGCGACTGAGGAGGCATTCATAGCTTCACGCAATATATTGGACTGGAATCTCAATTTTTTGCGAATTGTTTTTGTTTGTCGTAATCGGCTTTCCGGCCAATTAAGTGTTCCGCAAAAATATGGCGGTAAATCAAAACTAATAAAATGTTATACATATTTTGATATTACGTTATATGCTATTACCATTATTGCGTATTACATTTTATTAGTTTTGATTTAGCATTGAAAAGCTGAAGCGAGTGTTATAAATGCAAATCATAACAGTGTATGATATAACACGAATTACAATATTACTTGTGCAAATCAAAACAAACAAAATGGCAGACTGGTTATGATGATGAGCTGATTCATTGACTGGAAAAAGTGTTTTGTATGTCAAATTTTGTTTCTTGTCTTTGAAACTGAATACTAAATACTGTAATTTAGTCAGAAGTTCATTTCAGCAATGATTTCAATTCTTTTTCTGGAGTCTTTAAAGAAGTTTGCTCAAGTTTTCAAATGTACATTTGATATTTTTGTTCAAAACTGTAATTTACCTTTTTGTCTGTTATTATATTTTAATAACTAGCTTTATTGTTTATAGAGCTTCTTGAACTTTAAAGACCATCACATGGTCGTAACTCGAGAAAGTCCTTCTTAACTTGGTAAAACAAGATACCGGCAAAGTACAAAAAAGTTGAATGTACCACATAAGTAAAGTTGAATCCAAAAGTGGTTGAATGTGTTGAATGTTGATCAATGTTTTTTTTTGGTCTTCAAAATAGATTTACCTCACTTAGAGTGTTTTCACTGTTTGTTCAGTGTGGTAAATCTATTTTAAAAACCTGAAAAAAGTTGTTTACATTCGTTTAACTTTGCTGCGCACGTTCAATTTTTCATGCAGTTGTGATAGCCTAAATAACTTACGCTCCAGGGGTTTGGTGAAATAGCTCCAATTCTAGCTATCCAAGTTCAGGTATTTAACGGTGGTTAGACTAGGCACACAGATGACAGACAGTCATACAGGAACACCATAAAGTGAGAGTATATAGCTAAAAACTCAAAAAGTCTAGTTTCCTGAAGACCCGTCTCTTCATTGGTCTGTGCTGCAATCATATCTTAATGGCTTCAATCCTTTCAGTTTGGAGAAAAGACTGCATCATGAAAAAGTACTATGCACTTGAAAAAAAATTAGGCACTTTTCAACTTTTCGACTGTACGTCTGAATGGACCACAATGACATTCCTTTATTTTTCTTTTGACTGCAATCACAGCGTACGCAAGTGGCGCCCGGGCCTTAACTAGGATTGGTCTATTTCAGATGGCGCAGAACTTTTTGATAAATTTTATCATCTTATCATCTTACTATTGTAAGTAGCAAAGTAGCAAAGAGAATCGTTGAAATATATAGCAGCCAATGAAAAATAAACAAGCTATTTCTGATTGGTTACCTTGTTGATTTATTCACCGCTATTTATTTTGCCTACAATCTAAGATGTCTGCAGCATTATCGGAAAAGGTCTATATAGTGAATGATCATGAGATATATTGTTGTAAGAAAAAACAAACAAACAAGGAGATGTGAAAGTCAGTAAGATAATGACACCATGATTTTCGAAATATGTTTTTGAGAAGCTTTTCCAGCTTAATTTCCTTGAATTTTATTAAATTGACTAAATTGTCAAGCTGTATGAATTCTTCAAGTATTTTGTTAATGGAATATGATTTTTCAACAAATCAATAAATAATTAAATCAATCATTTATTCCTGATTATTTTTTATGCTTTAATTTTTTTGAAAGCATTAACCCTATTTTTATCAGGGGGGGGGGTGTTTTCCACCAGGCTGGCACTATTTTGCTAATAGCTCACTGAATTTTTTTTTTTAACACTCTGAAAGTTTTTGACTTTTAATATAATCCTATTAGCAGCATGTATACCAAATTTTACGTCATTGTATTTTGAAAAAATTTACTCATTTTCTGCATGGATTTTAAACGTCAATTTTATCAATATGTTAAAAACCAGCAAATATGTTAAAGATATTTATTTTGGCTTTTAGAAATTCAAAACAGAATTGAAAAATCTCCATTCGTTCAACTTTAATTGCTATTTTATTTAATAGTGCTTTTTCATTGGACAGCAATAAGTGTGAAAGTTTGTGATGACGTCATCACCTTTGTGATGACGTCATCAACCCAAATTTTTTTCTATGAACTCTTTTTATGGTAGAGAACATTTCTGCCAAATTTCAAGTCCATATCTTTTCTAGATCAAAAGTTATGCAAGGCTGGTGGAAAATTCCCCTTGAGAATACAAAATCCGAAAAAGCCTGATAATAATAGGGTTAAAAGCTTGAAAAGTGTATGACATGACCTTTCTGTGGGGGCATTTAGTGAAAGCTATGACTAGTGGATAAATCTAGATGAGACTTTCCTCTAAACACCCAGGTAAAATTCAGCAGTCGCCTTGCCTTAAAAACATCTGTTCTTAAAATCCGAGCAAATTTTGATTTAAGGAGAAACACATACAATTTTCCAGCGGACAATCTGTTCAAAAAATTCAGGAGCTAAATTGAGAAAAACACAACCAGATGCTAGATTCTCGTCGGCTGTTAATGCATTCAATAGCATTAATCATAATCGTAAAGCTCTACTCCACAACGTTAAAGTACTTTGTCCAATCTTTGATTATTATGTTAAAAACTGCTATCGTTCGCAGGCAAGATTATTTGTGATCGGTGGAATTGAACTGAAATCAAATGAAGGAACCACCCAAGGAGATCCCATCGGTATGACAGTTTACGCTATCGAAATTACACCTCTACTAAATAATAATGTTGTTATCGACAATCGCTAGCATCCAAGATCAAATGGCCGCGTTTGCAGACGACATAACCGCCGCTGGGAAGCTCCTTTCGCTTAATCAGTGGAGATTGCACCAATTGAGCATGAAAATTCAAAACATTTTGCCAAGCACTTACAAAACCAAATTTTGAATCTTCCTCATGAAATATAAATCAGCGGTAAAATCTGAAAAATCCCAACGGAATCATGAAAAACAAGATTAGATCAAAGCAGAAATGAATGACGATCAGAAGCGCATCCATGAAGCGCCATGTTGTGTCGGAGCATCCAACTGGTTGACCAATCTACCACTTAGAGACCAAGGATACGACCTCAACAAAGAACAGTTCCAAGACTGATTGATTCTGTGTGTGGCAATCGGTTCGACATCAGTCACGCTTTATTATCGTGCAAGAAAGGAGGTTACGTCACCCTCCGACATAACGAAGTCCGAGATATTACCACAAATTGTTGATTGAAGTATGTGTCAACGTGCCAAACGAACCGAGACTCATTACCATCAACGGTGAAGAATTCACATACAAGACTGCAAACACGTCTGAAGAAGCTCAACTTGACATAAGTGCAACTGGGTTCTGGACACCTGGCCAAAGAGCATTTTTCGATATAAGGATCTTCGACCTAAACACTCGTAGGTATAGGGATTTGGAACTCAGTAAGTGCTTTCAACGGAACTAATCCGAGAGAAAGAGACACTACGACGAGAGATTCAACAATGCTGAGTATGGTACCTTCACCTCACTGGTGTTTTGAACGAACGGAGGCATGGTTTGAATGCGTGGTCAATCACTCAAGGGAGATAATTTTAGGGATTTTATTGTTACTTGCTTCGAAGAAGGAGAGAGTGTCAATTATTCTTTAAACGTTTGGTTTTGATGCTTGCCGAAAAACGTAGTGTACCCCAAAGAAAATTACAATTTTTATTTTACACAAAATTTTTTTGGTAATTTCTCTTCGAGCTGTTACAGTGCCTTTTTTATAGCCCGGCGCTACCGCGTAGGAGTGCCAAAATTCGTCGGAATTTCTACTTACGTTCGTGTCCTCTTAGTCACACTTCGCTTTCTCTATTGCACTATTCTTGTCAGTGGTACACTTAGTCTTTAGTTGACTATTCTTATCATTTCGGGAATTTGCATAGATCCGCGCAACGTTGCAAAATTCCACAATGTTGCGTTTTTTCACAGCGAACTCCTCAGCGTGCGTTGTAATTTCTCGCAACGTTCCTAATGAAAGTGTGCAATTATAAACACCAACTATGACGACCAATTTTCGCAAATAGAAGCAACCCAAGCAAAATTAGGCAAGATCTGGCATTTAACAAAGTAGCAATTCCAAGAATGATTGTGAATAATCGCTAGGTAGGAAATTAAAATGCTAGGGTGAAAAGTTTCATTTTGCCTTTTGGGTCGTTTTTCAAAATGTACATTATTTTGGGACCCTGGTCCAGGCCCTGCAGCTCCGGTTTTGGTCCATAGAGGTACTCAGGCTAATTAAGGCATGTCCAAATTTACCTTAATTTTTTATCACCGTTTCCACTTGTCATATGATAGCATATCACTTCATACGTCGAAAGAAGCGTATTGGAGTGTAGATCACTGGAATAGCTGTGCCATAATTAATTTTTTCACCCAAAAAAAGATATTAGGCAAAAACCAAAAAATGCTGACGTCAGCAAAACTTGTTTTTTGAATAACTCCAGTTTGGCTTATGGTATAAACATGAAATTTGGACAAAAGTTGCATATTTATTATTACCACATTTTTGCATATCTTTTTTTCAAAATTTTGCTGACGTCAGCAGAAATCAGCAAAATACGAAATTTTGCAATAAAGTGCTGACGTCAGCAAAATTTCAAAATATATTTTTTTCAAAATGGCTCTTTTAATGGTGTGCAACTTTGGTCCAAATTTAATGTTTTTACCATAAGCCAAACTGGAGTTATTCAAAAAACAAGTTTTGCTGACGTCAGCATTTTTTGGTTTTTGCCTAATATCTTTTTTTGGGTGAAAAAATTAATTATGGCACAGCCATTCCAGTGATCTACACTCCAATACGCTTCTTTCAATGTATGAAGTGATATGATATGACAAGTGGAAACGGTGATAAAAATTTCAGCTAAATTTGAAAAATCTGGACAGGCCTTAATTTGCCTGAGTAAGGGCTGCAAAATTATCCATCGGTAAAGCTGCTGAATTTTGCAGTGCTTCAAAATATGACAGCGCAAAAAAGTGCGAAATTTCGCAACGTTGTGGATCTACCTTATCGGCCCTTTTTACGCCGGCCCTAATTCAACGCCGGCCGTTATTACGCCACAGTCTAATTTTGGGCTTACGCCAATTAGGGCAATAAATAACGCCAAAACTTGTAAAAATCGCTATTCAATATTCGTCACTTGCTGGTAGTTGGTAAACGCATTAAGGCCGGGGAAAATTTTCGTCGGGCGGAAAAATATTCGTCACTTGGCCAAAGTTTTGTCACTTTCCCCCAACGAAGTTTTCCCCGATAAGGTATTTTGATTCCTCTACACCCCGTCCCCCTAAGCATTCCAAAAATGTATAACATAACACGTGCTTTGACTCAAAAGATCGAGCGACCTCGAAAAAATGAACAATTTTCCCCTACTACTGCTGAATAGACCTACCAGAGGTAGTCCGAAATATACCGAATGAAGATGAAAATGTTCGAATGAAAAAAAAATAAACAAAAGCATAGCATAGAGATGTGTAAGCTTGAAAACATGATGAAACTTTACTACTACTAATGCTACTTTCCGATGTTTTAGAGATAAGGGGCCCCATATAAAACGATTTTTTTGAAAATCAACCGTCATGCTAAGCGTTGGGCACCAACAAAAACAATCCTTTCTTTCCTGTAAAGATAACTCGCCATCTTTTTAACGAAAAATAATGGAGAAACATTTTAGGCACTTTTTGGCCCAAATTTTCCCAAAAAAAAATTGTTTTCGAAAATTGGGCTCCATCATACATATTGTAAACATTACCATTTTATATCATTGTGCAAAAAATTCGAAAAAATATCAAGCCAATCGCAAAAAAATGCTCTTTTTCCCTAAAAATGGTATAATTAATATAAAAGAATTTCCCCAAATAAAAAAATCCGATTTTTACGGCCCAAAAAAAATTCCCTGAAAAAACATCTTCACCTTTTATGCAGAAAATCGAAGAGACGGACGAAAACGTTTTATTTTAAATAACAGTGATATCGTTTGCTTACTCATCAATATTAATTTACAAGCTTTTTCTCATTGAATTGGCACGGATGTGTAGCAAGATTGATCGCATAGCCTGGATATCCAGGCTGTAAACTTTTTCACAGTCTAGTTTTTAATATTTTATGTTCTGGTTTACAGCCAAGTCTCCGTAGAGCGATTTGCATTCTCCAAATGAGATTGCGCTCACTTCGCTCAAGCCGTAAGGACCAATTCTGAAGCAAAAATACGATAGTCCTCTTGCTAGCGAAGATAGAGCTTTCTGTTACATGAAAACATGAATAAGAAGAAAACAGAGGCAAGTTCATTTTCTAAGAAAACATGGTCTGATGATGGTTGGTCATGATAATGCATGCAAACTAGTTCATGGACTCTGGTGTAATCTTTGGATGTTTTAAATGGTTTTAGATCTTGTAAGGCTGCTTTTATTAAGTTCTGTTTTGCTACCCTGAGTTGGCTAGGAAAGTTTTGGAAACATGGGTTTGCACTTTCATTCTCTAGGAGACCAAGCTCTATAATTTTAGAACTTTGTATGTTGAGGTAAATTTTGTTTTTTCTAAAATTTTGAGCTTGGATATCCAGGCTAGATTGATGAAAAAAGGACAAGAAAAACATCTTTTTGTTTATATTAGGCGAGACCAATTTGATTAGTTGTTTTACTGGCCCGACCGACCCTAAAACTCCAAAAATCGAAATAAAAATAAAATTGATTTTGGTAATACATTTTTATTTTCATTTCTTTGCAGACTGCCAAATTTTTCAAAATTTGGTAATTTTTCCAAGGTTTTGAGAATTGTATGTTTAATTTTTCATTTTATCCATGAATTCGATATTTTTATTCAATATTTGGCTAATATGAAATATGTGTCTGATATGAAACGGGAACAATTATGTAAGAAAAAAATCATAGAACTGATTGGGAGAGTCACCAGGTCTGACTAATAAAAAGAAAATTCTTTATCATTTAATAATTATGAAAAACAAAAATATTCTGTACAAAAAGATAAACAATTTACCTAAAGGGAAAAAATATTGAAATGGTTTCATTGCAGTAATGCTACATATTACATGACGTAAGTTTATAAACGCCCGGCTATAGTATCCCTCTAACCATGGACGTAATAGAAATTAGATGGACTGTTAACCTTAGATCTTCGACGAGCCAGGAGTTTTACTGCTGTATTTGAAAGAATCAGAAAATCAGCTTCTTCTACCCTTATCAAGGAATTTTTTTTAATTCCATTACCAAACGTTCTAGAATATTTCCGCCCGATTTCCAGATTATGGATAAATGCAATAAATGCATCCCCTAGCATAATAAATGAAAATTGAATACAAAAGATGATAATTACATAAATTCCTTATCAATGCCCCGGCGCGATACTCTTTATCCTCACAGGAGAGACCGATTAAATTTGGTTCCGTGCAAGAGAACACTTGTTTGGCAAAAACGACGGTAACAAGGAAGTAAAGTTTACTATTTACTTTAGTTTGGCGCTCTATTTAGCAAAATCTACACTACTTAGTACATATGAACCAGATAGCGCTCAGAAGTGGTCAGCTAGTAAGTGGGACAGGAATCATCTACTTGTGACAGTGATACATTAAGAAAAACCTAATATGCACATTAAAATAACAAACCAAAATTCACTTCATTTTTCATTTAAAGAAATGTAATCCCTCAAAAAAATTGAATCTTTCATAATTTATGCGCCTCAAGTATGTGACTTTAGTGATATCCTCAAATAAAATAGCTGGACTCGAAACAAGGGTCGGACATTGGACAATGTCATACTAAAATATTCATTGTCTGACCCAAAAATCATAATTTTCGAGCTAAAGCAACCGGCGTTTAAAATCATTATTTCAGGACCCAAACTTTAAAAAAGCAATAAAAGAGAGACTTTTGAAAACAAGCGATAATATATATGATTTTAGAGGTAAAATATCGAACAACAATAAATACTTCTTTTCATTTTTCGAATAAAAAAATTGGAAACTATAAGAAATGGAGCAATCTACCCGATAAAAAGGAAAAGCATTAAACCATAAAACTAGCCGAAAGCCACAATAATACCATAGTGCAAAATCATGGTGACAATGCTACCACAATGAAGAAGAGACAATGCTACCTCGTCAGATGGTCCAATGATTTGTGTTGATCACAATCGTTCATTTTCAACGCTTCGTGAATTTTGAGTGTTTGAAAACCGAGTTCTTTGAAAGTCGCCACCATCTCTAGATACGTTTTGACCTGATGGAAAAGGGACAAATGAATTGATTTGATAAAACTATAGGTAGCAAACCTCCCAAACTCATACATTGAACTTCTCCAACCTGGAGAGTCGGAACAAACTAATTTTTGGCAAGAAAAATATTGACACATTACAAAATCTTCTGAAAAATTGGAGGGTCTGAAAATGTATCAAGAATAAACATAATCAAAAATACTTTTCAGGAGGTGGCCGAATAGAGTGCATTCTCTACCACTGTCCAAGAGGTGAGGCAAATATTAGATATTTTCTACGATAATAAATAACGATTCAAAAGGCACCCCTTAGTCGGCAAATACTCATACTTACTACAATGGGCGTAAGTGCCTCTTTCGAGGACGTTTATATACCTTAGTTTTATCATTTTGATTATTAAGGAGAGCGATTTCCACGTCTTCTCCGTTGCATTTGGACTGATCTTTCACTTCTTCTACAAGAACCAAAAAATCCAAAACCTAAACGAAACACGAAATCGAGATAAGAAACTGAGAGCAACAATATGTAAAGGAAATTTGTATCTCAACCCTCATACCGCATGAAACATAGTCACCATATCATAAATCAGCCCCTCCTTGAAGCTTAAAAATACTGCAAGCAAATTAAATTTATATTTCTTAATAAAAAAGGGTTTACGAAACGAGCACCAGATCCACAAAGTTTGGTTTTACAAGGACACGTTTAATATCAGTGGCTGGTCTTTGGTTACAGTGTAGCAACCACAAAGTGATACGAGTTTACACGTGTGGATGTGTGCTTTACCTCTTTTTCGTCCATTCCCAATCGTTTGATAGTTCTTGAAACACAAGGACCATCAAAGCCCATTGAGCTCAATTGATCAGCAAAGTTTCGTTCACTTGTCGATAAAGATCCAGTCAAGTCAGGTAGTACGCCTTGTTTTGGTAAAGTCATTTGTGGAGGTTTAGGAATAACAGGCTGAGAGGAATTTACCTCGCCGTTCTAAAGACAATTGAAACGGATACATGAACAACAGTATTATAATAAGGTGCGTCAAAAATCAGAATTGGAATAAAAACGTGATAAAAATTACACTACAGTAAAGTTGACACTCTCTAATGTTCGATGTAGGCCGTTCAAATCTTCAAAAAGCTCGGGGATGTTCATATATCATTGTCATTTCTCTTTCTTTCCGTACGATTGGCTTTCCACGAATTTTGCATTGATTGTAGAAACCGGGAAAACTGGGTTGGGATTTGAAATCCATTGCATGCTTAAAATACAAAAATAATTCTAAAGATTGTAAATTGAAATACGGAAAATTACCTTGTAAGGAAGATTTTTTTGTAAATTATTGTTGGCTGGTATATGGGAATAATTTGTTGGTGAGTTGCTAATAGCATTCCCAAAGGTAGGAACGGCATAAACACGATTAACTGCGCCTACATTAGTTGATGGTGGATGTCCTGAATATGATGAAGGAATGGGGTTTCCAGTATTCGACGATAAGTTTACTATAGAGTCTGACGTAACAGTATTTGCATTTAAATTTGTTCCACTATTATGGAGTGGTATTCTGGAATGTACCATTAAAGGTCCTCCCGCGTTATAGTCTGTAGCATCTGGTGTCATTTGATGGTTTGTTTGAACGCTTCCCAAAGACACCTGATGTTGGTAGTTCATGTAGTCTTGTTGCGTATTTGCCGGTTGAGAAATTAAACTATTTGCCGACGAGGTTGGCATCGCAATCGCTTGATTGTAGGACGTTGGAAATAAGTTTTGTTGTACTGCACTGTCTGTTGATAAATTAGTGCTGTAGAAAGTATTAGAAGTAGTATCGTTTACAATAGAGTTTTCTTTTGGTACTTGACTATTGGGAGATGAGGTTTGTGGCATCCGTTGAAAGTTGAACTGTTTCATGATATTCTCTATTCGATCTGTGGCCACCGGTGCATTTTCCATTTCCATTGTATAAGGTGATGGAGATTCAAAAGTAGGACCTGGCTGATTCGCTTGATCGAGGTTCGGTAAAGACTTCGCTCGTTGTAAATTCGTCATCCCTTGATTTTCAAGGTTCGTATTTTCAATGTTTGCTCGTACTCCATCAACGTAGTGTAAACTTGGCGGTGGTGTTTTGGACGACATCTGACTCGGTGTATCATTTTGAGATGAATCAAGACTTTGAAAGTTCGCTTGAAAGGGATTATTGGATGCAAAAGGGTTCATATTTTGATTGAGAGTTGAAGGAGGTGATGAAAAGCCTGTCCAGTTTAACGTTCCTTTAGAAGTATGATGTGGAATGGAGGCGAAGTGGTCGACAGGGTAAGAGGGAGAAACAAAAGTGGAAGTCTCAATATCAGTAATGGCGATAATATTTTCCGTTGGTAGTTCGTTTACAGTAGTCACTGGCTGAGGTAAAGGTTGGTTAAATACTGAGCTAAGTTCAAACTCGGTGTGAGAAGTATGACCCTCGTCTGATTTGAAGGGTGATGTTTCGATGACAGGTTGAGTTTCCGGTTGCAAAACACTCCTTAATTCATCCAATTCATTCAAAGTGTCCCTCTCTACAGATTCAAAAGGATTATCGTTTTGTGCATCGAATTCTAACGGGTCAAACATGTTGAAATTATCATGTTTGACGTAAGAAAAAGATGCAGCGTTCTGTTGACTGGTATTGCTGGATACCACAAGAGGCGTCAAGATGGCAAATGGAGAAGCAGACGTGCTCTGAGAAACTTTTGTTTGAGCAGGTATATCGGCAACATAACTACTGCTTGGTTGTTCGACTGTAGTAACAGGCCGAGCTGTTTGGTTATCATTCTCTTGAGAAGGAAGATTTTCTTCCTTTGCTTTTTCCAGCTGTTGTAGTTGAAGAAGAAGACGTTCTTTTTCTTCTTTTTCTCGCTCCTGCCTTTCCTCTTCTTCTTGTTTCTTCTGAAAATCAAAACGAAAAAATTACTTCTAAGAGTAATGCTGACCAGAAACTTGCTACTAGTAACGAGTAGTCAAAATAGTATTCTATTAATATCGAAGCATTCACATGTAATCAACACCGCATACGTGCGACACTACAAGAAATAGGAACGCAAACTCATCATAAAAAAAATACCTATATTGTCTCAATACTATTACAAGTTTTAAATCAAACTTGAAACTCAGAAAGAGATTCTCGGCACAGAAGCTCTCAAATATAGACTGATCGAAATTCGAAACAGTGGAAAAAAATTGTCTCAACCCTGTAACGTCGTTTTAAATTTCGTCATTTTTTATCTAAATTATAGAGATTGACCTCTGTTTTTCTGACGTCGCCAGGTTGAGATAAATATGGCGGACAAGACTGTGACGTTGGGTTAAAAATATTTTGGTATGACTTCAAATCTCAATTTACATTATCTCTTAGAGAGCATCTGTACAAAGAAAATCACGGACTCTTCACAAATTTTTCTTACCCGTTCTGTGTTGATACTTCAGATATTACTCGAAAAGGAATCAAAGAATAGTGATTACCAATCGCAAATGGTGAGTATATTGTTTCTTTTCATACCTTGGCATCAAGTTCCTTTTGTTGCTGAATTCTTAACTGATTGGCGCGTTCATCTTCCGCTTGTAAAATGGCATTCTTTTCTTTCGTAAAATCATACTGAAACAAAATGACAAAATATTTTGATCATTTTGATTATCTTTTCAACGATCACAAAAAGCCGCTATCTAGTTCAAATTGTGTCAAAAATTATAACCGTTTTTGTCTCCACTACTGCAGATTATATTGAGACAAACATTATCCCCGACGAGCAGGTAATAACTCACACAGATTACTGAATCTTAGCTTCCAACTAACGACTAGGCATAGGTTCATTTTTATAAATCTGGGGGGAGTGGAGCTAAAACCATGATTATGTATTCAAAATGAAAGTCTCTCACCTGTAGCTGTAGAAGTTCAGTAGGGTCAATCTCTCTGAAGTGCTCAGGTAATGTTATCTATAAAGGATTAGTGTTGTAACATACTGAACTTGATCTTAAAATATCAAAAGGGTAAGAAATTCAATAAAGAAATAGGAGAGGAAAGGTTGCCAGATTGACCTCTCCATAATAGTAAAATAACGTATAGCTTTTATAATATCTCAGTCTTTCTTTTCGATGGTTGTGAAAACAATCTATTCTACTCAAGTACATAGCAGTTTAGATCTTAAAAGATTTGGAATTATTAAAATAAAGCGTACCTTTGGCGGTGCAAGATATTTATCACTGATCTTGACCATCACTCCATTGACCAAGCTGAAACTCCCAAATGTCTGGTCTAAAGAAAATAATAATCCATTATTAAAAGGACATCATATAAACATATCTACCATTTTGTTTACACAACAAACTATTTTTTGAGCAAAAGAACAACTTTCTTCTACTCCTGCCCAACGCAAAGATTGAGCAATTCTTTTGGTAATTATTTCTGCCAGCATACGAAGCACGCATCCTTTCTAATAAAGCATGACATCTTTAACTTTCTCTTAACTTGCCAGGCAGATGATATCCCAGGTAGAGATGGTGATATAAAGAAAAACAGGAGAATTTATCAGTAATTGGTTGTCTAGGTCTTTTGATTTCTTTTATAGAATGTATCAAAAGAAATTCCAAGGCTCGCCTGCTGAAATAAGACTTTTTAGTAGAACTCAAGTTTGCTGTACGCGCAAGTTCAGACTCATTATTTTTCTCGCTAGAGAATTTTGGAGGAAAGTATAAGGCAATCAGTTCACTTTACTTGCAGTCTCGGGAGTTAGGCGCACAAAGTAGAGGACACCACTGAAAATACTTATAGACCTACCTGATAATGAAAGTTAGATAGCAATGCGAGAAGAAAAATGAAAAAAATCTGTCAGAAAATATATGCATAACGCAATAAATTCATCATTGATTATTGTTGGGAAGGGTTGTAGGGAAAAAATAAATAGAAAGTTCTGGTCGCAAAATCAGTTTTATTGACAATTGAATCATGCTTGATGGTGAGCATTGTTATCAATAATGTTTTTGTGTGAAAAACATAGAAATACAAGGAAAAAATCAATGAAAATGTGCAAAAACGACGATTTCCGGCATTTTCAACCGGAAAATTTTTTTTCTCAAAAATCGAACTCGGCCATGTTTTGAGCATTGCAAATACGCATTTTTCTGCAAAAAATCAGAAAAACTAAGGATGAAAATTCGAGTAAATGTCAAAAAACCAGTTTTTCTGGCATATTTCCAGCATTTTCGGCCAGAAAAAATGTTTTTCGAAAATCGGGCTCTGCCACATTTTAGGTATTGTCATATTGCATCAGTGTGCAAAATTTCATAAAAAAATATAAAGTACAGCTCGAGAAATTAAAAAAATACTGTCTTTCCGACGAAAATAAGTTGTTCAGGCGATTTTTAAATAGTGCCGGGTTCAAAACAAAAATCAATTTTATTGACAACTGAAACAACTGACAACTTGATGGTGGGCATTGCTATTAATAATGTTTTTGAATGAAAAAACAACCAATTATAAGATTGCATTCAAAAATAGAACCCCAAAAAGTGAGGTTTTCAATCACAGCCACTTTTTAGCCCACAGCGTTGATATTCTTGTGGCTGCTGTGTAGTACAAAATTCTATAAAGTTTTCCAAAAATGTGGCTCCCTTTGAAGTTGAGTGATTCAGTCTTGAAATATAAGATGGCAAAGTGGGGGCAGGTTTTGTGGCTGTATGTCATGTGGCTCACTCAACGGGTTGGCTTATATGTGCTGTCCTGCTTTAAGACTTCAATATTTTTTAACCGTTTTTCTTGGAATTGGTAGTTTGAGGTCTGATAAAGATACTTATGGGTTTAATTTGTGGCTGCAGGGTTTTCAATGGGCTTAAAACAGCTTAAAATGTGGCTTCAATCACTAATTTATCAATTTACAAATTCCAGGTTGGGTTTTGTTTTCGAAATATGAATATGCAAAGCCTGATGCAAAACAAACACAATCTGACACAATACAGTGTTATTTTAAGAAAAAGTGTACATTTTGTGGCTGCAAATACCATTTTTTGTACATAAACCCTTCTGAGCTGTTACATATAAGTATTAGTTGGCATTTTTAGGGTTGGCTCATGTGTGCTGTCCGGCTTTAAGACTTCAATATTTTTTAACCATTTTTCTTGAATTTGGTAGTTTAATGTCTTATAAAGATACTTATGGGTTTAATTTGTGGCTGCAGGGTTTTCAATGGGCTTAAAATGTGGCTTCAATCAAAGCATATATGAAAAAATCGTCAACTTTGAGCCGCAATTCTAGCCCAGTGACCCAATGATTTTGGTTCCATTTTTGATATTTTGTGGATAAACCCTTTTGCTACGAGTTTCATCTGAAAAAAATGATTTTTACTCATTGAACAAATTTGTGGCTGCTGTTTTATCAACATAGTGTTTTTCTTGATTTGTGTCACAGTTTTGGCCCATTTTACAAAAAAACATTTTTCAACCTACTTATATCACCTTTAGAACCAATATTGTGAAGTTTCGTTTGAAAAGAGTTATTTTTAAAAAGGATATTCAAATTTCTTTTTTTTTGCTGTTTTTGAAAACCTCACGCAATTTTTGAATGCCATCATAAGGAAAAAGTCTAATGAAAATCCAGAAAAACAGTGATTTCCGGCATGTTTCTGGCATTTTTGGCCGGAAGAAATTTTTTCTAAAAAATCGGACTACAGTAGGTCATGTTTTGGGCATTGTTTATTCGCATCTTTGAGCAAAAAATCCGAAAAAACTAATGATAAAATCTCGAGAAAATGCCAAAAAAACTCGTTTTTCCGGCATATTTCCGGCATTTTTGGCCGGAAAAAAAAGTAATGAGCCAATCCCGAGAAAAGCTGGTAACAGACGAACGGACAAACGGAAAACATGGGTTAAATTAAAGGAACTCCACTGGGGTACCCAGATCTCGAGGTAGGTCCAAAAACTTTCATGTTAATGAAAGACCTTTTGCTAGTCAGAATGTCATGTTGAATAATTAAAAACTTAAGCACTGATACAATGACACATTAATGATGCATAAAGTGGGCACTGATATTTTTCTTATCATTGTTTTGGTGCTGGATTTTTTAATTATCCAACATGACAGTCTAGTACCGTAAATTCGTCTATTATCCACACCCCACCTTAAATCTCGATGCCATTTCTGCAAAAAAATCAAAACAAACCTTGAATTAATGAAATTGTTCTTATTATCCTTATCAAACAAGTTCATCCATCAAAATAAAAGTTCAGTAAACATTGCAAAATTCTTTCAAAAAGAAAAATCAGCCTGAGGAGTAATTTTACACGACACATAAATTCAAACTTTTAGGTTCTTTTTATCAATTTTGGTTCACAGTAAAAAGGTCTACTAAAAAATTCCTTGTGTGCAAAAATTGGTTTTGCTTTTGATATCTTCGTAGAAAATGGTTTCTAATTAGTTTTTAGTGATGTCCACATTTTTAAAGTTTTCTTTTCAAGAAAATGTGACTTCATCGGCATTCTGTGACGTGATGCAATTTACTGATTGATTGGTAACTTTGATATGTTTTTTATTTAATTATTTAGGGAGATTTACAGTCCAGGCACACAAGGGCCTCTAAACCAATTTATCATCTTCGATTACAAAGATCTTGATTCGTAGCACAATGGATGTTCCATATGCCTTGGTTAGTTCTTTCTTGAACGCTTTGATGCTAGTAGCATTAACGGTCTGTTTTCTTTGGTAGCTGGTTCCATGCTGTCACACATCGATAATAAAACGACTTGGTCTAGACACCTCTGAATCCATTGTCTGCTAGTTTGAAGTCTAAACTTTCCAACTGTGGTGCCCTTATCGTAGAAATGCAAGTGTTTGTAGATCTGAACCATGTCTCTGAAGTGTCTTCTGAATTTGAGAGAAGGCAAGTCAAGTTTTTCTAGGCGCTGCTTGTATGGCAGATTACTTAAACTTCTGACCATCCTAGTGGCACGTTGTTGAACGCCCTCAATTAAGCTGGTGTCCTTACGTAGTTTTGGTGACCATACAGATTGGGCATACTGTACTCAAGATGAGGCAAGACAAAGGTTGTGTTCAGAGTGAAAAAAAGTTTTAAGGCTTAGGTCTTTGAAACCTCTTCTGATGACTCCTAGAATGAAATTTGCTTTTTTCACTTGTTTTGATATATGTTCTTCAAAGGATAAGTCAGATTCTATCAGAACACCAATATCTTTTTCAACAAAAACATGTTCAAGTTGTTCACCTCTAAGTGAATAAGGGTGCGCGTGGACAATATTCCAATATTTACCGAGAGTGAGAACGTGGCACTTATCTGGGTGAAATCTTAATAGCCAGTCATTTGAACACTTTTCAAGTTTGTGAATGTCTTGTTGGATAGCCCATGAGTCCTCAATCGCGTTGACTTCTCTGAAAATCTTCACGTCATCAGCAAATAGGAGAATTGAAGACAGCACATTGTCAGGGAGACAGGTCGTTGATGTAGATAACAAAGAGAAGTGGTCCCAAAACACTTCCTTGGGGATGCCACTCAAGATGTTTCCAGGTATTCCATATCATTTAAGTTTTTTAAGTAGACGGCGATAGGGAACAGTATCAAAAGCTTTTACAAAATCGAAATACCTTATCGGGGAAAACTTTGTCGGGGAAAATTTTCGTCGGGGAAAAATATTCGTCACTTGCTGGTAGTTGGTAAACACACTAAGGCCGGGGAAAGTTTTCGTCGGGAAAAATATTTGTCACTTTGCCAAAATTTCGTCACTTTTCCCTGACGAAGTTTTCCCTGATAAGGTATAGTGTCAATGACACTTCCATTAGCTATACTTTCACAGTACTCGTCCAAATAATTTAGGAGTTGTGTGACGGTGCGGCGGCGACTAATGAAACCATATTGCTTGTTGGTTAGAAGCTTTTTGCCAGTTAGATGCTTCATAATGTGCTTTCTTATAAATGATTCCATTAACTTACAGACTACTGAAGTCAAAATAACAGGTCTATAATTTATCGCAAGGCTTTGGGCACCCTTGTTTTTATAAATTGGAGTCACATGTACCATCTTCCAATTTTTTGGTATTGTTCCCTCAGATAAGGTCATTGTTCATGATATGATGTATATATTTGTTTATATTTGATTTTTGTTTTGAAGACCAGCGTACAGCCATGTAGGGATTAAAGAAGGAGTGTCGATAATAGAAGAATCTACTAACTACTCCTGAAAATTTTAGACCAAAACAAAAAAGTACAAGGCTAGATACCGTCAACTGCTCTAACTTGGGACTATCTGACAAAACATGGGACAGCAATTCGATCACCATTTCACCAAACCTCCAACAGCCCTCGAAATTCAAGTAAAAGTAAGTCGGCACGTAAGTGCCACCAATCCGCCGAAGCCGGCAAATTGTGCCGACCTAAGCTGTTTTTAGTCGGCAATGCAAGCTGAGCTATATGTTAGTCGGAAAAAGTTAAAGCTACGGCAATGTTTGTTTTTTTATTTGAGGCGATAGGTATTATTGAGTGCATATGGTTCTATTATTTTGCTTTAAGGTCGGCTTTGCTGACCTAAAGATAATTATGGTCGCGCGAGAGAATCAATGAGATGTCGGCAATGACTGCCGACCATACGCACTCTTTGGTCGGCTTTTAGGTCGGCACTGCCGAATGCCGACCTGAAATTCGAGGGCTGCTCCAAAGTCATTTGATTTGTGAGTTAATGAACGGCGTATCACCGCCTGGTGTTGAGATTGAAAACAAAGATGTTGTGAAAGACCTAGGAATCCTGATGGACAGTAATTGCACATTTCAGAAGCAAATTACTACAAATCGAAAAGGCTAAAAACTTAACATAGCAATAAGCAAAAAGCCCGTCCCTGTTGATGGAGAGAGAGTGCTCCATCGTTATGAACATTTGATTGGCCGTGTTGTTAATGTTTCTGTGTTTTAATTAGTATTCCCTGTAGATTCTTTTAGTTTTCATGTGTCTCTTGAGTCCTCTTTTGTTTAGTGTCCCTTTTGTTTTAAGTGTCTTTTGTATCCCCAAATTGCGTTTTATATATCATTTGTAATTCCTCTAGGGAAATTAGGATATGTTTATTAGCTGTAAATTTTGTAGATAGGAATTAGTTCAACACTGAGAGACGTGAGTGAGTGTCTTGTGTGTGAGAGGTGCGTTTTACTAAAGTTTAATTTACTGTCGTTTTATTTCGGTTCTTTTTGGTTTTGTTACATTTTAAGTTGCTTTAAGTTCAAGAATTGGTGTTTGCATTTTATATTTTCTGTTCTCCATTTTCTGTTTGGTTTCCTTAGGTTAGGTTCCCTTTTGTCCATTAAGGCTGAGATATTTCGACCAGTCAAATTATTCAAAAACATCTTCGTTCTCTCCACTCACAAGTAAATTAAACTAGTATCTGTATTTCTTTTTCCATCTGCATTTCTGTCTCCTATTCATATGTTTGAGTAGTGCGTGTGTGAAAGTGTTGAACTCCTCTTGCGTGTGCTAGAGTGTTTTGAATTTTTTTTTTTGATTTTCTGATTTTGATTTTTTGTTTTTCTCATATGTTTGAGACTTTCTTTTGACTTTAGATTTTTTTGAATTTTGTTTCCAGATTTTTCGCTTGCCGTTTTTGAGATATTTTGCATTTTTTGTCGATAATTTTTGATTTTTATTTCTTTGAACTTCCTGTCACTTTTTTGAGCTGAGTTTTGAGTCCGTATACTAACGTGGTATCGTTGTTCGCACACTAGACGTAGTGTCGTTTGTTCCGTGCAATAGACGTGTTGCCGTGGGGTTTCCATTGGTTGGAAACCATTGTGAAGTCTTGTCTTTAGCACAAGCATTTTGTGGCCAAATTATTCTTCAGAGAGCGAGAATTGCTTTGTTCCTGTGTGAACACGCGTTGTAACTCAGTAAAGCGACTTTGGTTTGTTCGAGATTTTTGTTTCGTTTTTTTTTTTTTTTGACTTTTTAATTTTTATTCATTTTGCATTTTGGGATCGGTTTGATCTTCGCTTGAAAAGAAATTTGAAGTTTGATCATTTTTTGCATTTTTTGGTCCGTCACCAACTAGAATTTTGATTGTTCATTGTTTAGTCTCCCCATAGGGAGAGTGTTTTGAAATTGTTTTGTCTCTTCTGAGATTTGTTTTATTGGTTTTTATTATAGCTATTTCTCCTTTTTCTCATCCTGAGAAGAGTTTTATGTTAATTATCTTTTAGTTCGCACGGTTTTGAGTGTTGATTGCCATATAGTTGTCATAACATAACTTTTATTAAGAATTTTGGATGTTAATCACTTAAGTGTGAAAATCCACCTAGATTTTATATTGAACATCATATATAATAACAATAATACAATTTTGGTTTCTGGATGTTAATCACTTAAGTGTTGAAAATCCAGCTAGGTTAGGTTTTCGCCTGAAATTTTGTCATCGTTTATAAGAACATTATACCATCCTTGTTCCACAAATTTTTATCTGTCATGTCTGCCCATGGAAAATTTCATGCTGAAATATTTGGCAAGATTAAATCACTTGAAAGGTTGTTATGTCATGTGTCATCTGAGTTGAAAGCTTTGAAAAATATTTATGTTATATAATTCTGCTTATAACCATAGTACCAATTTTCCATCTTGTTTTACTGCATCTAAGCCAAAGCATGTTAGAAAATCTGTTTTTGTAAAGCCTAGTTCTGGAAAATCTGACATTGGTTCGAGACCTTCTGTTTTTGACTTGGAAAAATCTTCATTTTATAAGAACAAAACCTTTAGGCAAAAGTACAATTTTATCATGAGGGAAAGGTTATGTTTTGGTTGTCTTCAGAAAGGTCATGTGTCTGTTGATTGTAAGAGCTCAAAAGTTTGTGATATATGTAATTTGAGTCATCCTACATCACTTCATGAGTTTAGTGTGAAAAGATCATTAATTGTTGAGAAGTCAATCTTTGTTGAACGTGATTCTGAAAAGGAGTCTGAAAGTTCGATCGATTTTGTTGAAAATGAATCTGTTTGTATTACGCCTGATTCTGATCGCCAGTCGCACGTTCAAAAAGATTGTATGAAATCTGAAACGCCATTTGTTAATGTTTCGAAAGTAAGTGAAGTATCGTCCTATTCAAAGAAGAGAAGCTGGTCGTCCCAAACCTGGCAACATCGCATTGACGATCCATCCGATATTAATACAGATCCAGACCCTGATGTCCCACCCTGGCAAATTGATCCGCCCTGACGAAGTGACGTAACACCCAATGTTCGAAAGTTTGTGATCAAATCGAGAAAGATCAACCAAGTATGGTAAAAGATTCCCCACCGAAGAGCCAACGAAATTATAGATCAAGATTTGGAAAATCTTGAGGGGAGCCATATGTTGATGGAGAGAGAGTGCTCCATCGTTATGAACATTTGATTGGCCGTGTTGTTAATGTTTCTGTGTTTTAATTAGTATTCCCTGTAGATTCTTTTAGTTTTCATGTGTCTCTTGAGTCCTCTTTTGTTTAGTGTCCCTTTTGTTTTAAGTGTCTTTTGTATCCCCAAATTGCGTTTTATACGTTTTATATATCATTTGTAATTCCTCTAGGGAAATTAGGATATGTTTATTAGCTGTAAATTTTGTAGATAGGAATTAGTTCAACACTGAGAGACGTGAGTGAGTGTCTTGTGTGTGAGAGGTGCGTTTTACTAAAGTTTAATTTACTGTCGTTTTATTTCGGTTCTTTTTGGTTTTGTTACATTTTAAGTTGCTTTAAGTTCAAGAATTGGTGTTTGCATTTTATATTTTCTGTTCTCCATTTTCTGTTTGGTTTCCTTAGGTTAGGTTCCCTTTTGTCCATTAAGGCTGAGATATTTCGACCAGTCAAATTATTCAAAAACATCTTCGTTCTCTCCACTCACAGTCCCAGCTGTTGAAAAAACTACTTAAACAGGGATTTTTTCAAGCACTTTGAGCTACTACCGTTTTTGTATAATTAGATTGAGTTTAAGATGCGTAAAAATTGATTGATTTAGAGCAGGGGGTCTGGGGGGCGCTCTAAGCCCGCCAGCGGGGGTTCTAGGGGGTGGAGCCCCCTTAGAAAATTTTTACTCCAAATTTGGCCCTGGATTGCTTTAAACAAGAACAGAAAGTGAAAACATTAACGCCGCTTAAGTAAAAATAGAAAGATTTTGGCCCATTTTACACCCAGGGTTCGAATTATAAATTTTAAGCGATAGAAACGAGCGAATAAAGTAACCGAGTTGATAAAGTAATAGATAAACGAGTGAATTTTAAAGTAGCGAAGGAGCTTTGCAATTTTTCCTAGAGAAGCGAGGTAAAAAAGGAGCGCCGCAGGCGAAATCTTTACATTGTTTGCGAAACATTTTTAGTATTTTACGATGTTATTTGGAAGAAAATGCAAAAGTATCTTCTGTTCATTTCTCTAGAAAAGCGAAGTAAGAGGTTATAGACAAAGCAAAGTATATTGAAGTTTTGAAGTAACAAGTAGATAAAGCAATAGATAAACGAATGAAGAAAGTTGCGGTAGCGAGTATACAGAGCAATAGATAAACGAGCGAATATATTAGCGAAGTAGCGAGTATAAAAAGCAATAGATAAACGAATGAATAAAGTAGCGAAGTGGCGAGATGATAAAGCGATAGATAAACGAGCGAATAAAGTAACCGAGATGATAAAGTAAATAGATAGACGAATGAATAAAGTAGAGAAGTAGCGAGTTGATAAAGCAATAGATAAACGAATGAATAAAGTAGCAAAGTGGCAAGTAGATAAAGCAATAGATAAACGAATGAAAGAAGTAGCAAAATAGGTGTTTTCTTATGAGTTAGGAAATCTTTTTGGGTAGCTAAATCTAAAATTCAAGCTATAATTCATCCTCGCATAAAAAACACCCTACTGTTTTTCACGCCGAAGCTATAATTCAATCAGGCTGTAGCGTCAAACTGAACGAGACTATCTCTCTCTCTAATTTTTTCTACCTTGAAAAGATCAATAATTATCTCACCCTCAAGAATTTATTTTTGGTAAACACCGGATACATAGATAAAAGGGTCTAGTGAAAAACAAAAAAGTTTGTGAAACATAGCAATGAATGAATTCTCTGATGAAAACAATGAAACACATCGAATTTATGACGTGACCGCGTACCAAGAAACATTACGAGAGAACACATTTTTTTCCATTCTCTTGTCTTTACTCTATACTGATTAAAAACAAATAATTGGCGTTTCTGAGAAAACTGCTTTGAAACTTTTTTCTTGTAAATTTTTTTTTTTATATTTCTGATTGAGTTTCATAACTCAATCTTGGATTGAGTATTTTTGCCGGTATACGGTAGTAAAAAAGTGCTTAGAAAAATCCCTGACTTAAAGCACTATAGCTCTCACCCAACAAAATTGTGAATTTTAAGAATTAGATATTCAGAATCTATGAAAAATTTTGCTTTCAATGATATATAACATCATGGGGTTTTGTGAATGTGCTGGAAAGATATTGGTTCTTGAAAGGTCAATAAATGGCCCATTTTGGCTTAAAATTTGATGAAACAATGAAAATCACAAATATGAATAATATATTATTCTCATCGTATTTCAGCATATTGCCATCAAAACAATTATTAAATATTTCCCAAGGCATGTATTTTCGAAGATCAAAAATCAAAATTTTGCCGACCTAAGCTTGTTTTTAGGTCGGCAATGCCAATCTGAGCTATATTTTAGGTCGGCAAAATGTTTAAAGGCTACGGCAATGTTTGTTTTTTTTATTTGAGTGCGATATGGTTATTATTTGAGTGCGATATGGTTCTTATTATTTTGCTGTTAAGGTCGGCTTTGCTGACCTAAAAGATAACTTATGGTCGGCTGCCGAGAGAATCAATGAATATGGTCGGCAATGAACTGCCGACCATACGCACTCTTTGGTCGGCTTTTAGGTCGGCACTGCCGAATGCCGACCTGAAATTCGAGGGCTGCTCCAAAGTCATTTGATTTGTGAGTTAATGAACGGCGTATCACCGTCTGGTGTTGAGATTGAAAACAAAGATGTTGTGAAAGACCTAGGAATCCTGATGGACAGTAATTGCACATTTCAGAAGCAAATTACTACAAATCGAAAAGGCTAAAAACTTTTAACATCTTGGATCCTGAGAACTTTTTCTTCACGATCTTTAAATTGTATGATCGTACTATTCATTGGTGATACCAATATTAGAATATTGCTCCGTTCTGTGGAGCCCAAATGCAGTTGGTCTCATTCAGAGACTTGAAGATATTCAAAAGTCCTTCTTACAAAAGATAAATGGCACCCCAAACAATTATTGGGAGTGTCTAAAACAGACAAAAATTTACTCACTTCAAAGGCGAAGAGAACGCTACAGAATAATGTATGTCTGGAAGGTGATGGAAAAAATTGTACCTACTGTAAATGGTATCAAAACCACTGAAAACCCCCCCGGCTGGGCCGGATGTGTACACTGTCAATTCCAAAGAACCAAACATCAAAATTTAGAGACAGCACACTTGCAGTGCAAGGTGCAAAACTTTTTAATGCTATGCCAAAGAGCATCAGAAACCTCAAAAACATTTCTATCGATAAATTCAAAAGAGCCCTGGACACACACCTTAAATCTATCCCAGATGAACCCCGGAATCAGATCCATGGATATACTGGGTGCAGGAGAGCTAATTCTAATTCAGACCAAATTAGTGGTAAAACGATGGACCGTTCGACGCCACTCGCACCGCAAGTTACACACTTGTTATTTGTAAATCCCATCAGATGATAAGCGGTTTATAGGTGGTTAGGCGGCTAGGCGGCAGGCGTGCGTTATAATTCTCCAATCAGCGTCTGGTTATTTTGAATGAAAACAAAAAGTTAAAAAGAGCCCACTATTAGTGAAAGTTATTGTGACATGTTATGACAGAAAGTATGATTGATAAACTTGGTGGAGTTATGAAAGCAAATTTGTTGTTAGTCTATATAAATATAAAAAATGTAAAAAAAATTCTCTCTTACAGCTATCACTTTTGCTTGCCATTTCCTTTCCAGTTTGAAGCTCTGTTCGGTGGAATTCAAGTACCATTAACAACACTCATATTTCATAGTTCGAAAAGTGCAAACTCTGCACTATATTAAAAAAGACTCAGAAGATTATTCAGCAGAAAAACCTGTGACTATCGTTTTGTTCAAAAAATTCCCAGTTGTTCACCGCGGCTTGTGCTACCATTATGAAAAAAATATAATACTGTGCGCCTCTGTGCGCCCTTGCAGCTGGATCGCCAAGGCCGAAACTAGCCGTATTATATGAGGGGGGTTTCGGCTCATAATTCGGTTGAAAACAAGAAGTCGTGGTTGGGGGCGCCGTCTTTCGAAGGATGTCGTGGTTGGGGGCGCCGACTCTCGAGAGTCGTCGTGGGTGGGAGCGGCGTCCTTCGAAGGTCGTCGTGGGACAGGTGGTCGTAGCACAGGACGTCGTGGGAGCCTCTCTTTCAATTTTTTCTGGTCTTCAATTTCTCAATATTTTCTAGCTGGTCCTTAAAATATCACTTAATATACCCACGCCGCCATTCGAGAGCCACCGAACAGTGTGGCGACCTTCGAGAGTCGTGGTTGGGGACGGCGAACAGTCCAGCGACCTTCGAGAGTCGTGGTTGGGGACGGCGAACAGTGCGGCGACCTTCGAGAGTCGTGGTTGGGGACGGCGAACAGTGCGGCGACCTTCGAGGGTCGTGGTTGAGGACGGCGAACAGTGCGGCGACCTTCGAGGGTCGTGGTTGGGGACGGCGAACTGTGCGGCGACCTTCGAGGGTCGTGGTTGGGGACGGCGAACAGTGCGGCGACCTTCGAGGGTCGTGGTTGGGAGTGGCGACCTTCGAGAGTTGTTGTTAAAACCAATTAAGTATAAGCCAAAAGGGCTAGAATTGAATTTTTAGCCTTTCTCAGGCAAGAAAAGTGAAGCAAGCCTTATAATTTACGCGGTGTTTATTATCACTAAGGCGATCAGTGAATCACACGTCATTAGAGTTGATGGACCACCCACCCATCCAAATTGTGAAGAGATTGAAATTCTAGCCTTCGGGCTTATACCTCAATTGGTTAAACATACCTTACAGGAAGAAATTTTTTTGTCCAATATTGGTAAACTTATTTTGCAGTGATTGAACTGACTCATCGTAGTCTACACTATAGGAAGCTGTAGGTTTTTTTCAGGTTTTCCTAATTCTTTATCAAACACGAGAAATTTTAGCCAGATTGGCCAGGATGCTTTCTTTGTCAAGGTTCATTTTTAACACACTATATCTATCTGTCTGTCTATGTAAAAAAAGAAAGGAAAAAAACAAGCATATAAGTTTTACTGTTGATTTCATTTTTTTTCATTTTCATTTTCTAAAGATTTAGACTTTAGCCTCCAACCCAATAACGCACTGTTCGCCGTCCCCAACCACGACTCTCGAAGGTCGCCGGACTGTTCACCGCCCCCAACCACGACTCTCGAAGGTCGCCGCACTGTTCGCCGCCCCCAACCACGACCCTCGAAGGTCGCCGCACTGTTCGCCGTCCCCAACCACGACTCTCGAAGGTCGCCGCACTGTTCGGTGGCTCTCGAATGGCGGCGTGGGTATATTAAGTGATATTTTAAGGACCAGCTAGAAAATATTGAGAAATAGAAGACCAGAAAAAATTGAAAGAGAGGCTCCCACGACGTCCTGTGCCACGACCACCTGTCCCACGACGACCTTCGAAGGACGCCGCTCCCACCCACGACGACTCTCGAGAGTCGGCGCCCCCAACCACGACATCCTTCGAAAGACGGCGCCCCCAACCACGACTTCTTGTTTTCAACCGAATTATGAGCCGAAACCCCCCTCATAATTGTATAAGGGTTGCGAAGCGATCCAGACTCCACCCCAATTCGCAAGTTGCTAGCAAAATAAGAGACACTCTAAAAATCCCTCTAATAAAGCCGCTATAGAGACAGGGTCGTAAGAGCCTTAATGCCCCAAACACACCACATAATCCACGGCGGCACAACACCCGCCGCCCGCCCGCCGCGCATCGCTCTTTTTTTTTCCTTCTAGTTATTCTAGTGTAAATGGTGTCTTAATAAAATCGAACGATATTAGTCGAACGATCGAACATTTTTTATTCGAATCACGAATCGTCTGTCGAAATCATCAAAACATAAAAATAAAACAAAAATGTACAAAGATGGCTTGTTGGGCAGTTTTTAGTAATTTCTTGACAAATTCGACAAATTTGATTACTTCCGTACTTCTTTATCATAGAAAGAATATCCACTTGGTTTTGCAAGGTAAGTTTCGTTCACTAAAAGAGCACTCCTCCCGCCCGCCCGCGCGACTTGCAAAAACCTCTCATTAATTGACCTTATTTGATACTTGATACTTTTGCTGTTAAAATTCAAGGGATGATGAAGATCCTTTCTGTCAACGTTCAAACTAATTTTTTTCCATTTAACAGCAAAATAAACATTTAAAACCGAAGAACCACTGCTTAGATTGCTTAGATGCGTGCCGCCCGCGCGGCTCAGATTCTAAGTCCGTGTTTCGGCTTCCGGTAATTTTGTTGCTGTTCACTGATAGGGTACACCATTTTAAAACGGCATTTTTCGCAGTCCTAGCTACCAAACCGAGAAAGTTTTCGTGGCTTCAGGCCAAACCATTCAAGTTCATTTTGATAAAATCATCGGTTTGAAGATGTGATTTATATAGCAAATTTTTTAGCAAATTTTCGCTTGGGATAGAAGTTAAAGGTACGTGCACAATATAGCAAAACTGCTTCGCTCATAAATTCGCTTCGCAAAAATTCGTGGGTTCACAAAAGAAATTCGTGGGTCCATGAAAAAAATTCGTGGGTCCATGAAAAAAATTCGTGGGTCCAAAGAAAAAATTCGTGGGTTCACAAAAAAAATTCGTGGGTCCAGAAAAAAAATTCGTGGGTCAAGAAAAAAAATTCGTGGGTTCACAAAAAAAATTCGTGGGTCCATGAAAAAAATTCGTGGGTCCAAAAAAAAAATTCGTGGGTCCATGAAAAAAATTCGTGGGTCCAAAAAAAAAATTCGTGGGTCCAAAAAAAAATTCGTGGGTTCACAAAAAAAATTCGTGGGTCCATGAAAAAAATTCGTGGGTTCACAAAAAAATTCAACGAAATGAGAAACGCCGTAATAATGTGACATAATTTGTGGTTAAAAATAAAGAGACATAAAATCCAAAATTTGCCTTGTCCGGTGGGTGGGTAAACTTGCTCTGTTTGGGGTAATTTTGCTCTGTTTTAGGGTAGTTTTGATTGTCCATGGAGTCAACTGATGCTTGTCAGAGGGTTAGACCTGCTGTACGGGGGGTTAGACCTGCTGTCTGTGGGTCAAAAGTCACAGGGTAAATTTCAAAAAAATATTATATCCTCCAACCCCCCCTACAATATTCTGCAATATTCAAATTTTTTCTGGAAAAGCCCAATAATTTTGATGGTGGTGCGCCATCATTCATATCAGAAAGCGAAGATAGTATACAACAGATTTTTCTGACTACTGTAGCTATTTTCTCAATTTTAGAAAATTCTTTTGGTTATAGAAAGAAGTTGATATAAACTTTGCGCAAGTGAAAGAAGTAAGTCTTATCACAAGTGACTTGTTATCAAAGCACAAAATGAAGTTTCTGGCATCAAAGAATGGAAAGTTCTTTTTTTTTTCTTCATTTTCAAAAAATTTTAAAATTATTTTTCTCAAGTATATTGCAGTTCTCTGGTTTATTCTGAACCCAATTAAAAGATCTGTTTTACGCTTATAAAAAGGAATTTTTTAGTCGCATGTTTTAGGAATCTTTTTCTTTTTAATGTATTGAGATTTTTCATAAGAAAAGGGTATCTACGACCTTTGTGTACAATAAATATGTGTATATTTTGTCTAACGCTTCATTCAAAATCCATAATGCTGCAGGTGTCACGTTTCACGCGTCTTCGTCGTTGATGTTCAAATATTATGCGAAATTTTCGACTTTAAGTCGTCTTGTTTTCATTGATTCAAAGAAATATG
This sequence comes from Clytia hemisphaerica, assembly GCF_902728285.1. NCBI lineage: Eukaryota > Metazoa > Cnidaria > Hydrozoa > Leptothecata > Clytiidae > Clytia > Clytia hemisphaerica. Next base: position 1,335,696 of record NW_027103562.1, on the reverse strand, counting down.
CCCCCCGAGCGTTCGTACCGTGAGTATCAACCTCGAATGAATATTTTTTCTGAAGAAAAATTCAAAAGCATCCAGCGAGGACCTTTTTTTTAAAATCTGTTCCCCAGACATAGCCTTCCTGGAAAATTTGATATGTTGGCCAAAAGTTTCAACTAGCCGTATTGTAGGGTTGCGAAGCGATCGTGACTGCACTCCACCTAAATTCGCAAGTTGCTAGCAAAATAAGAGACACTCTAAAAATCCCTCTAATAAAGCCGCTATAGAGACAGGGTTGTAAGAGCCTTAATGCTTATCTGATATTCCGATGGTGTATTGGCGGCCGCCCACGCTAAAGCTCTGAAGGAGCGGGCCAATTTACCATCAGAGACCTATAGTAGTCATCGTTTGATGTCCGCATCACAGTCGTGTCTAGCTGTCCTTACACTTTTTGCTTGACTATCGGTTGCACCCGACTGAATTTAGCATGAAAATCTCTGCTGCCTGAGAAACCTTACAGAAAAAAAGAAAATGGTAACCCAAAGGTTCCAGATGTTAAAATTTTCCCGGCCTTCAGAGCTTTAGCGTGTCGGAAGAAAATTTCTACATCGAGTACCAGATAACCTTAATGCCAAACACACCACATAATCCACGGCGGCACAACACCCGCCTGTTTTCCCCAAGAAAGTTCAATCTTTTTCCAATGCAATACCCGGGGGGGGGGGGCACTCAAGTAAATGACCTACCAGACGTTCGGCCCTCAAGGGTAGGTTTTTCATAGTTTAGTTCAGCTAGTGCACTGTAAAGGTAGGAAATTACAAAACTGCACTGAACTACACTGTAAGGGTAGGAAATTGTGATAAAAGGTAAAAGGCCAATTTTTTGGTAAAATTGGCATAAAATTGGTCAATTTTTGGAGGAAAAATTCTACATTTTCTTGAAAAATTGCAAAAATGTTCGCCCTTACGGGCGAGAAATTTTGAAAAAGTGCACTGTAAGGGTATGATTTTTCATGGAAATTCACTGCAATGTAAGGTTCCGATTTTAGAAGCCAAATTTTGGGCCGAACGTATGGTCGTTTTCAGATCGAGTGCCCCCCCCGGGATGCAATATCATCTTTTTGGAAACAGATATCTGTTTCCCAATTTATTATGTCATCTCCTAGAAATATTGATTTGTTTTCTCTCTGACGTCATCAGCTGGAGCGGGGAAACAGATAGTTTTAAGGAAAAGGTCTTTCCTAGAAAATCGGATCTGTTTCCCCTTTTTTCAAAAAAAGCTCTCTCCTGGAAAAGGGAAACAGATATTTTGGGAAAATGGGCTCGTTGGCTGCTTCTGAAAATTGGGCTCTTGTACCCATTCAGTAATATTAGCGCGCTAGAAGAAAATTTCTAATATATTCTATATCGAGTGCCACACAGAAGCATTTAAAATGACTTGACAGATTAAATTTAGGCGCTTTCTTTTTTCACGTTTTTCGAAATCGCTCTACTTTCAGTCCGGTGTTTGTGTATGTAGACAGTCCTTGGTGTGGAAAAACGAGGGTAAATAAATGGCTTTCCTTCCAAGGTACACAACTCAAATATTTTGTGCTTTGAATTCAATGGGTGGTAGAGCGACTAGATTTCGACGAAGAAGAGACATCTCAAAAATGAGCCTCTGGTAGAGTCCATTTATCGAGCTTTAGCGACACTCTATGTTGTTGGTCAAAAAAATCTAGGACAAATTTAAGTAAAAAAGGAGAGGTTGTTTGAAAATTCTCTTCGAAAAAAAAACGATAGGTAATATAGTAGGAAAATTTTTTACAAATATCTAAAAGGAAAATTTTTTTTTTGAATCAACAAATTTATCTGTAAAAAAAACACGTGAAACAGCTGGGAAATTGTTTCTTATGTGCACTCTGAGTCAATATTTGTGTTGCCTGAGACCACATGAGATCACATGACATAAAAACTATCACAAAAAACATAAATAAAATCTTCAGGAATTAACAAGTCCCTTTTTCTTCTCACGCACACTTTTAAAACCCAATTATTAGCAAGTTAAAAGTTCGAAAATCGGCCTAAAGTGCCTACAAGGTGTAACATTGAATTATACCGTGAAATTAATGGATAAACACTGGATAAACAACGAGCTAGATTTTAATTGATATCTAATGTTCTGGCTATGTCCGCAGTAGAGAACTTGAGTAATGAGCACAAAAAGGAAAATGTAGAGGAATTTAAAAACATATTGTGAAAATTATTTTTCAAACCAGAGACGTTCGAGTCACCGTGACAGATGTCCCTTTCAAATATAGCTAGATCATAGATTGTTTTCTTACAATAGAAAGTAATACTTCGCTTTTCACACATTATGTGATGTTAATCGTGTTAATATAGCGTCTATATTAATTTCATGAACCTATGAAGTTGTGCTAAGTTTTGCGTTATCCAAACTTCATGGCAATCCTTGGTTCAATCAATAGATTCCTCCCCAAAAAACAAACAAGATAATTGGAAATAGTAAACTGAAAAAAAATGTGTTTTTTGTGTAAAGAGCGAATTGCTTTCTCCTCGACACTCAGTACCAGTAGTGGTTTCCTAATGATAGTGCAGAATTTTACTTGTGATCAAAAGTTTGATATAAATTACCACAAAAAACAGGAAATAATTTTCTAGAAAAAGAATATCAAAAATAAAAACATAAAATACCATTACATCGACAAACAAAAAAACACATCTCACAATCCAAAAACGTAGTCGAGTGTCCGGCTAATCATAGTATCTTTTTTCTGAGGAGTATTCTTGTCGACGAGCGGGCTCATAGGAGCAAGCGTTTTGGCACTCGACATATTTGATGATGAGGAGAGGGAACGGATGGAAGTTGATGATTGACGCTTCATCCCTGGGACAGGCGTTCGGTTCAGTTCAGTTGTCATATTGTAAGTGGCTTCTAAATTAGCGATGTCTTTTTTAATACAAGTGCATACTCCCACCATCATCGTTCGTGCAAATATTTTCCCGTTTTTACTGAGCGCTTTTTTGGCTTGAAGTTTGGTTTGATATTTGACATGCATCCAATTACCCTGATTATGAACCTCGTACTTTTCAATTTTCCCGTATTGCGAGAACTGTTGAATGATGAAAGAGCAAGCACTCGGTGGAAAGCCGAAGATAGTGATAGCTGTCTCTTCCATTATGTCTCCACTCGATATTGAATCACCTAGGAAAAAAGTGAACGATTAGTCAAATCATCCAGAAAACAGGTAACGAGCTAAGGAATGAGCCCTCTTTGAAAAACAACAATTGACCGCGAATAATCAAAGTTCATTGGCGCTTACTGACTGTCACCAGTTAATGATATAATTATCAGAAACTACTTTAAAATGACTGATAAGAATTATATTTTTTAAAGTGAATATCATTACAAATCTTGGTACTTTTTCTAATAATTTCTGACCTTCGGTGTAAACTTATGATCGTCAGCCCGAATTTTTCTTTGAGTTTCTAGTTTTCCAGGAGGATCAAGGATCAAGCCAAAAAGCCTACCTTCAGCGAAGAAAGGATCAATTTGAGCTGGAGATTTCATACTCTCTGAATCATTGTGATGTTCTGGATGAAAATGGCTTCGCAGTGTTTCTTCAAAGTTATTGATATCATTCCCTTGATGGCGCTGTTGAGCAGTTTCATCTCCACTTGATGAAGAATGTTTTTTAGTGGTGTACAAACTTTCTGTTGGTGGCGCTCCTGACTTGTCTTTTCGTGTCATTATTTTATCGCTTTCTAAAGGTCGTTGATGGTCTCTAGCAAATTGTGATGGCGAGTGGAAAACATTGTTTTCACCTTCAAATATAAGAAAAAGAAATAGATGAAGAGTCAGTTGGTTTATCTTATTAGTCTAATAATATCTACTTTCGAGACTCCTTCACTTGACTTAAGACTTATTAAACATGATTCTATCATGGTTCTCTCAGCTTTTCAATATCAAACGATTGTCAAACATACCTATACCAATGACTGGTGCCTTGCCGGACAAGTGGTGTGATGAGGGTGTGCCATGCATTTTATGATGATTGCTATTAGTTTGAGGTGTAGCAGGAGATGAAGCACCAAACAAGTAGCCAGGCAGGTAAGGACTTGAAGCAGAGGAGGGTGTATGGGAGAGATTCCGCATCACTGGTGACTTCAGATGAGAGAATTGTTGTGATGATGAAGACATGTTGAATCTAATATAAAAACAAAGTTGGTCACTGGTATTAATCTGTTTCTTTCCAAGTATATCATTATCAACGGGTTGTTTTATCTCGCAACTCATAGGACTACCTCGCAACTCGCATTTATCATCAATGCACATTGACAATTCCAACAAAGACTGAGTTAACACATCTAACTAAAAATGCAAATTGAAAGCAGTTTGAAATATGATGTCATACTGTCTTTCCCATGCTAAAAAATCTCTTCATTAAGGTAAAAGTCCAACTGCAAAAAGTTAGTAAAACAAGTACTGTATATATTTCCCCGTAATAAATCAGAAATCAATGTTTTAAAATTTTGTTGTGCGATTTCCTAGGGAAATAATTTGCTTTTCAGCATGACCTAATGTTTAATGTTTTGTATTTTGAAGGGTTTGTTCTAAAAGATGATAAGATTAAAATTGATTTCAAAATCAGTTTAAAAGAGAAGCAAGATAAATTATTCTTCCACAAGATAACACCTTTAACGATCTAATGCATAACTTTGGCATGTTTTCATTTGAAATTGACCCAGGACACAACCATATATTGTAAAAAATTGGCACTAAATTTTTCGCATAAATTACGTTATTTAGGGAAATGCAAGTGAGCCTTACTAATATCATATCAAAAAGTAGACTCTCCAGACATAGGTCTTGACAGTCCAAAAAAAACTTTCATGACGTTTGACCTTATTAGTAGAAATACAGAAAGCCAATAAGGCTGGGCTTTAAAAAATGTTGATTTACCGTCACCTGACCCTAGATTTTGGTCGGCTGATGTTTTGATGTTGTTTTTAGTAGTTTTGAAAGTTTTTAGTAGTTTTGAAAGTCTTTAGAGCTTGTGAAAGAGTTTTTATGGTAAGTTAATTATGTGTGTTTGCCTGGGTTTCCAAAGGTCAGAAAGTCTGTCAACAAGGGTTCACAAACAGGCTGTTTATAACATTCTGTTTCAGACTTAATCATTCTACCTGCACCAAGCTCTATAATCTTAGAACTTTGTGAGGTGAGGTATTTTTTGTTTTTTTCCAAGATTATGAGCTTGGATTCTAGTTTGATAGATGAACAATTGTTCGATGAGAATAACATACCAAAAATTTCATTAAAGGTTTGTTTTAAACTTTTAACCATTTTGCAGAACCGGTGTTGAGATACAAGATGCATGTCGAGGTTGACAAATCTAAGGTAGTCTGTTCCCCCCTATGGACGACATGGATTTTCCGTAAGAATTATATAACTTTCAAAAACTTTAGAATTTCCGTAATATTAAAAAATTTTCAAAGCAAAATTTTTGGATACTAATATATCGAAAATAGAGCAAAATTTATGGATTTTCCAAATGCAGATGACCAAATAATTAGGAAAATCCTGCATTTTCCGGAACCTTTTTCAAAATTCCACACGGTACAAATTGAACGCTTGACTGTGATCGAAGTATCCGATAATGATTGATGATAATCAAAGGTGGTCAGTGACCACCTATCGATTTTGTTGGTGATTGAATACTCACTCGACTCCAGATTATGGCATTTTCTTCAACCATTTATTATTTGTTCAATCATTTTGATTACTTTTCGATTACCTTCTATCATATTGAATACCTTTGATTGCATTAAATAAAATTGCATCATGTTTCCTGTAGCAGCGCGTTGAAATAATCTGAAATTGAGTTTATCTCGTCCAATTAAAACACGCAATTCATGCGCGAAAACCACTTTCGTTTTCTCCGCCCAATCAAAATGTGCGATATGAGTTACTTGAGAACCCAGAGTGAAGGCACAAAAAATGGTGGGGAAAATGGCCAGGAAATAAGGGGGTCAATCTTATGGCTGAGGCTTCTTTTTGTGCTTTGGTTTTAGGTCAAGGTTTTTTTATAAAGATATATGATAGTAATTGGTTATCGAAGTAATCAATTGGTTATCGAAGTTATCAAAGTAATCAATAACAATCAAAGTACTCGAACGGTTATCGAGTCTTCGAAGGGTTGTTACAGGTTGTTAAGAAAGTGATCGAATACTCACAATTTTTTTGAAATTTTGATTCTCAAAATTTGTTTGTTAATCAATAAGTGGTTGTTTGATTACTTCGATCATTATCGATTACTTCGATAATCGCATTTATTGATTAGTACCGTATGGAAAATTTCTCAGGATTTCCATGTGAAAAAAAATTCCAAAAAAGCTTGTCGTCCACAGAGGGGGGTAATGTTGTTTTTCTGGAACTGCATGCCCAATTAGAGAAGCTTCTTTCATGTCCCAAAAGTCTTAAAAAACAATTCACCACTTTCGCTATTAATTGTACCGTCAACAACTCTAACTTGGGACTATCTGACAAAACATGGGACGGCAATTCGGCCACCATTTTACCTAACCTCCAAAGTCATTTGATTTGAGTTAACGAACGGCGTATTAAAGTATTAAAAATTACATGATTTCTCTTTCGATTTTACAGTAAGTGAAAACACAGACCAGATATGCAACATTCCCATGTTTCGACCAATGGTCCCAAGTTAGAGCAGTTGACGGTATGTGGAGGATATACCGTGAGATCAGATAACTTGCATCAGTGGTCACAGGAAAAAATGTTTGATTCCCTAGGCTATGGAAATGTATATTTCCAGATCTGGAAATCTAGATTTTTCCCTAACCAATCCCTAACTATGGAAGGTGCAACAGCTCCCTAGTTATGGAAATGAAATTTCCCGATCTTATGACTACCTAGGGATTTTAAATTTCCCTATTATTGAAAAGTGCTTTTCTTGAGCGAACCCCAATAAAACCCCATAGGGTTACCCATATTCACGAATTAAATCCTGATTTATAGAAAGCTGGTAAAATAATTAAATGTATTCGATCATTCTGTGAGCATTGGTTCGATAGCTCTCATTCGTTCTGACATGTACTTGCGCTACTTTGAGAATCCCGGCACTTTTGTCACAACAGTGGAGCTGCACTAGAGAGCCAACTTAATGACCTCAAACCCGTCTCACCGATCCACTGAGCCCTTGCGACGCAAGTCCATTGCGAAGAATGAGGCCGCCCTGGCGGGACGCCTCACCTTTAGCGTTGTGTTACACACTGATCGAATACACCCTTATAATGATTTGCTTCACATACGACTCGGACACTTTCGAGTGAAAAATCGCTTGTGGTTTTTTCTCACGCATGCGTAATACAAGTTCGGGAAATCAATTTTCCCTAACCTGAAAAAAGATTTCCCGAACTTAGGCTCTAATTTCTGACAGTTTAAAATTTTTTATTGAATTGTCTTATTTGAAGGTTTGAAAAATAGGTTCTGATTTAATTAATTGTTTAAAGGATACACTCAAATTAAAGAGTTTGGGAAATCGAATTTCTCCTATTATCAGGATTAGAGATTAGGCCACTCTTACCTCTTTTATCTTTCCCAGAAAAAAGGAAAACAAATGAAAATGATATGAAAACTTAAGATGGGAAAAGCGGGTGTTTGTGTTATTACAACAATGAGGGACGAGGGTGGGGGAAAAATTTCCAATTGAGTTCATGTGACGAATTACCGCGAAGTCCGGTAACTTGCATCAGTGGAGGGAAACTTGCATAGCCATCACATGACTGACCAATTAAAGCAGCAAAATTAAAACAAATGAACTACGCAGCTCAGCTTCGCAGCTCTACTTTACCATTTTTGTTTTGATTTAATTTTGTATTTTAATGACCAGCCAGGTCATTCATTTGAGGGCTATGCATGTTAGCCACCCACAGGAAAAAATTATTGATTCCCTAGCCTAGGGATTGTTCATTTTCAGATGTGGTTTTTTATTCGATCACATTAGTCTAGAATTTTAAGTTCGGGAAAGTAAGGAAACTAGGGAAACCTATTTTCCCATGCTGGAAGTGTATTACCAATGTGTTAGTGAAAACGGATTTCCACATGTAGAAAACTAATATTTTTAACATTCTAGTTGCCCATTCAGAATTGCTTAAAATTCTAGACTAATGTGATCGAATAAAAAACCACATCTGAAAATGAACAATCCCTAGGCTAGGGAATCAATAATTTTTTCCTGTGGGTGGCTAACATGCATAGCCCTCAAATGAATGACCTGGCTGGTCATTAAAATACAAAATTAAATCAAAACAAAAATGGTAAAGTAGAGCTGCGAAGCTGAGCTGCGTAGTTCATTTGTTTTAATTTTACTGCTTTAATTGGTCAGTCATGTGATGGCTATGCAAGTTTCCCTCCACTGATGCAAGTTACCGGACTTCGCGGTAATTCGTCACATGAACTCAATTGGAAATTTTTCCCCCACCCTCGTCCCTCATTGTTGTAATAACACAAACACCCGCTTTTCCCATCTTAAGTTTTCATATCATTTTCATTTGTTTTCCTTTTTTCTGGGAAAGATAAAAGAGGTAAGAGTGGCCTAATCTCTAATCCTGATAATAGGAGTTTTGGCTGCCCACTAACTAGCAAACTGAAAGGTCTTTGGTATATTCAAAAAAACTTTGAAAATTAACCTCTAGCTATATTATTTGAATAGACCTTTTTGCCTTTCCATCCGCCATCTTGAATTGTATGCAAAAATAGAGGAACGAAAAAGCCGTGGTTGGATTTAGTTGGAAAGTATGCAAAACATATGCAAGTTTAAACAAAGATTAAAAAGACAACAAAGCATCTTATACTGTAGTATAGAGAAATATTATAATCATTAAGCCTAGAGAAATATTAAATTTTGTTTTCCCACAAATTCGTCACATTATGTCTCGATAGCCTCATTCCTACGAAACTTATCCTTAGAGGCAATCGAGCAAGAACAATAGAAAAAATCTTTATTTTCTTTATAGAAACTCGTTTAAATTCACAATACTGATTCTTTACCCCAAAACGCACAAAATCTTTCTTACACTTCCCCATACGTAAAATATAGAGTACTTTCCTTTTCCCCCCAAACTTGCAAGAGAAAAATGTTAAGACCGCGTGTTGTCCTCGCGGACTTTCCCAGCATAATTTATTTGTGTGATGTCATAATGTTATTGTTCTCTTCTCAGATTATTACTGACGGCACTTCAATCGCTAACGGGATTGGACAATGGTTGACAATAGATCGTGACGTATACAACAATTTGATGAAGTGTGACGAATGAAAGTTTATTTTGGGTGGCTTGATAACACTTGTAATTTCTTTATTTTTCTAGTGTATTTTGTTTTTTTCATTTTAGAAGAAGGACTATACGGCAGAAAATAAGGTTTTATACTATTATTTTTTAATTTGATATTTTAAATGCCTATTTTAAAGAAAAATTCCTAAGTGGGCGGAAAAATAAAAACGCCTTTGTTTTGAACGCCCGACTGCCAAAATCTCAGGATTCTGGGACTTTTTTTGAGCTGGGGTTAGATATGAAAACAAAAAACTAAGTAGAATAGACTTTTTCAAACTTTAAATACAATATGGAAAGTATTTTTGTAATTAAAAATTATATTTAACAAATATATTGAAAAGTAATAATTCGTTATAATATAAGCAAAGAAATCTTGTGCGGGATTGGACAATGGTTGACAATAGATCGTGACGTATACAACAATTTGATGAAGTGTGACGAATGAAAGTTCATTTTGGGTGGCCTGATAACACTTGTAATTTCTTTATTTTTCTAGTGTATTTTGTTTTTTTTCATTTTAGAAGAAGGACTATACGACAGAAAATAAGGTTTTATACTATTATTTTTTTATTTGATATTTTAAATTCCTATTTTTAAAGAAAAATTCCTAAGTGGGCGGAAAAATAAAAACGCCTTTGTTTGAACGCCCGACTGCCAAAATCTCAGGATTCTGGGACTTTTTTTGAGCTGTGGTTAGATATGAAAACAAAGAACTAAGTAGAATAAACTTTTTCAAACTTTAAATACAATATGTAAAGTATTTTTGTAATTAAAAATTATATTTAACAAATATATTGAAAAGTAATAATTCGTTATAAGCAAAGAAATCTTGTGCGGAAAAGAAAGTCTTCATTTATTGACCCCCCGATTTTTTATTGCATAATTTCTACAGGAAATCGAAAGTAATTTCATTTGACTTGTGATGATTCTTTTTTCTGAAAGAAGAATTAACTTTTTGCTGGACTGTCATTAGAACAATAAAAGATGGAATTTCTTAATAACGTAGATGTCTAAGAAAACAGCAATTTTTTTTAAGAATCTTCCTTAAAATCTAGTTTTTCTATTTATAAAAAGTAGATTGCTGACGTGTGGAAAGGAATTTCGGCATGACTGATCCTTTTGTTTCAATAATAACATCAAAGCGGGAATTAATTTTCTTGTTTCTTTCTTTCCTTTTTCTTTCTTATCAGTTCATCCTTTCTCTCATTACTTTCAAAGCGTGGTTAGCTGAAGCGGTTAGATCGTCTGTCTCTTAATCATGGGGCTCCGAGTTCGATTGGGTGTCCAATTTTTTCAATTCTTGATTTTGTTTTTGTGATTCTCTCATCACTTTAATTTTGTATCACATTTTCATTAGAGTGAAGAGATATCGACGCGTTATGTAATGTTAATTGCTTTACGTGTTCAATTCGAATCTATGATCTGTTCCTTCCTAGTGAGGAGTTTAATACCCTTATAACAACGGTATTTTATAAGCATTGAATACTGAAATTCAAATAACGACCACACAAGAAAGATAAGCAAACGATTGGATCAAGTGTCAAACATTTTGACCCGGAAATCAATTATTATTCTGCCCTTAAAGTATAAAACGAGAAGTTCAATGATTCTGAAAGAAGTTATTTGACGATTCTCTTACAAAGAATCGCTCGCTCACTCGCTGGCTGAAAGTGAAAGTAGTGAAATTGAAACTGTCAGTCAGCAAACACAGGCGCCATGGCTCCGACTGGGGTTCTAGGTCCCCCGCCAAATTTAGGTCCCCCCTGAGAACAAGGTCCCCCCAGCCTGATAAAATTTCAGGTCCCAGTATAGGGGAAAAGTTTTATGGCATTCACAAAGCTCTATTTACATGTGTGTGCACTTTTAGAGAATGCAATACCAATAGGATGTCTTCATTTTTGCATTTTAAGGATCAGATCACACTTTGCATGAAAACATAAAGGTTTAGAGAAATTAAAAACCTACAGTAAAGAAAAATATTTAGGAAGTGTTATTTAGCCCCCAGAGTTACATACACTAATGCAAGATAGAGCTCCCCCGTCTGTCGGGAAAAACAAGCAGCTCCCACCTCTTATATGGCAAATTTTAGGTGTAACCCCCCCCCCGCTCAGGCAGGGGGGGTGCGAGCCATGGGCGCAAACACCTATACCCGTTCTTCTATATCTCAGCCTTGAATAATCGCTTGTGGTAAAAAAAAGATGGAAGAAAAAAAAACTTAAAAAAGTTCTTATTAAGTGATGCTATCATAGGTTATCTAAACCTTAGACAGAGAGCGGAGGTAATATATGCTAGTTACTTGTTTGATTGACCTTCATTATAAAAGAAAGAGAATTAAAAAAAGAAAATTGAAGAATTGAACAATTGGACACGCATCGGAATCGAACTCGGAGCCCCATGCATATGAGACAGACGATCTAACCGCTTGAGCTAACCACGCTTTGAGAGTGGCGAGGGAAAGCGTGAACTGATAAGAAAGAAAAAGGAAAGAAAGAAACGAGAAGTCATTATCGAAACAAAAGGATCAGTCATGCCGAAATTCCTTTCCACACATCAGCAATCTACTTTTTATAAATAGAAAAACTAGATTGTAAGGAAGATTCTAAAAAAAAATAGCTGTTTTCTTAGACGACTAGGTTTAATCCAGAAAGAAATATTTACAGAACAACAAAAGCCTTTTAGAACTTTTTTTCTTAAAGACATCGCATATTCTGTTATCTTGCCATTAAAAAATTCCTCCAAGACAGAGTACACACATCAAACTTTCAAAACACGCAAACTGAAAGCAGTAATTATGACGTCACACATTCAGCGGATTCAGATCAATGTTTTGATTTCATCGTTTGGCGGTTCTATTCCAAGGAGAATAATTTACCCGTCAGCCGAATAAGGATTACTTTTGTACCTTCGCGGGCAGTCTAAACTTAAACTCCTATATCAGGATTAGAAACTAGGCTAGTCTTACCTCTTTTATCTTTTCCTGTACAACAATAATGCTGAGAAGTTGACACAGCACATGTGTACATGTACATTGACAAGTAATCCCTGAGAGAAGCTTTTATAGAAATCTGTAACAAAAACGAAAGTGGTCTCTTCTAGTTCTACTGATTGCTTCCCAGCGCTCCTTCGCAGTTGTTTATCAAATTTATACCAATGAGGTATAATTTCAAACGGCCCTTCTTTTTCAGCTAGTACGAAACGCAGGTTCAGGTTACAGGTTTCAGGGCCAGGGTTCAGGTTTCAGGGTTCAGGTTTCAGGGCCAGGGTTCAGGGTTCAGGGTCAGGGTTCAGGGTTCAGGGCCAGGGTTCAGGTTTCAGGACCAGGGTTCAGGGTTCAGGGCCAGGGTTCAGGTTTCAGGGTTCAAGTTGAAATTGTCTACAATATATGCAGACTCGCTTTTTTTCAAATTACTGACCTTGCTCTTACTCCTCTTTTTGACTGGGTTGTGTGCAGAGATCAAACAAAATAGCGAGGGATGAATGTATAATGCATTCACACCTGACTTTTCTTATCTTAATTGATAAAAGTGTTCACAATTAGTGTTTTGCTTGAATAATAAAAGCTACATTGTTACGAACGACGACGAAATTGTTCTTAAGAACACAAATTCGAAGAATATTTGAGTATTACAAAGAGAAAAAATGTTCGTCATCTATGTATTCCAGCCAATTTCTAGCCGATTTCATAATACCAAATAAGTCTTAGACAGGTGGGCGTGATGTGATTTTTTTTTGCTTTGAAAGAAAAAATTAACTTTCAAATCTTGGATGATTTCCTATCAATTCTGATTTCATTCTTACAAAAAATAATAAATGTTAATTGCGAAATTTTAAAGGATGAATAATAAAATTTATTATTCCTCATCGTTATTCTGCTCACAAATACATATTTTAAAAGTATTTGTTTTTAATCTATAATCCCGCTAGTAATAAAATGTTTTAAGTTAAGGAAGTGTATACTACTGAAAAATCAAAACAAAATCTAAAGTGGCGTTTAAAAATATAAAAACATCAGTTTTAAATGTAGATTTGCTAAAACAAAATTTCATGTTGTATTTGCTTGGGATGCTCCAAATGAGAGGATTTTATAACTCATACCTACACAAACATGTTGAAATCTCTGTCTGGTTTCTTGTTAGTTATGTTCTTATAAATGAGTTAAATGGTAATTTTCTCTCACTCGATATAAAAAAAGAAGACAGGTGTTGAAAAGCAAACACCACGCGTCTTAGATCATTTAACCAGCTCTTCATTATTTGCATCTCAACCAATGAAAGACTATTGTATTCATTACTGTACTGTAGTATACCCTTCCTTTAATTGTTTATTCAACAAATTTTATAATAATTTCTATGTCAATCCAATTATGATTATTCTCTTATAGTATAAATATGTTCAAAGCAACGTTGAAACTACTACCGTCAACTGCTCCAACTTGGGACTGTTTCACGCAACATGGGACGGCCATTCCACCACCATTTCACCGAACCTCCAAAGTCATTTGATTTGAGTTAAATGAACCGCGTATTAAAAAATACACGATTTCTCTTTCACACCGAGTAGGCTTTTAAATCGAAATATATAAAAAATCCGTAGTGGAACACACGCGAATGTGAGCGTTTGACGTCAAGTTGCGCAGCAAGTTACACACTTGCTATTTGTTAATCTCATCGGGCGGTAGGAGGTTAGGCGGTAGGCGGTTAGGCGGCAGGCATTCTCTAATTCTCCATTCCGCGTCCAGTCATTTTAAATGAAAACAAAAGTTAAAAAGGGCGCGCTACCGTGAGAGGTCCTAAATCTGACACCACTGCCTAATTCCGACCCCCAAAATAACTGTTATGAAAAAAATATTCTATGTTTACAAACATTCCCTCTCCCAGTTGAACGATAAACTATTGCTAGAACTCTCGAAAGAAAACATCTAACAAGATAGCTGTAATGTTAAGATGTTAATTAATGTAATTAAAAAGTGTGAGTTGTAAAAATAGTTACCTTTTATTCTAGATCAGTTGCTCATGTTTAAACGATAACAGTTTTGTAATAAAAGTGACTTGTGGGGGAAAATACGAAACAACTTGGGCTGGTTTCCATAAAAAAACAAACAGACTAAATTGTAAAAATGGCGCTAAGTTGAAAAAAGGGCGGATGCGGTAGCACTTAATTTGAATAACATACATTGAATCAATGAGGCGGCAACTATCAACGCCCTCTTTACCACCCATAAGTCTGAATGTTTATTTACGGAAGGCCCGCAATTAAGCCAAGTGCCAGTGTAAAGTAATAAAAACCAGGCTTGATTACGTAACGTTTCAAAATGAGCACGCTCGTACACAGACCTCTTTTATATTTTCGTGTGCTTTGGAAAATCAAAACATCTCATTACTTTTTATGATGCTGTTACTACTGTTCAGTGAGAATCTTATCGCGATTCTCAGATTTACGGAAAACACCAGCTTTTTGCTTATTTTTGCCCAAAACCTGTAACCTTTTTAGCTTGAGGGAAGAAAAAAATTAGAGTTTTTGGCTTTGCCAAAAAAATGCCTAGTCAAAATTTTTTCATCTTCGCAGGATCCATTCCCAACCTCAAAATACATGTTTTTGTCTAGGGGTTTGTTTAGCAAATTCTTCCTTCGAAGAATATCGATCATTTTCGTTTTCCCCTGAAGACCGCAAGAGAAAATATATTAGGGCCCGCGTTCTAAGCGGGCGGCGTAGACTCGATTTCGTTTTGTATAATTTTATAATGACGTATAAGGCAGAGTTATTCATGCAAAAATAATATGACAATCTTTTTGTTTTTATTTTCAGGTATCCCGCCAAACATTGACGTCATCGTGTATGGATTTAGCATGAACAATAGGACCGACAGACTCGACAAAAGGAACAAACAATAAGACGATCCGTGAATCTTACGATGAGGGCGTTTTGTTTCTGCCTGATATCACGCCCAAAGAAGATGCTGTTTAAAAAGTGGGGGTAAAAATAGTAAGTAATAGCTTTTGTAAGTGTGTATTTTGGGAAATATATAACTATTTTCTAATATGGTCTTCTACAAACTAGCATTTCTAGAATTTTGATGATGGAAGTTACTTAAATATATAATGAAGAAAAAAACAAACCATTTCAATTTTATTTATACGTTTAACCCCCGGAAAAATTATGCATTACTATTACGTAACTTTACATTTCCCGACTCGCTAACTCCCAGAGGAATTCCGATTGTAAACCCAATTGGTTAATTTTGGAACATCTTCATAATGGCAGATAATTTAGAAGTGTCTAGTGGAAAAGTCGTGTGAATTTTTTTATGTCAGTATTAATTTTGTTGGTTGATGGCTTGTTGAATCTGGCAAGAAAAAAGTAAACAGGTATAGCATTTTCTAACCAAGGATCTGAGGGATTTGAGTAACACTGCTGTTGTCATTTATGACGTTGTGCATATTGCAATAAAAAAATGTTTTGTTATAAGAAGCAATTATTGTTATTTGGTTCAATTGGTTCAGTGTATCAAATCTCTCAATTTAGTTGACACTTTGGTATCTTTAGGGTTTAGGTAGTGCTGTCGGATTTAGGGCCTCTCACGGTATCAGTGAAAGTTATCATGACATGTTATGACAGAAAGTATGATTGATAAACTTGGTGGAGTTATCAAAACAAATTTGTTGTCAAAGAGATTTAACAGTACAGTAAGTGAAAATACAGGCCAGATATCAACAAGTCCCATGTTGCGTACACTCGTCCCAAGTTGGAGCAGTTGACGGTAATTGTTTTTAGTTTATGTTTTTAGTTCTGCTTGTATAATATGTTAATTTTGATAACCTCAAAACATTCTGGTCTGCATTGTAGAAAATTTTAACTTGAACCCTGAAACCTGAACCCTGGTCCTGAACCCTGGCCCTGAACCCTGAAACCTGAACCCTGGCCCTGGAACCTGTGACCTGAACCTGCGTTTCGTAATAGCCGCTTCTTTTTGGCACCCGTGGCCTTTCAGTGCCTTGCACGACAGGCGGCTGTAAAATCCACCCTTCATATATTTGTTTCAATCCGTGATCCGTGCCTCAGGTTTTTTCTCATCTTCAATTTACTGAAGAAAGCGGGAATTTGATGCGAGAGTTAGATTGTCAAAAAAGTGCCGTAAAAAATTATTGAATGAAAGAAGAACTTAAAATCCTAAATATTTTCATTTTGAAGAATAGGTGCAAAAAAGTGAAACATAGAAAAGTTTCATTTTTCATTGCTTTAATCGAAATAGGGGATTTGGAAAATTTTCTATGATTAGTTTTTTGCACAAACCCCTGTAACTATGGGCGAGCACCCCGTTGCTAAGATGTTATCTTGAAATCGAAAATGAAACCACTCAAAACGAAAGTAAAATTGGCTCGTACTCGAAGTCCCGTAATCTTGATATACGAGTTTAAGTCTATTCTGGCGGGTGATTTTTCACCTTGAGTTTATGTCTAATGTTATGGTTTTTTGAATTGCTTGTTCTACTAAGCCAGGGGATGTCAATCGAAAATTTTCACTGTCAAACCAATCAAATATAATCGAAACCAATCAAAGTGATTGACCAAATCGATCGAAGCCAATCGAAGTGATTGATTGAAACGATCGAAGTCAATCGAAGATTTATATACATCTTTTTAAGATTGATTTGGTTCGATTGTACTCGATTGGCTTCGATTGATTCGGTCAATCACTTCGATTGGTTTCGATTATATTCGATTGGTGCGACAATCAAAGTTTTCGATTGACATCCTCTGGTTAGTACCGTCTGGCTTGGGTACTAATAATGACTTATAAATGCTCAAAAACTATTTTTCAAACTCGGGCACATACTATTCAACGCAAAATATATATTTGGAAGAGGGCAAACTTAGCAGCTTTAAAAGACCAGTACAGAATAAGATAAACAGACTTATTGAAATTGAATCAACCGCAACATCGATAAACACTTTATGGTTTCAATTCAAAGACATTCTTCAGACAGCTCAAGATGCACATGTTCCAACAAAAATGTCTTCTTTAAGATACACCCAACCTTGGTTCAA
This sequence comes from Clytia hemisphaerica, assembly GCF_902728285.1. Taxonomy (NCBI): domain Eukaryota; kingdom Metazoa; phylum Cnidaria; class Hydrozoa; order Leptothecata; family Clytiidae; genus Clytia; species Clytia hemisphaerica. The sequence goes on along the minus strand of NW_027103562.1, from coordinate 1,318,325 downwards.
CAGAGATTGTAAACGTGCTACCCGAAAGAAAAAACGCCTACAACAATTACATCCGAGACAAAGTACTCAGCGATAAAAAGAACACTAAAAGATTCTTCTCCTTTATAAAAACAAAAAAGACAAACATTGTTGGAGTCAGTCTGCTGCTAGACAATAACAGGCAAATTCAAACATAAGATCTTAGCATTGCAGAGACACTGAATAAACAGTTTTCTAGTGTTTTCTCTGTCGATGATGGAATATCACCCGAAATTAACGATCCACAAGGCCCTCCAATTGGAAAAATTACCTTTACCAAAAATGGCATCACCAAACTCTTAAAAGACCTTGATCCAAATAAAGCGAGCGGACCAGATGGAATATCAACAAGGATCTTAAAAGAATGTGCTGACGAGATTTCAGACTTTCTTGTCTTATTGTTTACAGCATCATTACACCAAGGAAAAGTACCAAATGATTGGAAACAAGCTAATATCATCCCGCTATACAAAGGTGGAAACAAAAATCGTTCAAAGTCTGAGAACTATCGACCCGTTAGTTTGACTTCTACAACTTGTAAAATCATGGAACACATCATACATAGTCATGTAATGTCTCATTTTGAAAACATAGATCTTGTGTGAAACCCAACTGATCCAAACAGTTCATGACATTGCTAAAGCAATTAATGACAAAGAACAATTGATTCCATCTTGCTTGATTTTAGGAAGGCCTTTGACAAGGTTGGGCACAGGAAACTCATACTGAAATTGAAACATTACGGTATAAATGGTGACATTCTAAACTGGATATCAGACTTTCTCCATGATAGAACTCAATGTGTCGTTGTTCGAGGAACTTCATCTAAACATTCAGCAGTCATTTCAGGTGTCCCCCAAGGTACCGCTCTCGGCCCCCTCCTGTTTCTTGCCTATATCAATGATATGCCATTAGAAACGAATTCAAAACTTGCTTTATTAGCTGACGATTCTTACCTGTACCGGAAGACAATGTCATCCAAAGACGCTGAACAACTGCAAAATGATTTAAATAAACTCGTTGTTTGGGAGCAAAAATGGTCAATGGAATTTCATCCAGAAAAGTGCAAGCTGTTGAGAATAACAAACAAACGTAAGATCATCAACGCTGATTATCAAATCCATGGACAAGGGATTGAGAAAGTTGATAAAGCGAAATACCTAGGTGTGACATTGCAAAAAGATCTGTTGTGGAATACACATGTATCAAATATCTGTGCAAAAGCAAACAATACCAGGTTCTTCCTACAGCAAAATCTTGTCAAGAGTAACCCAGAAATGCGGCTTAAATGCTTTAAAATCTTCGTAAGACCAACCAGGGTGTCTACGGATTTTTTTTCGGGATTTTCAAGGTTTTCAAGGTTTTTTTGGTCCTTTTTAAGTGGTTTTTCAAGGTTTTTTGGCAAAAACTTTGGCATTTTTCAAGGTTTTTTGATACTCATCAGTTGATATGGCAGGAATTTTTTATTTTCAGAGTGGTAGGTGGAAGAAAAGTAGAGGACAGCAAAAAAAAATTATTCACTTTTGGTGCCCGGGGAATTACTTCCACAGTTAAATTCCTACCTCCCTCTTGAGAACAATACCACAAAAAGAAATACTCCAGCTTCCTAGGCTTTCAACTGTAGCAATAAAGGAAATAAAGAATTCGAAGCAAAACCAATTGTTTACAGTGACCGAGGAGGCGCAACCTTTGTTTGCGCTGGAGAGAAAATTTTGATTTTGACCCTTTCAAATGGCTAAAAAACGCCTTGTTTTTGATTTTGTTTTTTACAAAAATCAATTGCCAAAAGAGTTGTTTTAAGGAATCCTTGAAATCTTATTGATGAACAGCCATTATTCCAAGACATCCTGAAGCGATTTAAAAATTGGGGAACAGCCGATTTCTTAGGGCTCATGCATAGGAAAATTAGTGACAAAAACTCAGCTAATGATATAAGAATATGTTGCATTTGTTGCAACAGAATCGCAACAGAAACAGGGAAATATGGAATTCTCTAAATGTTATAAAGGTTTAGCGCCGCAGGGCAATTTTTTACTTATTCTTACTTTTCAAATGACTGGATAGTGCTTTTCAAGGTTTTTAACGATTTTTCAAGGTTTTCAAGGTTTTTCCCAGAAAATTGATAGTTTTCAAGATTTTCAAGGTTGGGTGATTCATTTTCAAGGTTTTCAAGGTTTTCAAGGTTTTCAAGGTCCCGTAGACACCCTGCCAACATTAGAGTATGCATCCACTGTTTGGGACCCAGCTGGAAATGAAACTTTAAAAGCTAAAATTGAAATGGTTCAGAGAAAGAGTTTGCGCTGGATCTACAGCTCGTGGCAACAGACTGTAAGCCCAACAATGTTAAGAAGAAAAGCTGACCTTGAAACTCTAGACGAACGTAGATGCAGAGCTCGGGTAAAAATGCTACACGAAATATATCATTCAACAAAACAGGTAAATAGAGAAATGATACCAATAAGCAAAGATGTGCTAATACAAAGTTTAACCCTATCCAAAGCAGGATAAAGATATACGCAAGCTCTTTTACACCAAATACGGTGGGGCTCTGGAACAAATTACCAACAAAATTGACAAACATAAAAGACCTGGATGTTTTTAAGAAAGAAATGGATAAAATATCAATTAGCGATTTTTAATCCTATTAAAATATTCCAAATTTTAAACATCTTATTTATTTTTACCCACAATTGTGAATATAAACCTTTGTCAAGCTCTAACAATTCACAACTCACTTCAGCTTTTCTCAACTTCTCGAGTTTACTTTCCTTCGACTAACTATCAATGCCAGATTACACCCTTTCCAATATACTGAGCCACAGAGGTAATGTTTTTAGATTAGTGGCTAATATTTTTATCTAGATCTTTATATGTACATAATAAATTGATTTTTACTATTTATTACTCATTATTTTATTATTTCTATATTTTATAGGCTATAGGCTACATTCTTAATATTTTTCATTTTATTAATCATATTTTTTGTTACATTGGCGAGAATAACTTTGTATTAAGTTTTTGCTAATCAAATAATAGAAATAGAAATAGAAATAGAAATAGAAATATTAACCTACCATAAAATCTCTTTAGAAAGTTCTAAAAGATTTTTAAAACTACTAAAAAAAACACATCATAATCAATCCATCCAGCATCAAACAACCGATCGCACAATCAACAATCGAAACCAATCGAAGTGATTGATCGAATAAATCGAATCCAATCGAAGATGATCAAAGATTCACATATTTTTCCTATTTTGATTGAATTCGATTGTTCGATCAATCACTTCGATTGAGTTTGATTGATTCGAACAATCCCTTCGATGTACTTCGATTGAATTCGATCGATTCGACTCCAAATCGAATTCGATTGAGTTCGATTGACATCCCCTGGACTAAGAGATGAGCGAATTTGATTATTTATCTAGTTTTCAAAAGAAGCAAATTTAATCTTTCTTCTACAAGATTACACTTTAATAATAATATATATAATGCCAATCATGTATGTGAGTTTTATATTAATACTTTCTTTTTGCATATGTTTTGCATACTTTCTAAGGGAATTTCACCACAGCAATTCATAATTTTTGCATACAATACAATGAATAGACCATATTGGCTTTCAGATGCAGAATTCTCCCCGAATGATTACCCATGATGCATTGCGCAAAAAAATTCACAGACGATATCGACTTTGTGAATTTTTTGCGCAATGCATCATGGGTAATCATTCAGGGAGAATTCGGAAAGCCGATATCGTCTATTCAATTATGGTGGAACTCGACATGGCCCGAGAATTCTCGGGCCAAAACTTTTATTGGAATGCGCATAAAGCCTGAGGATGGCCCGAGCATGGCCCGAGTTTTCAGGCCGCGGACGGGCCTCACGCGGGTCACATGCGGGCTAACTTTTGAAATCATGATTTAAACCTGCATGTAATTTCAGGACCGCATTTTTTAATATTTTCTCTAGAAAAACTTGATTTCACTTAAATATTTGCTATTAAACTGGTCCTGGTTTTAAACTTTGAAGCGTGGTCCACAAGGAGTTTGTTAAGTTTATTTAACAAGATGAACTGGATGAAACACGACGAAATAAATTAAAATTAACATTTTCACACATTTTCAACGTCATTTTCACGTTTTAATTTCATTATGACTGGACAAGCTGGATTAATCAATGGAATCTTCTGACACAGGCACAAAGGTATAGGTTGAACAGTTTAAGTCTTAAGTCGTAGCCTGAACGTGGCCCAAATGATTCGGGTCAAGTTCGGGCCAAAAGAATTGATAGGGTCTCATGGAACATGGCCCGAAGAGGCCTGAGAATTCTCGGGCCATGTCGAGGGTCGTGAACCAGTATGGATTCCACGAAATCTCGCGCCAAAGATATTTTTCCATGCAGCAAGCCTCACAATTTCTTTTGTACCAGCATTCAATTTTTCAATAAGGGTGCAAGATGGGAAAAGAGGCGCATGCGCCAACATAATTAATAAATTGACGCGAGCGCAAGCGAGCGAAAGCAAATTTAGCCAAATGGAAGCTAAAAATCGATGGATTATGGAGTCATTCACGCCGAGCTGGAATTATTACTATACACCAACTGAAAATCAAACAATCTTTGTATAAGTACCCTTACGCCGATGCGCCAAAAACGTTTCAGTTGTACGCCGAAGAACTTCGGCGTTAGTTACATGAAATCCATACTGGCAGTATAGACCTAACTCTTCACACAAAAATTACGGGAAACGCATGTTTGGACTTTGTACCCTATGCTGCACTCAAGCACTTAAGCCAAAGTCCCGCAAAGGCCGGGACAAAAATCAGTTTTTTGAAGTTTGCAAAAAAACGCCACATCTATTTCAATATTTCCTCAGAATAAAAGTCTATATCAGTCAGGCACATCCTGGCAAATGAATGGGGTGAGCATTTGCATGGGGTATTCGTCACCCAGTGTAAATGAGATAGGATGTCTCAGGCTAAAAGCGTGAAAATGAATAAAAATGAACTTCAAACTGAAAAAGGGAAAAAAGGAAGAAAACTGGGAACTTTATTTTTTCATTAAAAGTTTCTTCAATCTTCGAAGACAAAATTGACCCATGGAAAAAAAATTTCATCTATGCAGTTCTTTGAAATGAAGCAAAATATTTCCAACCCGGTTCAATTAAACTGGGTATTCGGCGCTATTACGTCACTTTCGTTTTCGACCCCGTTCATTTGCCAATGGTCGCAAGTGAAAAATACCCCGTTCATTTGCCAGGATGTGCCTGACTGTATATCTCGGTCCGGAACTTGCTCGCGGGCAAGACTTGCTCGCGGGCTACAAGAAGATCTTTCAAATTCAGTATGTGAATAGAGCAGTAAAAATACAACTTTTCTATTTTTCCTTTTTTTTTGCAAAAGTTCTAGGAATGAAAATAAAGGGATAATGATAATTGAATACTATCCATTGATGACCCACGGCACTATCGTAAAGCTAGAATCGCTTCGCGTACTCTTCGTTTGAGAGAATGATTGACAGATTGAAGTTTTTCACCCGCGCAGGAGTTCGCAGAGCGTACTCGGCTCAATCCTCGGACCGTGCTAAAAATGGTAGACTAAGCTGTGATAGATCATTCCGATGGAAGTTGTTGGAATGTTTACAAGGCTCTTGACAGAAAATTGTTTGTTTTATTGTCGATGATGACAGTGCGGTTATTAATTTTGTTAGATCTGACAAATTGATGTTTGTAAGTGCACTTTATAGTTTTGATTCCCATTGAAGAATCATGTTCTGGTTTTCATGTTATTAGATGCTGGTTTAGAGCTTTAGGTCTACACTGACTGGGTCGTGAAAGAAGGAAGGCAGGCGAAAAGGTCTATTTTTTTAGAACCATGAAAAAAAGACACAACTCTCATTACGCACGGAGCGAGCGTTAGCGAGCGGAGTGCGACTCTTTTGGCAAAAGCGCGGGAAAAAAAGCTGATATGCGGGGTGATAAAATCAATTTTTACCCTTTTTTAGCCTCGTTTCCATTCAGACTTTCGTCGTCGTGTGCAACTGTCTTAAGTCCCAATATGGAGAATTGTCACCTGCACCCGACTGTCTATCGGAAGCATTACGTAATGGATTTTTTCCAGATCTCTTTTTAAATCGAGCTCCGGCGTGAAAAACAGTAGGGTGTTTTTTATACGAGGATGATAACGTCGTTTCTTCAAGAAACGTCGGGGGAAAATATGGGTACGGCGCTCTATCCTCCTTGCCGATCGGGAAACGTCGCCCGGTTCGGAAGCGTATTGTTGATCGGACCATACTGCTTTCTAACAGTCAAACCAAAGATGGCGGCAAAAATAAACAACTGGTTGCTACTGCTCTTTCGCTATTTTTCTTTGGTTTTTATTAATGAGTTGAATTGGATCATGATTTTTGTGTGATTGTTACAAGAAATGGTTGATGATGAAGTTTTCTTATTATTCCTTCCTGGATTTGATGTTTCGTTTGGTTTGGCATGGGAGATTGATGGAATCTCTTGAAAAACAGGCAGACAGCAGGACATTTTATCAACTTTCACAACAAACTATAACTTCAATTTTGCTTGTATATTTACACAAATTCTAACAAGGCAAAAAAGTTTGAAGTCACTTTTTTATGATGGTCAGATCATGGATGCGGCACTCAAGGAAATGGATGTGGTTGGATATGAACTGGTTAGCTTTAATGTAAAAATTTAAACCCAGAGCAAAATTTACTGATTGATGATTGAATTTCCCTTGGTGTTTTAAAAATGCAACGTGGAAAACTTTTGGTTGTGAATTTGGACATTTTCTTGCTCGTGCCTTTAAAACGTGGAAATTTTTGCTGTGAATTTGGACATTATATCTTCCACTTGCATTTAAAACAAAGAAAACTTTTGGTGGTGATTTTGGACATTTTCTTTCACGTGCGTTTAAAACATAGAAACTTTTGCTGTGAATTTGGGCATTTTCTTCCACGTGCATTTTAAACGTGGAAAACCTTTGGTTGTGAATTCGGACATTTTCTTCCATATGACGTGCGTTCAAAACGTGGAAAACTTTTGGTTGTGAATTTGGACATTTTCTTCCACGTGCGTTCAAAACGTGGAAACTTTTGGTTGTGAATTTGGACATTTTCTTCCACGTGCGTTTAAAACGTGGAAATTTTTGCTGTGAATTTGGACATTTTCTTCCACATGCTTTTTAAACGTGGAAATTTTTGCTGTGAATTTGGACATTTTCTTCCCCGTGCGTTTTAAAACTTTTGTCGTGAACTTGACATTTTCTTTCTGAAGTTTTGCTGTCAGGCAAAAATAAAAAAGTGTAGTGTTTCCGGAATGCAGGTGAAGGAAAAAAGCTTTCATGCATCCGGCCAGAAAAAAAAAATTTATTTGATTTTTTTTATGACTTAAGTAATAAGATCATTGAAATAGAACTTTAAAGATAACTTTTATGTACAAACGGTATGAAGTAAGCCCTGAATATACTAATGTATCAACCAGTGCGTCTCAAACCGCGATATTTCGAGAGCACGGAAGCGCGTCAAAACACCAGCTTTTTTAGAGTTTTGTCTCGTTTACCCAAACGCTGCAATCCTGCGTAGGCTTTGGGCTCAAGACTAGAACCCCCAATACGAGACATTGGCCTGACCGAAAAAAAATCATCGTCATCAATTTTGTTAATTGTCAGAGTCGTTTACTCACTGGAAATACGCAACTTTCTGAAGTTTCGTTTTTTTTCGGTTGTGCTTCATTTTAAAAATAACGAAGATGAAAAGTTACCATCAATCCCGCGAGTAAAAGAAAGTACTCCGACTAGTCTACGAAAAGTGCGCTCGCGCGGCGAATAGAATATCTCGCAAATTAATATATGCATAAAACTGACGAAATCCTTTCTTTTTTATGCTTAGGTGACGTCACCATCGATCCTGACTCGACAATGGAGAACCAAATTTGGCCATGTATAATTATTACGAGCGGCCGAGAAAGTTTGTGTGACGCAAAAAATGCGCGATAAACGAAGCCCTAGAAGAACGCCCACTGAAAATTGAAACCAGGAATTTATTGAATATTTCACTAATGAAGTATCAAACTTTTTGTTTTTTGTAATTATTATAAATTCATAATTTTTAAATACTATTTTTTGAATGTCAAAGGACAATTAAAGTGAATTTAAGCTGATTGGGTGGATATTGGGCGGACGGGCGTTTTGCACGTGCCGAGATTGGAAATTAAATGAGAGTAAAAGACGGGGGGCGTCTTAGATGTAATATTAATTCATTATTCTTTTATTTTTATTTTTCGCGAATGAAAAATAAATTTTTGATTTTTGAATTAAGGAAATATAGTATAATATATTGTATTTGATTGTCAATGCCAAAAGATACTTACGAATAATCTGCTGTGTTGCTTCGCAATTTACCCCCGGATTGTTTAGTAGGCACTTCGGTCACGTAAATAAAAACACGTGTATATGTTGAAGCCGACTGTGGACTGACCGCAATATTGCAATTACATAAATTATTGTGGAAGGGAACGCTTGAGACGAATGTTTGGGAAATCAAAAAGACAACTTTTGTGAGAATGTTGAGTTTTGTTTATATGGCTGTTTGTGACGCACTGTCAACTACTAACGAACAGATCTTGATTTACAAGTGGGAATATCTAACCAAACTACTTTGATAGCTAAATGCTCCAACTTGACATAGTTCGCACCCCCCCCCCCCTTTATAAAGGGGGGGGTAGCGATGTTCAGAAAATCTCAGAAAGGGGGGGGTAAGAGAATTTTTTCTAGAAAGGGGGAAGTTTTCAGAAAGGGGGGGTTCATCTAGAAAGGGGGGGTTACACAGTCTGAAAGAAGTTCACTTTTACCTTTGATCAAAGCGTACACCACCAAATTCAGATTTCCTAATTATTTGCTTATTTACACTGAATGTTCTTGCTTTTTCACCGGTAGAATTATGGTAGGATTTTAAAATTTTGAGGGGGGGTAGCATCAAATTTTAAAAGGGGGAAGAACCTAGGGTAGGGGGGGTAGCTCTAGGGTAGGGGGGGTAGTGACCCCCTTCCGAACTATGTTGATTTTTTTTATAATGAACTATACAGTATAGATGAACCCATAGTCTGCGGCCAGATCAGAAAATTATTATTTTTCACCCGGTTGGTTTCCAGAAACGCTACATTTTTTTATTTTCACCTCAATGGAAAATTTTTTCAAGCAATATCCTGGCATGAAGGCTTTTATTCTTTTTGATATTTTTGGAAATTATGATTGCCAATTATGTGACATTTTTTGCTTTTGCAGCATGCTTTTGAAAATTATACAATGCCTTCTGCTTGGGGAATTTTTTTCTTTCAACGTTCTTTCCGATTATGAAAATGTTTCTCAGTATATATGAGATTTTTTCTTCTTCTTTTGCATTATACACTGTTTTTCATATAAGAACCAGTAAAATTTTTCTGAGCCTCGACTGTTGAAATTGAGTAGTTTCAGGCTCAGCATTGTTCTTAAATTGTTCTTATTTTTTTTGCGATTTTGAGCCTCGTTGTTCTTATAAAATTGTTCTTATATTAAAAAAAGTGTATGTTTGAAATTATGAAATTGTTTCCATGTTTTGAAAGTTTTTTACTTTTTGACACGCATTTTAAAAAATATAACTTTTGGATGCTATAATTTTTTACCTTTTTTTCAATATTTCATATACAGTATTAAACCTTTTTTCCAATATTTCATATATGAAAGTATATGCAAAATATTTATAATCCATTTTGAAAATATAATTTTCCTTTGGTTTTCTTATTGTAAAATATTCTCAATTTTTGATGAACAAGATCAATTTTTGTAGATATACATTACCCCCTGATTTAAGAAAACGAGAAAAGAGAAAAAGACGGAACGAAATTCCGTTACATAAGACATTTTTTATACCAAAAAATCCTAATTGTGTTCTTATTTTAGGTCGAAATTTTAAGATATTTGAGTTAAAAAAACTTCAAAAAAGCAGTTTGTTTTGAAAATAGAATATCAACTTTCTTTTGGTTCACCAGAGTTTGTAATGTTTAAAATGCATTGATAGAAATTTTCCTTGCTCTCGTGAAAGATCATGAAAATTACCAAAAAAGGTATCGCGAAAATAGCCCAAATCATGCCTCGAATTATTTCCCGATCACGCATCACGCAAACGGCTGGGTTGAACTTTTTAAGATTGTATCATAAAATGGCTAACTTTCTCATTCCCGGGAAAACATACCTGCCCCATCTCCGGGATCTTTTCGCTTCTAGGCGTCTCCGGCAAAAATCGGTGTTAAATCTACTTTTGTGGCATTTTGGTCCTTTTCCGTTGTACACTAGCAATCGGAAAGTTTCGCTGGGAATAAGGAAGTTTAGCAATCCTAAGGTATGTAGTGTAAAAAACCTTTCGCTTGCGAACACGAGATTTTCGTATCGTGCGTAACCCCTTTTACAATTGATTCAAATGTACTTACAATTTAAAGCATATATCTTTGTTTCACGTTTGGACGTCAGCAGATTTTAGTGTGAAAAACTTTAAAAGTTATACGAGTGAACTTTGGTGTGTTGCAGTTGTTTGCTGTCAGGCTGTAGGTACTGAGTCCAAAATTCAAAATTGTGTTGTATGTATGGTAGGGTTCAACTGGAAGATATTATATGATTACGGATGGCAGGTGATACCAAAAAGCTTTTAAAACAATCATCGTCGAGCCCGTTTGTATGCTATTGTCCGGTAGCACACGACTGAGTACAACTCGAAGCGGGAAAATTTTGTGTCCGGCCCTTAACATTCGACGCACTCGTTTTATATCGACTCCCCCGGGCCCATCATCCCAATAAAAGTTGTTGTGGAAGGCTTTTTGAAAAATGACGTAATTGCTAACGTCAGCAAAAATTCAAGGACCACCCGAAAAGTTTATTGCCCCCGCAACGAGCGTAGCGAGTGAGGAGGCCTTCATAGCTTCACGCAAGGATATTGGACAGGAATCTCGAATTTTTGCGCGCGCGCGTTTGTTCGTATTGTATGTTCCGGCCAATCAAGTGTTCCGCAAAAATATGGCGGTAAATTATACAGCGGTAAATGTTATACACATTTTCATATTACGTTATATGCTATTACCATTATTATATATTGCATTTCATTAGTTTTGATTTAGGATTGAAAAGGTGAAGCGAGTGTTATAAATGCAAATTATAGAAAAAGTATATAATTACACCATAACAAGGATTACAATATTACTTTTGCAAATCAAAACAAACAAAATGGCAGACTGGTTATGATGATGATGAGCTGATTCGATTCATTGAATGGAAAAAGTGTTTTGTATGTCTAATTTTGTTTCTTGTCTTTAAAACTGAATAAATACTGTAATTTAGTCAGAAGTTCATTTCAGCAATGATTTCAATAGACCTTTTCGCCTTTGCGTCCGCCATATTGAATTGTATGCAAAAATTATGGTTGCCGAATTGCCGTGGTGAAATTCCCTTAGAAAGTATGCAAAACATATGCAAAAAGAAAGTATTAAATAAAAACTTACATGCATAATTGGCATTATATTAAAGTGTAATCTTGTAGAAGAAAGATTAAATTTGCTTCCCTTGAAAACTAAAAACAATTATATTCACTCATCTCTTAGAACAAGCACTTCAAAAGACCATAACATTAGACATAAACTCAAACTGAAAAATCACCCGCGAAGGTAAAAAACAATCCTTATTCGGCTGACGGCAAATTATTCTCCTGGGAATAGAGCCGCCAAATGATCAAATCAAAACATTGATGAAGTGTGACGTCATAATTACTGCTTTCAGTTTGCGTGTTTTGAAAGTTTGATGTGTGTACTCCGTCTTCGTGGAATTTCTTAATGGTATGAAAACAGAATATGCAATGTCTTTAAGAACAAATTCCTAAAAGGCTTTTGTTGTTCTGTAAATATTTCCTTTTGGATTAAGAAATTCCATCTTTTATTGTTCTAATGATTATAATATTTATTTATAAGATGCTTTGTTGTCTTTTTAATCTTTGTGTAAACTTGCATATGTTTTGCATACATTCCAACTAAATCCAACCACGGCATTTTCGTTCCTGTATTTTTGCATACAATTCAATATGGCGGACGCAAAGGCGAAAAGGTCTATTCTTTTTCGGGAATCTTTAAAGAAATTTGCTCAAGTTTTCAAATGTACATTTTGTTGATATTTTTGTTCAAACTTATCAAACTGTAATTTATATTGTCTGTTATTTTATTAATAACTACCTTTATTGTTTATAGAGCTTTAAAGACCATTATATGGTCGTAACTCGGGAATATCTTTCTTAACTCTTTAAAACAAGAAGATACCGGCAAAGTACAAAAAAGTAGAATGTAGCATATATGAATCCAAAATTGAATGTGAATCGATGTAAACAAACTTTTTTTTTGGTCTTCAAAATAGATTTACCTCACTTAGAGTGTTTTCACTGTTTGTTCAGTGTGGTAAATCTATTTGGAAAACCTGAAAAAAGTTTGTATAGCCGCATACATTCAACTTTTTCAGTTGTGATAGCCTACGTAATAACTTGCGCTCCAGTAGTTTGGTGAAATAGCTCCAATTCTGGCTTTCCAAGTTAGGAGGGACCTTCCCGAAGGCATTTAACGGTGGTTAGACTAGGCACACAGACAGTCATACAGAAACACCATAAAGTGAAAGTATATAGCTATAAACTCAAAAAGTCTAGCTTCCTGAAGGCACGTCTCTTCATTGTCTGCGCTGCGATCATCTTAATGGATTCAATATGCTTTTAGTTTGGAGAAAAGATTGCATCATGAAAAAGTACTATGCACTTTAAAAAAAATTAGGCGCATTTCAACTTTTCTCGACTGTACGTCTGAATGGACCACAATGGCATATCTTTATTTTTCTTTTTATGACCAACAACATAAAAGATTTTGCTTGAGAAGTACAATCAAAGCGTAGGCGAGTGGAGTCCGGGCCTTAGCTAGGATTGGTTTCTATTTCGCCCTATTTAAGATGGCGCAGAACTTTTTGATAAATTTTATCCGCAGTATCCTCTTGACTATTGTTTATTAGGCAAAGTAGCAATACACGCTTTTTCTTTTATAAGAATAACTTCTATAAGAATATCAGGGTGAGATTTCGGGTTTAAAACAATAGGCCTATTGTTTAGAACAATAGAAAAATAAGAATAATGCTCACCCTCAACCAAAGTACACTATTCTTATTAAAAAAAAGCGTGTAGAGAATCAATCAATCAATCAATCAGTAATTAAATCAATCAATAATCAAATCAATTAATTATTCCTGATTATTTTTTATGTTTCAATCTTTAAAGCATTAAAAGCTTTATCTCGTCAACCTGTTCCGACAAGCTCGTTTCTTGAACCCGTCTTACATTTAAAATCTATTCCATGTAAATTGGAAGTTTGTTTTGCTACCATGTACAAACCACTCTCAAGGAAGATACTCTCGCCGGGTATCTAATAAACGTACATGTACGTTTATTAATTTTAACAAAAATTTTCCTCAATTTCAAGTGCCTACTTTTGTTTCTAATGATAAATATCCATCTTTGACTTTTGAGGTTTGTTCTACTCGTCAAAAGAAAGCAAATTACCAATATTTACCCCCTAACCTCATTAAAAAGATCCTTCAATTAGGTTTGCATGCCTCCATTTTCGACCCTGTACGTTTATTCGCTACTGTACGTTTATTAGGTACTCGAGTAGTCTAATTACTCTGATATGGTTTCCACATGATAGCAAAAATGAATGCCAATTTAAGTGGAATAAACTTTAGCTTGCAAAACATAAGAGTCATTTCTTTTTAATTAGATTTTTTCATGTCTTCGTCGAAACCTTAATTATAACTAGGCCATCGTTTTTATTTATTTAGATGGAGTGTTATTGTTATTATTTTCAGGAAAAAAGAAAATCTTTTATTTCTTCGTTTAACCAAACGTGTAGTTACTTACTATTTTTTTGTCCCCATGCATTTCTTATAATCTTGCAATTGACATTGTTATGATTATACAATTTATTATAGAATTCTTTAAATATTATATTGCTGCGGTGGCATGTTAGTGTAAGCTATGTACTAGTTTTATCAAATTAGATAGAAGAGCTTTCAATGTCTAAATTGGTAGCTTTTGGTTGAGAGTTAGACTTACTTGACATTGAACATCGCTTTCTATATGACCCTTCGAAAGCCTTTAGAGGCTAAATGGGTTGCATCGGGCATGCCCATGATAAGCACTTCTAAGGCAAAATTTCCCACCCGAACCATACTCGAAAAGTCATTGTAAAATAAGTTTTCATCTGATCTAACCCCGGGGGGGTACTAGGGTTGCGAGCTGACGGGGGGGGTGCCGCCCGACTTTCGGACTTTGGACCCTTACCGGGACTAAAAAGGAGAAAACAAAGGAAAATTTTGCGAATTTTGCGACCCTTAGCGGGACAAATTTGACCAATTTTGACCAAATTTCGATCTTTCAGGGGTAAAAAGTTGAAATTTTCCTATTTTTCCGACCCTTAGTGGGACTGAAATTAGATTTTCTGATTTTTCCGACCCTTAGCGGGACTTTGAAAGTCCAAAAAAGGTACCCTTAAGGGCGGCACATACCGTACCCTCCATTTGCCTAAGTACCCCCCCCCCCGGGGATCTAACTAATAGTTTCTAGTACCTGAGAGGTGCATTAGGGAGCGGTCATAAAGTATCTACTAGGAGGGGGTGGAGGATTCTAGGGGGGGGGTTCGAAATTTTTTTCGAGGGTTTAGGGGGGGGGGTTCCAAAATTTTTTTGAGGGCTTAGGGGGGGGTTCCAAATTTTTTTGGGAAACTCAAGAGAAAATGTAGGAAGTCTAATTTTCATAGTTTTACGTTTGAAGATCTCAAAAATTTTTCGGCCTTACGGCCGACAACTCATAATTTATCTTATTGGATATATGTACATTTCCTAATGGCATTATTTGGGCATCATCGCCTTTCCCTTTTGGTTTGTAACATTGAGCTAGGTGAACGAAGTAGATTAGTGGCTCTCGCAGCTCAACAGAGTGGTTTGAAAAAGTACTTCTTTAAAGAAATTTTTCAAAACAAAGTGTCTTTTAGCTAAAATGGTGGTGAAAAATATTGAAATTTTCGCCCGTCGGCGCAAACCATGGTTGCGTCTCCTTAGCATCTGCTAATGTCAAAACAGCTTAACATTTCAAATTACAAAAAACAAATTCCAAGTTTCTTGACTCAAAGATTCCGGGCGTTACTTTCAACCATACTGCTCTTACAGTTTAATATTTTCACTTAATAATGGAGGGCGCAAGTAAGGACAGAAAATACCAGGGGCGCCAATTTCATAGTTTGCACCCCCAGAAAATTAAGCCAGGTCGCTACTGGGGAAAATAAGCCGTATTTTTTTCCAAATTTTACAGAAGCTCAGAGAAAACCACTTGATGATTCTTGTTTTAACCCTGTTATACTTTAACTTAACAGGGCTAAACTACTATCTCCCTTACCTTATTTTGACATAAAAAACTGTCTTACAAACAAATAATACTCTTTGTACCGCATCTGGATGAATTCTTTTTCACGTAAAAATTTTCTTAGTAGGGGGGGGGGGGTGCGAAAAAATATTGGGCCTTATGAGGGGGGGTTCGAAAATTTTTTTGAGGGCTTAGGGGGGGTGCGAAATTTTTTTTGGATTTTTCAAAATATCCTCCACCCCCCTCTAGTAGATACTTTATGACCGCTCCCTTATTGAATTTCACAAAAATAAACGTCTTTGGGTGGTCCTGGAGTTTTTGCTGACGTCAACAATTACATCATTTTTCAAACAATGTTCCGCAATATCTTTTATTGGCTTGATTTTCAGATATGGGTTGTAATGTTTTTCTAAACAAGCATGAAAAATGCTTTCCAACGGTATGTAACATGACATACTTTGGAGTAAAAAAAAATCATTTTAGCCTGGGAACCAAAACAATCTGAAAGTTCCCTAAACAATCAAACGCGCCAAGATGACAAAAAGGGGAACTTTTGGATTGTTTTAAGAGACGGTACGCACCCACAATGCATAATTTTAATCGTTCATAAAAAGAACTGACCTTAGATTTTCAAAAAGCGACATTTTAGAAGCCTAATTAACTAGCCAGATTATATTATCTTACAGCGCCATGACCAGTAGAGTGAATATGTACCACGTGCGGAGTAATTCTATTCTTCGATAACATTTTGTATTGCACTAAAAAATTTCTGTAGGTCTTTCATCGCTCATGAAATTTAGATTATAAAATATATTATAACGAAGTCCCCTACTTTTAAGAAAACACCAGATTGAACCACTAGAAAACAAAGAAGTTGCTTCATTTAACCCGTAGTCATTCGAAGAAAAGGAGCATGGAGCTATAAAAGAGCGCCTCTATATTTTTGGCTTACTGATCAGCTCGGTTAGGGTAGTTTAAAAAAAGATTGGACACATTTATGAAGGCACATGATATTCCATTAGTCGAATTTATTAACTTTTATTCACTATCAATAATTTTAGTAGTTGGAAGGAAAATAAATCAATGGTTAATCTTCATAACAATAAAAAATGATGACGTGAAAGGTGTTTGGTTTTTATAATACAAAAATAGAAAAAAAATAAGGTGATAACAGTGAATAAAATGTTTGAACATTCGGATGTGAAAATAGTACTGCATCGTCCTTGTACAGTCTGGGAACTAAATTGCAAAAAAACATTGTGCTACTTTAAAAAGATGAATTTTCAAAAGTGTGAGAGAAGAACCATTGCACGGATAGTTGTTTAGGAGATCGCGACGGTCTATTTAATCCAACTACTACAACATAGTGTTTTTTAATAATAACGTCATCTAATTGATTTGTCTTCTTCAAGACAGCTTTTGCCTAGAAACAAAAAATTTATCTCATATTTGCTGCTTGGAGTAAAGTAATTTATGCTGTAGTAATTAGTTAAGACTGTCGCGTTCTCCCAAAGGTCTATCGAAGAGAATCGTGTAAAACAATACAAGGGACGGTGATACTTTAAATTTGTCCAAAAGAGTTGCAATAAAACCTCAAACCAGCTACATCAAAATAATGAACTAACGAAACCAAAACATCAGAACTGTCCTATATAAAGTTTGAATGAAAGCCTACAAAATATTTGTTACAAAAATATAACCAGAAGTGACAATATACACTGCAATAGCATAATTAATATTCTTAAATAAAATTCCTAAAATTATATCAATTTATTGCAAAATGGGAAAATTCGAATAGTTTTGGAATTCGAATAGTTTTGGAATTCGAATAAAGGCTAGAAAATGCAGCTAAAGCTCAATAATACGAGAACAATTCGATTCGTTATTTCGAGGGTACAATCGACCCTAAGATCCAGAAAATATTTTGCTGGTCCATAAAAATACGGCGATTAGTAATCTTCAGTTCCCAGATTTTGCCAAAAGGGTGCGGTTTGATAATATGTGATTCACCATTCGGATTATCTCCAGTGAGCACAAAATTGCTAACTATATTAATAGATGCTTCTTCCCGTTAATCGATTTGGACTTTGAGATCAGTGAATTTAAAAAATAGTTTTTATTTTGAGGGCTCAAACCGAAGTTTCCTGTTCTTTAATAAGCAAATATCGTTCGAGTTAAAGGGACATTAAAGTAGTAAAATGTAAACATTGCGCGAACCACGTGTCATTAAAGAGAACAATAAAAACCACGTGTCCAAAACAAACTTGTAAAACAATTGAACAATCAAAATTAGCCATATTTGGTTTGATTTTTTATTTTGACATGCGACATTTTTCTTGATTTTGTATCCCGTTGCATAAAGTTTGTTTACAAATTTCGTAAGTACTGTTATGTCCCTTTAAATTCAAACCATCAGTCTCATTTTTCTTTTAAAAGACCCTAATTTCCGAGTAGCGTGTAGTATAGCCCATGAAACAACAACTAAGTTTGGCCTCGACTAAAAGAAAAACAATTTGAAAGGGAACTTTGTAAATAAAAAGTCAGCCTTTTTGTGTTTGTTGTTGTGACGATATCAGAGAAAGTCTATATCATCTTTACCTGTCAATTAACCAATGGCAAACATGAATCATGTCAATAATTCAGAAGAACTACTAAGAAATAAAACAGAAAATTGTCTCTACTCACTTTCATCGCTTGAATCACGGTGTAGGAAATCCGTCAAGCCTGCTTCAACACTACCCGTATCTTCACCTTTCAAATAACGTCTCTTTAAAACATATTCTAAAATACCCGTATAACAAAACTGGTATTGTTCGGGAGTTTGCACGCTAAAAGCTCGTTGTTCACGAATGCTTTTGACAGTGGAATAAATATCTATGAGTCCTGTCTTGCGTAGCCGCTCCACGCTATTACTGAGACAACAGAAGGTGCCCGTCCTTCCAACACCGGCTGAACAATGAATAACAACTGGTGGAACAATAACTGCAGGTTTTTCTGGTGTATCGTATTCTCCAGATCCTTCCAAGCCGCCACCTGCTCTATTCATTTTGGCTTCTTCTTGTAATTGTTCCGTCAACTCTGGCTGGCGCTCCTCAATGAATTCAATAGCTTCAAGAATGGGTGCAGCTGACGAAAGAACTCCAAAATCAGGCCACGTGGTAAACTGAATGTGGTACAACTTTCTTAATGCTTCACCCTATAGTGTGCAAAAGTTTAAGAGTGAAATCGTTTATCTCAAAGTGGCGTAAAATGAACTAAATTTTGAATTTTTAAACTTAAAGCGGTGTTAACCTATCTTTGCCCTATGTTACTGTTTTCTTGGGAAAAGTTTTCTTAGTAATAGGAGAGTGAGATGATCAAAGGGATCTATACATTTTTGTACCAGATAAGAAGGAGTGAACGCACTTACGTTATTATGTTTAAGTACGAATTGGTTGATGGTGAAATCCTCGCCCACATTCTGATCGATATTCTCAACGAAGATTTCTCCAAAGACAGTCGATTCTTTGGGCATCTGTGGCCAATAAGTTCCACACTTGATACGATTGCGCTCAACACACCTAGACAATGAAAATCAATAAACTATAAAAACAATCTAACCAAAAAAAGCCAGGGCTATCTTTAAAATAGAATAATGAGGAATCTAGGTTACTTACAAATTTCTGCGAGGGCTTTTTTTCTACCCATTATAACATTTGTCTGGAAAGAGGGAGGATTCTTTGTGGTTACTACAGACTTACTAGTTACATACCTGGTGACCATTACAATGACTCCTACTTTCTGCTCCCATATCATACGCCAGAAATCGTTAAAAGTGAACGGTGTTGGTCCTGAAGCGACAAAAAGTACGGAGAATTGAAGGAGAGTAAGTAAACGTTTTAATCCAAAAATCGTCGAATGAAACCAGATGGTATCAAAGAACGGGAAAAAACCGGACTGACATTGTTCGAGCAAACAGAAGAGATAATTGTACTGAGATACAGTGCAAAAGTGACGGTCGATGATAGCTTGAGAATCAAGATTGCTTCATTATGGATGTAAAGGCTTACCGGCCTATTTTTAACAAAAAGAAAAAGCATAAAAATGTAGTACAGGCCAAAAGAGCGACCGTAGTGCAGTGGTAGAGCATCCGGCTACGGTTCGTAAGGTTGTGGGTTCAACCCCCAGCGGGTCATACCAAAGATTTCCAAAATGGTACTTGATGCCTCTCTGCTTGATGCTCAGCAATTAAGAGAAGGATCAAGGGTGGGTGGAGCAATCCAGGGAGAAATAGTGGCGCCCTCCCCTACCTTCGGGTAGATAGCTATCGAAAGAGGAGCCTTCGGGTCGCCTCCGACTGCAGTCGCAGACTTACTTTACAGGCCAAAAAAATGTAAAGGTACCACGAGTTATAGCGGATATCAAGCAGTAGTTAAAGGAACAAAAAAATAAAACCCTGGAAAACATTATAACGGCAAAAATAAAAATGAAACAGATCGATTATGGTCGTCAAAGACGTCGAAAAAACTTCCATCAAGATGTCAAAAGAAATGAATAACAACCTAAGAAAACATTTTCCGATGAAATTAAGAGCCATTTCCCGTATTAGAAACGAAGCTAGGCGGAAAAAATTCAAAGAAACTTTATTAATAACGACATCGTAAAATCCAGTAGATTGGTAAAACCACCTTTCGCAAAGGTGAAAAAAAAATCATACACGTCTAGGGAGTTCAAGGCAGTAAACATGGGAGTCGCAAACTTCTACGAAGTTGTTAGCCTATACTAGACGTCACCCGCGTTTTTTACGCAATTAACGTCTATTCCACTTTGCGACTTTTTCGAATGTTTTGAGCCCAGGTTTTCGGGCTCTAAACATTCGATTTTTTGACGTCACTTTTAACTTTCGAAGCTCCTGCAGTATCAAAATAATCGAATTTGCGTCAAAGCACTTGAAAGGCTTCTATTTTTCGAAAATCGTCAAAGTGGAACTCACTAAGAAACGAGGTGAAAAATCCCGGTTTTTAGTGAGGTGCTCGCTACGAAGTTGCCAGCTTCTTCGAAAACTTGTATGTAGTATATAAATCATACTTATCATGGGTTAAATTTTATGAGCCCTGCGGACAACGTTGCGTTTTACATTAATTTATAAAAATTTATCAACCTATAGTCAGTTTAGCATTTAATTTGAGCTGGAAAGTGATTCTAAGTCCTGACCTTGTGTGCAGATGAACTTCTTGTCAGCATCATACCCATTCACGAAGTTTGCGTTGATGTAATCGGAAAACTGTAAAGCAAAAAAATTAGAACCTTTAGGTGAAAGCATTAAATGGATTTTTGAAAAAGTATCACTCTTTGTATTTTTGAAGGAATATCATTATTCGTAATGTTGACTTGTTGAAGGAAATAATTCTACCAGCTTTGTTTTTAGTGATTATCCTTTTAACATGGGGATAAGATTTTTTATGAGGTCAAAACCTTACCGGATCGTCATTTCTTCTTTCCAGCCGAACTCTTGTTTCTTCAAACGTTAGAATGTTGTTGTATCGATTCTTTTTCGTATTGACGGGGTATCTAATGGACATTAATGATTGTTGTTGTTCATTACAATGTACTTCTTATGCTAGAGGTTTGCATGCAGCGGCCAAAGCAAATAAAGTTTTTCTAACGAAATTGAAGGATCTTTACGCAACTAATTCTTTTGACGAAAACTTATCTTTTTTTTTTACTAACACAAGTGAGACGGAAATGCGTCTGAGACTGAAGAGCTTTTACCAAGGTGTATGAAATGAATTACGTGATTTTGGGAGCACCGCCTATTGACGGGAAGCATTTATTTAAAATTGGAGTCTCCAAGTTTCTAAAGTTATTACTTATTTCACAAATTTGGTTAATTCATGGGTTCATATTATATTCTTAGAGAGGCGATGTCACTGTGAAATTTATCTCTATCGGTGTTTGTAGCGTACGAGGGAGAATTAATGGATTTGTGTCGTCTTTGGAGGCGCGGCGCTTATTAGAAGGGACGGTTATTCCAAAACTCAAGATTTAGGTGCATTCAATGGGGGAGAAATATGTTACATACGAATGAAATTCCTTACAGTGTAGATTCAAAATTACCAGAGGGTGGCAAACTTCTCAATTCTTCATATTCTTTATGTACGCCTTTTTTACCAGCACGATTCATGTTTACCATGAAATCCTCTATGCTGAAAGCTTGACGTCCTTGTGAAGTTTGTTCTGATAAACTCTCTGTATCTGAAATATTGTCGATGGCTGGAACAGGCTCTGCTGGCAATGCGCGGTTATGTATTTGATCAACTTTGGGCGAAGGCTGAGGCGAGCGATGTGGAGGCGGTCGAGGTGGAAGTTGAGGTGGTGCAACCTCGGTTATTGTTTGGGTGGGCGGTTCTCTGACAATACTTGGTATAGAGTGGACTGATGGTTTTATTTCTGGATCTGACGATTTGATTGAAATGGAGTCGTCTGAAGGTTCATGATTTTCAGCATTTTCAAAGATGGATCGACTGTCCTTGGATTCTAAAGTCTCCAGTGAGTTATTTGATGGTAGAGTAGAAGCTATAGAAGCGTGTGCTGAAGTATCCGAGGATTGGATGTCCAAAGATGAAAGGCTGAAATGAATGTGAATTAAAGTGATGTTTTGTGTATCTAAAAAAAACAATCAAATACAGTGAGTTCATTCAAATACTAGCTGCGATTGTATGTCGTGTGTCTAGTACAAGAATATCTTCTTACCTCTCGTGATAATGTTTCATGCAGTGTTGAAGCCATTCTCGATGACTGTGATCAACGGTACCACCCAATCTCTTGGGTAAATATTCCGGTGGTAAATGTTGGTATAAATCAGGAATGCTCTTCACCACTTCAACCTTGGTAAAAAAAAGGTTATCAAGTCATTATCAGCAATTTAATGTTCCACATGGTGGAAAATGTTTTCAAATTATAACCTGTTAACAGTGGTCAAAGGAAAGAAGGATATGAACTTTAAAACAAAAAATAAGGCTCAAATTCTTCTAATTTTGCAGAATTTTTTTGAATTTGAAGACGAAAAAGTAGAGACGGAGCAACTCTGTACTATGTGTTAAATATGTTTTTTCAAAACTCGTGTTTCACCTAGAACTTACCCTGTCTTTGATTTTATCTTTCAAAAAGCTCGAAAGAACAGTCATGGATGCTCGGAACCAGAACGGTGCTGACACAATGTAAACGTGTTTCAATCTGGCTGGATAACCACCCTTGGTAGAGAAGAAAAAACGATTTAGTGTGCCTCATCCAGCCAGTGCTAAATAGTTTTTAAGCTGTCTAAGCTGAAACAAATATTAAGAATTAAGAGAAAATAAGAGAAAAAGGAATCTAGAATTTTTTTTCCACGTGGCCGAACTAACTAATGTGGGTTCTCTGGAGGCATCATCTAATTGGAAAATATCCATTCGTAATTTTCCAGATTTCAAAAATCATAGTTGTGTCAAAAACACATTTATATATTTTTACTTCTATTCATGCTATAACATTGAAATTTGGCACGAAAGTTACTGAGACAATTTCTAACTTTCATTCTTCTTTGTTTAAACTTATGCATTTTACAGACAGCAATATCGTATTTTACAGACGAGGTGTTTAATGTCAGCATGGGTTTATCATAGAACTCTGGATAAACATCAAATAAAACGGTGGAGAGCGACCATTGTATTTCCATTGTTTCAGAAAACAATCAATGTTCTAGCTTTGTCCGCAAAGGACAACTGTCATGGCAGCTCGAAGGTCCCTGATTTTGAAAAATGATTAATAATCCCATTTCTAAAAAGTCCTGTAACTTCTTGTTTTTGTATATTTACCGGATGCAACTTTGAAAATGAAAGTAAGAAAGCTTAACGAATACATTTATGAAATTAAATGTGAAAAAAACTTCATCAAACAAGAAAAATTGAGTAAAAAGCCTAGAATGACGCTGAAAATAAAGTTGGCAATATCTTTCCAATTTTTTCCCGGGAAGAGCTAGGATTGACATATGTTAGACTAGAGTATCTTGGCTTCATAGTGATATGAAAATCTTTTGGAGGCACGCGGTGGCACGGTGGTTTTGGCGAGGTGGAAGTTTGAAATTTTCTGGTGTCAACATTCAATTTCTTATACATAGCATGTTTGTCGCATCTTTCTCGCAGCATGAAACGTCATAACGACATATCATTAGCAATGAATTTGATGCATTTGACTCTCTTGAGAGATCTTTAAGTCTCATTTGGGAATTGTATAGCTGTGTTTTGATGAAAAATGCAATAAAAAAATTTACGAGAAATTATTAGTGAATGGAGGAGGGTGAACAATAATAATGTCATTACTGCGGACAAGGCTAGAACATGAGAAATCAATGAAAAACCAGCTCGTTGTGTATCCAGAGTTCTATGATAAATCCATGATGTCAGAAAAGGCCAATCCCATCAACCAGTCTTATCAAAAGAAGTTACATGCCCACAAACAAGTCAGGCTATTTCCTGAGATCAACATTTTTGCTGCAGGTCGATTCCGATCGATTAACCCCTGACTTTCACAGTCCCTATTAGAGAGTCAACTAAATTGAAGTAATCGCGTTAAACTGACTTTACCTTCTACCTGGGGTGATAAGTAAATGATAATTATAAGACAAACCTTTAAGAGGTGAAGAACCTTCATAGCAAGGTCAAAATCAAAATTCACATATCCAGACGCCGTCATATCATAGACAAATGATAACCCATGTCTTTGTGCATCGGGTCTAAAATAAAAAGTTCAGCTATTTCTAGTGCTATTTATCCAAACAATTTCTGTAATATCCTTAATGAAAAAAATTAGATACTGAAGTGTCTATTCAGCACATTGCATTTCGGAGAGAAAGTGCTGCATGCCTAATATTAAAAACTAAAAACAGCTTAGTCAGACTTTATCAAGATTGATAATATTAAAAATCAGAAAGACAGTTTGAAATGAAATCTTACTTTTTCATTATACTGTCCAATTGAAAAACAATAGATTGCAAAACAGTTGCGTGTTCCACTTGTTTTGGCAAGTGCTTCCTTGCATAAAATATACATAGTGTATCACCTTCTGGACCTTGCTTACACTGCAAGAAAAACAGAGTTATTTGTCATTCAATGAGCAGTAAACTAAACAGAAAGTGGTACGGAGGACAGTGGAAGAAAATGAAAATACAACTTTGACAATAGAAATTGGCACACACATGATCAAAAAGCCTGTCCCAGAGAGGTGTTATTTTTTTGGACAGTACAGACTTCTTATGAGCCCCTCTAGACATCAATTACCAATGAAATATTTTGAAAGAGAGGTAAGCATTGCTCGTGACGTGATTTGTTAAAATGTCACCAGATCGGTAACGTCACTTTTTCGACCTGAGACTGTTTTCTTAAAAAAACTCTTTTTCATTGAGGACTTTAAGTTGCCATACTTCCGTAATAAAGTGTTAATGGTAATAGTATTTCTTCTCAGGATTACCCACTCTATAACATCATATGAAAAGGGAAAAAACATCTTACTGATACTGTGAACTTTCCAGATGTGAGTTCTTTTGCTAGTGGGTCTCTGTTTGGTAATAAGTGTTCCAAATCAAACTTTCCACGCAAAGTCTAAACAATAAAACATGATAATTTAAAAAAAAAAAAAGAAAAACTTAAAATTCTGGGAATAAGTTCTTCCACATAAGCCATAAAAATACATTATAGTACCAGGTTGATTTGCAGGATAGAATAAAGAAAAATTTCTGCCCTGCATGAAATATGCTCCAATCTATCAAGACGACACCGTCTCTCTTTAAATTAGCTGGAATCATGAAGCTGGGTCGTGAAAGTAGTTAAAATGTGAAGAACATTGCTATGAAGAACATTACGTTACATATTTTAGACTTTTTTTAAGTGAATTGGTTGTATCATAAAGAACTATTTTTTCTAATTGATGCTTGCCTTGACATTCTGGATAAATTAAACTTACTAATAAGGAAATATTATTCTAAAACTTATCAAATGGGGGGTATTCTTAAACTGATTGATGGGGAAATTATATATCTGACTGAAGGGATAATGTTCTTTAACTGATCAAAGGGGTATTGTTAAATTGTTTCTTGAACTGTGAATAGGTTAACGAAGGTAGCCAGATAAAAAAAAACCTAGATTGACTTTTATATGTCACACTTAGAATTTCATATTATGATATTGAAAAAGTGACACACCTTTTAATAGTGATGAAATGTGAAATATGCATTTCTTCTATTTTTAGAGCTTAGAATCAATCTTAATGCACTGAAAAATTCCTTTTCATAAAAAGGATTTAGAGTTTAAGAAAACGTTGACTTTAAAAAGTATTTAAATATATTAAATATTTACCCGATTGGTGTGAAAAAGACTGATAGCCCTTCCCACATCAAACTTTCTAGCCATCAAAAACTTAATAGCTTCATCTTCACCAACTGCGATTCCATCACCAAATGCATTTTCTGATCCCATACGATGAACAAAATCCTCCAAAGCCTAAAAATAAAAGTATGTTATACTACTAAATAAAAAGAATCTTAGAAAAATGTGAAACTCAGAATCAAATTAATATTTATTTCCTATCTACCTTAATTCCATTAATTATTCTGTGCAAAAATAAAAGGTGTGCGGAAATTAGAATCAAGGTATATACATTATAATTAGGCAGAGTAGAGTCAGCATAGTGTCCTCTAGGGTTTGTTCCCCCCACCAAATTCTTGATTTTTTTAAATCTCCCCCCTCTTATTCCCCCCCCCCCTATGACTTTTCAGTGTTTAGTTTCCCCCCTCTTTTTTGCTTTCACCCCAGAAAATTCTGAAAATATCCCATAATACCCTTATATATAAATTTCTCAAATTTCAACCTGACACAAACACAAAATTTTGCTGCAAAAAGAATACTAGACAAAATAGAACGAAAATGGGTTAATGTAAACAAACATGCTTAGAAAATCAGACTTAAAACAACAATGAAATGGCCTTGGCTGTTGAGATAAAGTCAAAGTGATTTCACACTCCCCCCCTCTCCACCAAATCTGCCAACTATCGACGTTTCCCATTAGACTTAGCTCTTCATACAAAAATTTTGGGAAACGCATATTTGCTTGCCCACTATTTCAACCTTAGGCAAGCTGACTCCAACAGCATCAAGGAAATGTCGGAGCATCAGACTCAACGAGTTGGATGAGCTGTTCAAGCAGAAGCTAAAAAGAGGTACAAAGAGGTAGGTATTGTCAATGATGACAGTGCGGTTATTAATTTTGTTGGATTATCTGACAAATAAGTGCCCTTTATAGTTTTGATTCCCATTGATAATCATATTCTGGTTTTCATTTTATAAGATGCTGTTTTAGAGCTTTAGTATTAGAGCTAACCTGGCTGAACTGATGGACAAAGTTTTACTTTCCTATTTAGAAGCTTTTCCAAATTTAAGTAGCTAAAAATTTGAAAAACTTTTAATCAGGCAAAAATTCCTTACTGCCTCCTGGATATGGAAGCCTCCTGGATATGGAACCCCCCTTGTTCTTTTCTTATTTTTTTTCAAAGAAAAAATGGGGGTGTCAGAAAAATAAAAAACTGGTAACAGACAATTTTTTTACGAATAGTCTTTTTTGGACTATAACAATCTTTCACCGTCACACTCCTTTTCGTTTTCCTCCCCCTCTCTTCTGTGACTGTGTTTCTGTTGAAGCTTGCTGTAAAACAAGAAGAGCCCTGCTTCTACTACAGTACCGTGAGATCGGGTAACTTGCATCAGTGGAGGCTAACATGCCTAGCCCTCAAATGAATGACCTGGCTGGTCATTAAAATATAACTACGCAGCTCCGCTCGCAGCTCTATCTACTCTACCATTTTTGTTTTGATTTAATTTTGTATTTTAATGACCAGCCAGGTCATTCATTTGAGGGCTACATGCATGTTAGCCTCCACTGATGCAAGTTACCCAATCTCACGGTCGGTATACCGTCAACTGCTCTAACTTGGAACGATTGGACAAAACATGGGACTGGTTGATGATATCTGGTCTGTATTTTGACTTACTGTCAGTGTAGCTCTCAAGCTCTAAAACAGCATCTAATAACATGAAAACCAGAATATTCTTCAATGGGAATCAAAACTATAAAGTGCACTTACAAACATCAATTTGTCAGATCTAACAAAATTGATAACGGCACTGTCATCATTGGCAATAAGACAAACAATATTCTGTCAAGAGCCTTGTAAACGGTGTCCGGAAAATTCCCCCCTGGTGAATTCCCCCTGGCAAATTCCCCCCGGCAAATTCCCCCCGGCAAATTCCCCCTGGTGAATTCCCACTCAGATATTTTTATAAAAATAACATCTTCTAAATTTCCTAAAGAATCAATAGAGAATGTAATAAAAAAGATGTTGACATATCGATTTCGTACATGAATGGAAATTGATATTCATTTTTTATAAATACTTAAGCCCCGAAAGAGGCAGAAATTCTCGTTTGCGTCATGGTATTCAAACTACTGGTAACATTTATATTGTATACAATTAAATCAATATGTGCCATATACAGAATTGCGAAAAAAGGTCTTGTTAACAATTATCTTTTGCGGCCCTTACAAAATTGATTTGAAACTTAATTGAGTGTCTACATACATTACAACAAAATCCAGAAAAACAGGTTTTTACCTTTTTGAAAAAGAAAAAAACGCAAACAAAGAATCGTTATAAATCTATATGCTACTCTACTTAAATGCAATTTACGACCAAAGTGAAATCATGGAGTTTACTGAAACGGAAAAAGGAAAACCTAAAATTATTAAAGACGGATACATTTATATGTTTAAAAAGGAGTTGGCAAGTGGATTGAACATTTGAATGTATTTTACGGCGAAAGGAAAGTCGGTGCAATGCTTTCTTCAAATAGATGAGGATGATGAATTTGTTGAGCAAGTCAATCTTCACACGCACGCTAAGGGAGTTGGGTTTCCAACAAAGATATGCAAATGACAAAGAGTTTGCTCTCCATTGTTGGATGATCTGTGCCCTTGAAGGAGAAGTTATTGACGGTTTTGGGGAATTGACGGATGCCATTCACGAAAGTTTTGAAAATGATCTGGATAATTCACTAGACTACTTTGAAGACACCTACATTGGTCGTGTTCGCCGAAATCGTTGTGGTCGCCCCCTGTTCCCCATCAACATATGGTATGGAACATGTTCAACAGAACAAACGAAGAATTGCCACGAACCAACAACAATCTTGAAGGGTGGCATCAAAGATTCTCTCTACAAGTTTTATCATGCCACCCGACCCTTTGGAAATTTATCGACCTTCTAAAGGATGAGGAAAACTTGGTCCGTGTTGAGATTGTCCAACAACTTGTCGGTCACGCCCCACCAGCCTAGAGACAGAGATATCGTGATTGTAATCAGCGTATTATGACCATAGTTGAGGACTATCCTAATCGTCAAACAGTCCAATATTTGAGAGCTATAGCCCACAACATTGCGTTTTGATAGCTTAGTAATTCTTGGGATTTTCCGATTAAAAAACATTATATTATTTGTGCTAAATCTGTACTGTCCCGTCCTAAATCATTTTTGCATATATCTAGGCCTTAAAAGGTGGTGTCAAGGTACATTTTCATGAAATATAGGCTATAGACTTTCATAAAAAAGCAGAGTGATGTTAAAAAAATTAACTTTATTTTTCATGATTTCGGACGGGACACGACACGGATTTAACGCAAATCGCCCATTACTATTATGCTCAAATTGTAGTTTTTGTTTTTTTTGTTTACTCTATTACAATGGTTTGTGTTTTAGATTTGGTCATGAAAATATACCATAAAATTAAGAATAAAAAAAAAATTAGATTTTTTTTCTCAGATATAAAAACTTGATTAATAAGCATTGTTTTCAGCCTTTCCACTGTGATAAGGCTTTCTGCTGAGATCAAAGGAATATTGCGAAACAGCTGTGAAAGGTTTTCTTGAAATTTGTTTCGATGCCCATTTAAAGATATGAGATAAAAGATAAAAGCACGACTTTCGACGAACATGAAGTTGATATAATGATATAACAAAAATATAATTAAAAGCGGGTTCCTTTCAGGGTACCTTTTGCTCTTTTATTGTTGTTTCTATTAAAAAATGGAATTTAGAACAATGATCCAACCCCACCATTTAAAACCATTCATTAATACTCTTTACACGGTCGTATTACACAATCGCACGCAATCTAAAACTATGACTAGACTGCACCTTTATTTATAAGAACATTACATAGAAAATGAGGATTATTCTCTTCAAGAAAAACTCGAACAAAATTATACATAAAAAATAAATGGGGGGGAATTCATCAGGGGGAATTTTCCTGGGGGGAATTCACTGGGTGGGAATTCACCGGGGGGGAATTCAACAGGGGGGAATTTTCCGAGAGTCCTTGTAAACATTCCAACAACTTCCATCGAAATGATCTATCACAGCTCAGTCTACCATTTTTAGTGCGGTCCGAGGATTGAGCCGAGAACGCTCTGCGAACTCCTGCGCGGGTGAAAAACTTCAATCTGCCAATCATTTTCTCAAGCGAAGAGTACCCAAAGCGACTCTAGCTTTACAATAGCGCCACGGATCATCAATGGATAGTATTCAATTATCATTATCCCTTTATTTTCATTCCTAGAACTTTTGCAAAAAAAAGGAAAAATAGAAAAGTTGTATTTTTAACTGCTCTATTCACATACTGAATTTGAAAGATCTTCTATGTGGCGTTTTTTGCAAACTTCAAAAAACTGATTTTTGTCCCGCCTTTGCAGGATTTTGGCTCAAGTGCTTGAGTGCAGCATAGGGTATAGTCATCTGGGGTAAAAACGGGACGAAATTGACGAACCTTCCCATATCTCAGGAACTTCAAAAGCTACAATCATGATTTTTGGCCAGCAACTCCCTCTAATGGTCATCTATCAACCCTCTTAATGGTTTAAAACACGGGACGCGTCCCGTATTTACCCCTCGTTGTTTTCTGCCTAGTGGGGTAAGAAACGGGATATGAACTAAACTTAGACATGCGTGAAACGGCGTCCCGTGATTACCCCAGCGCGCCAAATATAGACTGGGGTAAATATGGGACGCGTCCCTTTATTACCCCAACATAGAAAATTTTCACGGGGTAAATACGGGACACCTTTTTTTCAAAAACGGCGCCCTGTACAAACTTGCAACTTTGGGCAGGTCAAAATAGGGTTGTTTACTAGTCTCGATGACCCAAACATGAAGTGCCTGCATTTAGTACGCCGTTTATTCTAAGTCGAGAAAAAAGCGTTCTAGAAATGAAAAATCGACGTTTTCAACCACCAAGAAACATCGTGGTGTATTCTGATGTAGAGGAATGAAGCTGATCAAAGTATGGATTTTTTTAAAGCCTTATAAATGATCTTCAGTCTGGGAAATCCTCTCAATTGCACGCTTATGTTCCGAGGCCGTAATCGCGCAATTGCACGGTTATCAAAATGGCAGAATTTTTAAGCGTGTAATTACACGCTTATCGAAATTGTTCTGAAACGGGCGGTAAGCGTTAAGCAAGATTGATGGGTGACGGCCGGGTGACGGCTTTAGCAGTAAGCGTGCAATTGCACGCTTTAAAATTTCCTATATTTTTGACACGCAATTCCTTCCGAAAGCTCTGTTGAATTTCAAAAGCCTAGGGCATTTTTACTCAAAATTTATCGTAGAAGAAGATTCCGTAAAAATGGATTGCCCGTTAAACCATGCCTTTGCCCGAATTAAAGAATTCTGAACCCCTTGAAATCCCTAAGCAATTTCAACCAGGGCGGGAGCGGTCGTAAATAGCAATAAGCAAAAAGCTTGTGCCAGCTGTTGAAAAAACTACTTAAAGCACTATAGCTCTCACCCAACAAAATTGTGGATTTAAAAAATTAGATATTCAGAATCTATTAAAAATTTCGCTTTCAATGATATATAACATCATGGGGTTTTGTGAATGTGCTGGAAAGATATTGGTTCTTGAAAGGTCAATAAATGGCCCATTTTGGCTCAAAATTTGATGAAACAATGAAAATCACAAATATGAATAATATATTATTCTCATCATCAACATATTGCCATCAAAACAATTATTAAATATTTCCCAAGGCATGTATTTTTGAAGATCAAAAATCATATACTGAAAAATTAGCACTGTTTAAAAAATATGGACATTTTTGGAAAAAAATGAGAATGAAACATTTTCGAAAAAAAATCTGTTAGTATTTTTCCCTTGGCTATTTCTAAGGTATGACTAAGTCTAAAATTAAATTTTAGCAGCTACATATTACCAGATGACTTGTTTGAACATGTCATATAAACATCATCAAGTTGATTGATGAACAAGTTTTGGAGAAAAGATAGTTTTAAAACGCCAACCTGGATTTTCCGTCACGGCACAACGCAAACTTTAAAGTACACTAAAAAATTACCTTGGTGTTTTAGAGTGAATTCTTTTAGCGATTCTCAACAGTCCTATTAAGTCTAATATTTTAAACATTTAAAAACTGAAAAAATTCTGCTTTGTTCAATTTTCTTTAGAAATTATGATTTTCCGTCACGGCGCAACGGAATTTTAGACCCCTAAAAAACTGCATTGGACATCTGAAATGACATAATCTCTTCAGTAACTTCAAAATTATCAATATTTAAAAATATTTGGTAAGGTAAACTACTTTGTAGCCTTTATATGCCCATTTTGTAAAAATCTTAATTTTTGTGAGTCTATCCAGAGATTTTAGCCTGGAAATCGGAAATCTGGTCATAACTTTTCAATGGAGCATGTTCCTGCTCTGATTTTTTCACATATTGTTCATGAAATGATATTCTTTATGTCTATATAAAAATTTTTGACATTCTGAAAACTTCATTTTTTGCCATTTTTCAGATTTTTTGGGACGAGCTTTTTGCTTATTGCTAAATTATAACCTTATGCAATTGCCTGCTTACGCCCTCGGAACATAAGCGTGCAATTGAGAGGATTTCCCAGACTGATCTTTTAAGGGGCATAAATTTGAGTTCATCCTTTTAACTCTTTGTTCTTTATTTTGGGTGTCCCGTTTTTACCCTGTTATTTTAAGTGTCCCGTTATTACCCCAGATGACTAGGTCGTGGCTTCTTCATAAAGACGAAAGACAGATCTGGACTTATTTCGTACTTTCCAGTCTCTTGTTCGTAGTTTTTCTGACTTTCTGGTTCTTTGTGAGTTATTTTCTATGTTTTCTAGCTTACTGAATGACTTTCCGACAGATCGCCACCGGTGGGGTTCGAACCCACTAAATGCAAAGTTCTGATGTATGGAAACCCATTGCCTTATCCACTGCACCACGGATTCATGCTAAGAAAGTGTTTTTGACGGCTATTTATGTTGTACAAACTGCAGACCAGACTGCATTAAGAGAAAATCACAAAAGAGTGCTTGTTTCGAGCTCCAACTCTAACCCTAACTGATGATAATAACCCAATTCCTAGCCAATCTGATACGTAACCACACCCAAACCACACCCATATCCAACCCTACCAGGTGGCCTGCAAGTCCTGACACTATTCCCGCATGCCGGATCCGAAAAATAGATACATGTCTTTCGGCTTTATGAAGAAGCCTTCACCAGATGACTATACAAAGTCAAATACAGTGTAGACCTAAAGCTCTAAACCAGCATCTAATAACATGAAAACCAGAATATGATTCTTCACTGGGAATCAAAACTATAAAGTGCACTTACAAACATCAATTTGTCAGATCTAACAAAATTAATAACCGCACTGTCATCATTGACAATAAAACAAACGATTTTCTGTCAAGAGCCTTGTAAACATTCCAACAACTTCCATCGAAATGATCTATCACAGCTTTTTTAGCGTGGTCCGAGGATTGAGCCGGGAACGCTCCGCGAACTCCTGCGCGGGTGAAAACTTCAATCTGTCAATCATTTTCTCAAGCGAAGAGTACGCGAAGCGATTCTAGCTTTACGATAGTACCGTGGGTCATCAATGGATAGTATTCAATTATCATTATCCCTTTATTTTCATTCCTAGAACTTTTGCAAAAAAAAGGAAAAATAGAAAAGTTGTATTTTTTACTGCTCTATTCACATACTGAATTTGAAAGATCTTCTATGTGGCGTTTTTTTGCAAACTTCAAAAAACTGATTTTTGTCCTGCCTTTGCGGGACTTTGGCTTAAGTGCTTGAGTGCAGCATAGGGTACAAAGTCCAAACATGCGTTCCCCGTAATTTTTGTGTGAAGAGTTAGGTCTACACTGAAATATGCGTTTCCCGTAATTTTTGTATGAAGAGTTAGGTCTACACTGACTGTTAAATCTCTTTAACAACAAATTTGTTTTCGTGTATTTTTTAATCCACCGTTCATTAAGTCAAATCAAATGACTTTGGAGGTTCGGTGAAATGGTGGCCGAATTGCCGTCCCATGCCATGTATGTTGTGTCAGATAGTCCCAAGAGGACCCTGCCGACGCACCGGACTTAGCGAACACCGGACACGCAAAAGTCCGGTGTAAAATGAGAATCTTTTTTACCACCGGACATTTTCTACACCGGACTTAAGGAAGTTGGATGTCCGGTGTCGGAGAAGGATATTTTTTCCCACCGGACAATCAAAACACCGGACATGACCATTCCGGTGCGCCCGGTGTTTCTAAATTTTTTGTTTCATAAATATGTCCGGCGTCCAAAATTCCCTGTATGCAACACCGGACTGACACTGGACTTATTGCCTCCGGTGTAGCGAAAGGATACTTTTTGCCACCGGACAAATACACCGGACAGTCCGCCGGTGCGTCAGCAGGGTCCTGTCCCAAGTTAGTGCAGTTGACAGTACTTTATCTTAAAATCATTCAAATATTCTTAATGAAAAATATATACCTTTTTTTCTTCTTCTGTTAAGTCATCTTTGCTTGAAAAATGTTCAACTTTGACATCCATTATTTTCTTCTTTCTCTCGTTTTGCAAACATAAAGATTATTTTTATCACATTCCTAATAATACAATTAATTGATTTTAGTAAGTTCTGAGGAGGAAGAAAAGTAAAGAATAATTATAAAAGGGCACAGTGAAACCAAATTTCAGCATTTTCTATCATTTGGTCTACATTTTATTTGTTCCCTTTTCCTGCTCTTCCCTCTGTTCACCATCTTCAGTTTCGCCATTTCTAAAACTGTGTCCCTCGTTCCGCTTCTCCTAACGAGATGGCGCTGACTGCGATGTCACGATAATTTTAGCTGGGCACGGACGGCGGGGGACGGGATTCTCGGGGATTATTTCGCTATTTTTTCCGCGGGATAACAACCGGCATTTTATGGAGATAAATGTGAATCTTATTGCGGGAAGTGTAGACTAGTAAACTAGTCGGTTATTACTTATAACCTTATAATAAAACTGTCAATCAAATAATGTAAACACTAATTAAATATTCAGCGCGCGTGAGAGAAAAGGAAAATAACCGACTAGAAGCTACTTCCAACGCCTTTTTCCTTCACCTAAAATCGTAAGGAGAGACATACAGATTTCTGTATGTCTGACCCGTGCGGGATTGCATTTATTTTTCTTTCTGTTTATTGTGTTTTTAGAAATGCTCATTTATTTATATGTTTTCATGTTCAATGTTACTATGAAATATCATTTAGTCAAAAAAGTTGGATGGATTCTCAAAAACCTAAAAAAAGTTGTAAAATTAAACAACGTTTTTTGAGGGAAGTAGCTTCTAGTCGTTGAAATTCAGAAAAAGACGCAACTTCATCCCTTCGATTCTTTTTATTTGGAGCTTGATTTTTTGTATATGGGTCTGTTTTCAACGACTAGTTTACTAGTCTACGGGAAGTGGAATCTTATGTAAAGCGATGGTACCTAGGCTACGTCATATCTTCCTTCGTTTCGAGCGTAAAACTCCTACTCTTCGGGCTATGAGCACTGCTCTTGTTTTGAATATTGAAATTCTCCAGATAAATCGCATGCGCACTGAGGTTTTAATGAAACAATAGAAAGTTTTGAAACCTAAGCCAATCAGCTGTGTTTTAAACATTTTTTTAATTAAAATCTCCATTGATAAACATCTTTTGTGAATGTTGTCTATTATGTTTAAACCTATTAATAAGCAATTCCCGGTGGGGGTCACTAGTGGCCGCCTATAGCAGTGCCTATAGAATAGACCAAGAGTAAGGCCTAAAAGCCTGGATCTGTCTATTGTGTAGACTGGATGGTACCGTCATCTCCTAAACTGTACTACCGAGTTTATGTATGTGTGTATGTTTTTCAGCGACGGAGACGGTAAGGTTCTAATTTGGCTAGATCATGACCAACTGAGGACATCGCTTCAGTCACTTTACCGTCCTCAAAAGTGCAAATACATAAACTCGCTACTCATGCAGTCAGTATCAGACAAATTAAAAACTTCGCTGATACTCAGGCAAGTTAAAGCAATAGTCCAAATATTTCATGAAAAAGAATTTCACTTATTATCGACAATAAAATGACGTAATCAAAAATTTTAGAAATATGAAACTTTTGTTGCATGGCGCGATCTTTAGAGTAATGTTTGCGCGGGGAAACCAAAAGTTTATTTTTGTAATAAGAAGTGCAGTACTGTTTTTAAAACGGCCCCATTTTTTTGCGTCAACAAAGCCCATAGTGTGTTCTATTTGAAAATAAAATTTTCTTTTGATAAAAACTATTGAAATTCGGGAAATTTTTGAAATGTTTGATTTTAGATCCCTCAAAACCCCGCTTCATCCCCCCGCCTTTAGATCCCACAAAATCAGAATCGAATTAATTCCCGATCGAGAAAGATCTTGTCGTTGAATATCGCAACTTTTTCTATACAACCAAAAATAGGCATTTTTTTAATCTGAACCGATAAATCCGATTACAGATCGCCCTGTTGATATCTTGAAATCGGCTTAATTTAAATTTTTGACCCAGCACTTTCCATAACCATAACGTTAATACGCTTCTTTTGAGCTATATTGTATATATACGACAGTTAAGTAACAATGGGAAGCGGTGGGAAAATCGGGAAATGGGGTTTGGACTTTCCTTAACTCACCTGTGTGTTTATATGTATTCATTTGCTACACGGGTACACCTCACCACTACTGGCACTTCAAAGGGGTTTTGCCTATCTTACCTTATATGCACCTGATATGTTGATATCTCATACTTATTAACGACGATTGAACAAAATAAAAATACATGATTCCAAACTATGCTTTTTGGATTATTGCCCCCGCAGGAGCGTAGCGACGAGGAGGCACTCATAGTTTCACACATAGATATTGGACTGGAATCTCGAAATTTTGTTGCGTTTGTTTTTGTTTTGTCGCCCAAGCATCCCCGTAGTTAGTCTCTTCCGTAAATGTTCGGTTTTTTTCCGGGACGGTAGTATACATATTTTCATATTACATTATATGCTGTAACCATTATTACATATTACAATTTTAGTTTTGATTTAGCTTTGAAAAGCTGAAGCGAGTGTTATAAATGCAAATCATAACAGTACAATATTACTTCTACTTGTGCAAATCAAAACAAACAAAATGGCAGACTGGTTATGATGATGATGAGCTGATTCATTGACTGGAAAAAGTGTTTTGTATGTCAAATTTTGTTGCTTGTCTTTGAAACTGAATACTAACTACTGTAATTTAGTCAGAAGTTCACTTCAGCAATGATTTCAATTCTTTTTCTGGAATCTTTAAAGAAATTTGCTCAAGTTTTTTAATGTACGTACATTTGATATTTTTGTTCAAACTCTAATTTATCTTTGTCTTTTATTTTATTAATAAATACCAGCAAAGTACAAAAAAGTTGAATGTATGCATATGTAAAGTTGAATCCAAAAGTGGTTGAATGAATGTTGAATGTCAATCAATGTAAACAAACTTTTTCTTTTGGTCTTCAAAATAGATTTACCTCACTTAGAGTTTTTTCACTGTTTTTACAGTGTGGTAAATCTATTTCAAAAACCTGCAAAAAGTTTGTTTACATTCGTTTAACTTTACATGGGCACATTCAACTTTTTCATGCAGTTGTGATAGCCCATGGATTTATCATAGAACTCTGGATAAACATCAAATAAAACGGTGAAGAGCGAACCATTGTCTTTCCATTGTTTTAGAAAACAATCGAGGATCTAGCTTTGTCCGCAAAGGACAACTGTCATGGCGGCTCGAAGGTCTCTGATTTTGAAAAATGATTAATAATCCCATTACTAAAAAGTCCTGTAACTTCTTGTTTTTGTATATTTACTGGATGAAACTTTGAAAATGAAAGCAAGAAAGCTTAACGAATACATTTATGAAATCAAATGTGACAAAAACATCATCAAACAAGAAAAATAGAGTAAAAAGCCTAGAATGACGCTGAAAATAAGGTTGGCAATAACTTTCCAGTTTTTTCTTGGGAAGAGCTAGGATTGACATATGTTAGACGGGAGTATCTTGGCTTCATAGTGATATGAAAATATTTTGGAGGCACGCAGTGGCACGGTGGTTCTGGCGAGGTGGAAGTTTGAAATTTTCTGGTGTGAACATTCAATTTCTTATACATAGCATGTTTGTCGCATCTTTCTCATAGCTTGAAACGTCATAACGACATATTATTAGCAATTAATTTGATGCATTTGACTCTCTTGAGAGATCTTTAAGTCTCATTTGGGAATCGTATAGCTGTGTTTTGATGAAAAATGCAATAAAAAAATTTACGAAACAATGATTAGTGAATGGTGGAGGGTGAACAATAATGTCATTACTGCGGACAAGGCTAAAACATGAGAAATCGATGAAAAACCAGCTCGTTGTGTATCCAGAGTTCTATGATAAATCCATGGATAGCCTAAATAACTTACTTTAATCGTAGAAATTTTAGCGAGACTAATTTTAGCGTATATTAACGAGCCAGGAAAATCTTGATTTTTTTTGGATTTATTTTAGCGAATCACGATTTCAAAAAATTTCGCGTGGATAAATTTTAGCAAATACTCGTATTACATTATTGATTGAATTCGTTTTCTAGCATTTTTTTGCACCGAAACCCTTTCTCTATTGATAAAAATGTATCGAGGCAATATAACCAGAAATTTTGCGTGGATAAATTTTAGCGATCTAGCGATTCGGCGTGTTTTAGCGAGATTTATTTTAGCGAAAACAGAGAAAACTCGCTAAAACGCTAAAATTAGTCTCGCTAAAATTTTTACGATTAAAGTACGCTCCAGTGGTTTCGTGAAATAGCTCCAATTCTGGCTTTCCAAGTTAGGATGGACCTTCCCGAAGGCATTTAACGCTGGTTAGACTAGGTACACAGACAGTCATACAGAAACACCATAAAGCGAAAGTATATATAGCTATAAACTCAAAAAGTCTGGATTCCTGAAGGCACGTCTCTTCATTGTCTGCGCTGCTTCGAGAAAAGATTGCATCGTGAAAAAGTACTATGCACTTGAAAAAAATTTAGGTGCATTTCAACTTTTCTCGACTGTACGTCTGAATGGACCACAATGGTATTCCTTTATTTTTCATTTGACCAATAAAATAGAAGATTTTGTTTGAGAAGTGCAATCACAGCGTACGCAAGTGGAGGCCGGGCCTTAACTAGGATTGGTTTCTATTTCACCCATTTAAGATGGCGCAGAACTTTTTGATAAATTTCATACGCAGTATCCTCTTGACTATTGTTTATTAGGCAAAGTAGCAATAAAGAATTGTTGAAATATAGCAGCCAATGAAAAAAAATAAGCTATTTCTGATTGGTTATCTTGTTGATTTATTCACCACTATATATTTGCCTACAATCTAAGATGTCTGCGGCATTATCAGAAAAGGTCTATTTAGACAATAATAATCACGATATATATTGTTGTAAGAAAGAAACTAGGAGAAAAAAAACAAACAGGAGATGTGAAAACCTGTAAGCTAATGATACCATAATTTTTGAAATATATTATTGAGAAGCTTTACTAGCTTACTTTTCCAGCTTACTTTTCCTTAAATTTTTTTAAATTATCAAGCTGCGAATTCTTCAAGTATTTTGTTAATGGAATATAATTTTTTTCAAGCAAATGCCTCGCAATCAATCAATCAATCAATCAACCAATCAATAATTAAATCAATCACTTATTCCTGATTATTTTTTAATGTTTTAATCTTTAAAGCATTAAAGCTTTATAAGTGCATGACATGATCTTTATGTGGGGGCATTTAGTGAAAGCTATGACTAGTTTATGTCTTATAGGTTAGGTTGAGACGAAAAAATAATTATACTGTGTTTTGGCATTTCGAAAATAGAAGCCAAATTATACTCGAAAAGTATGCGGTAGTAATTGGTGGAGTTGCTCCTTAGCGGTCTCACTACATGTGAGGAAGTTTCAAATGCTCGAAAGCGAGTAAAAGTGAAACCTGGGAAGCTTTGCACCTGATTTGTTGGAAGACAGGTTGAATTTAGCGTGTTTTTTTTTTGTTTTGCCGCGGCATTTTTTCGAAATCTTGCCATAAATTCATTTTTGCGTTTGCTTGAAAACCAAATAGAATACGCTTTTTGGGCTTGAAAAAAGTGGCCTTGTTCTCAATCAAAGAGCTTCCACCTCTCTAGCTCTTGGGAGATTAAACTCAAGCTACTTGAGAAAAATGTTCCATTAGGCGAAAATAAAAAAATGTAGTGTTTCCGGAATGCGGGTGAAGAAAAAAAGTTCCCATGCGCCCGGCCGAAAAAAGTTTTTTGTTGCTATTTTTTGATAACTAAAGATCATTGAAATAGATATTTAAAGATAACTTTTATGTACAAACAGTATGAAGTAAGCCCTGAGTACTAATGTATCAACTACTAACGAACAATAACTTGATTTACAAGCGGGAATATCTAACCAGACAACGTTTGATAGCTTGAACGGTCAACTTGTTTTTCTTTATGATAAACCAACCATATAGATGAACCCATAGTCTGCGGCCGGGTCAGAAAATATATTTATTTGGCCTCACAAGAAACTTATGAAAGAAGGAAGGCAATTATTCAGTTTAATTTTCATATTTGCGCCCGTCAAGGGCGCCTTAATGAGGAGTACCTAGGGAAAATCTCACGATTCAGTTTTCCGGCTCGATTATTCATGTTTGTTCTCGATCATTCATTTTTTATTTTGTGTTTTTTTGACGCATGTTAATGTTAGCAGAGACAAGAGCCTTGTTTATTAAACTACTTTTTGTAGTATTTCCCCGATTTCCTATTTTTCTTCCGATCGGATTCATTAAAAGGTTATTCAAGATGGCTACCGAAGCGATAGTGTTTTTGATCATTTGCATGAGTTTGCATGCTGGCATGCAAGTTTCATTTTTTTGAATTAGCTCTAACTTGGCAAATTAATTCTTTCATCAGGGACATGCCTTTTTGCATCGTGTAAAGGCTTTATTTGCTCTAGTTTTCGTTGATTTTTATGAACTATTTTTTACCAAAAGTGAGACTTATTTTTTGCTTTGTTTTGGTTTGTTGTTATGATTCCATGATGATGCGATGGTTGATTGCAAAAAAAACCTATTTTCCTGTTGGGCTTGGAGAAAGTTATGGATGGATTATTGGATGAAGTATCCTAACGTATACATTTCCTATATAAATGTAATGAAGGAAGAAGAGAGAAGTAATTTTCACCAAATTATGGCGGCTTTCACTGCAATTCGATTGAAGACGATAATGTGATGAACAATATTCGATGAACTTTTAGATCGTATACTGGAATTTCATTAAGTAAGATGAAAGTATCTTTCAACAAATTATGGACAAAAATCCAGACGGTGCGATTATCGATTTGCAATTGATGTATTGGAGTTTTTTCACCACTGCTGCGATTTGATATTTAAGACGATGATGCGATGGATGATTTGATGAACTTTTAGATCATTTAATTATCATAAAGTGTTACTGGGATTTGATTAAGTAAGACCAAAGTATTTTTCAACAAATTATGGACAAAAATCCAGACGTTGCGATTATTAATTATTGTGATTGCGATTGATTGATGCATGGCATGGGTTGGGCAGCAATCGAAAATATGTTCCGTTCG
Organism: Clytia hemisphaerica; assembly: GCF_902728285.1. Lineage (NCBI taxonomy): Eukaryota > Metazoa > Cnidaria > Hydrozoa > Leptothecata > Clytiidae > Clytia > Clytia hemisphaerica. The sequence goes on along the minus strand of NW_027103562.1, from coordinate 1,276,744 downwards.
CGTCAAAAATCTTCTTAAAATTGAGTCGGTCGGTCGGTAGTAAATATAGTCGGGTTTTTTGGAAAATGGTTTCAAAGTATAGTTTTTAATATTTATTCGTTCGCTTGATGAAAAATTCCGACAATTTTCTGACTCGTCTGACTAGGAATTTTTGTCTGCCAAGTTGGTCAGTCGGCTGACGCGAACGGAACATAATTTTGATTGTCGCCTTGGAGTTTTTCACCAAACTGCGATTTGATATTGAAGGCGATGGATGATTTGATGAACTTTTGGATCATTTATTATGATAAAGTGTTACTGGAATTTGATTAAGTAAAACCAAAGTATTTTTCAACAAATTATGGACAAAATCCAGTTCTTGTGGTCATTAATTGCGATTGCGATTGATGCATGGGTTTGAGTTTTTCACCACTGCGATTTGCTATTGAAGACAATGGGTGGTTTGATGAACTTTTAGATCATTTATTATGATAAAGTGTTACTGGAATTTGATTTAAGTAAGACCAAAGTATTTTTCAACAAATTATGGACAAAAATCCAGATGGTGTGATTATTGATTATGATTGATAAATAATCAATTATGATTAAATATTTATTGCAGTCGATCACTATCAATTTAAGTACATTACATCGATTACCTATTGATTTTTACTGACTTAATAACTAATTGATACATTAACGCAATCGATGGATAATTAATATATACTCACAATTGTTTCAATAAACTATGTATCAATGCAATCAATATTTTATAGATTACTCATTGATTGCAATCGATAATCGATTTTATATTTTATTTACGTTTTACTGAACTAAATTTCTTCTAGATGACTTTGAGTGAATTATGTTTTAAAAAAATATTGATTTTTGTTGTTCTGTTGTTGTATATTGATTTTAGGTGTTCTACACTTGGAAGCTGCTAAATTTATTTTTTCCTGTACCAGGACCATAAAGGAGTGGCAAAGAAAACTTCGTGATTTTTAAGAAAACTATATATTGTTTTGTTTTTACACATTTTCCTTGCGGGAGGTCGTCAGTAGTCCGACACTTTCTAGTCCGACAGTAAAATGTCCGACGTTGGATTTGACGAATGTGTCAGTATTCCGACAACAATTTTGTCCGACAACGAGTCCAAAATAACATATAAAACGAAATATGAATCGCCGAAGAGGAGGCACATCTTTTATAAGCAACCACGTGCTTATAAAAATCCAAAGTTCCGACTTTGAGGTTGGGCCCCTTAGGCTTTCAAGAGTCAAGGAATTGGATTTAGCTGTTTTTACGACCCTTCTTTTGGCGGGGGGGGGGGGGGGCGAAATTAAAGTTTGTGTTTTACAATCCTTATAGCATAATTCTGAACAAGCAAAAAGGGACTCTTAAAGGCGGTGCATTCTTTTTGTTATAAATTATCTTTACGCAAATTTGATTGTTCCTCTGTTTCTAATTATGTCAAAATGCCGCCAAAAAGAACATATTAATATTATCTCAGTGAAAAACCCTTATTCAACATCGACACTCTAAAATCTTTCGTTTTAGGACAAAAGTGACGTCGGAAAAAAGACTTCTAAATTGTAAATATATCTTATAGATTCGGACTATTTTACTGTTGGACTAGAAAGTGTCGGACTAGTGACATGCACCCTTCCTTGCAGTTCTTATAAATAAAACTTAAAAAAACAAATTTTATTGCAACTTTCTGACTCATTTAACATGTCATTGAAATGGTTTACAGAAACTGTAATTATTTGGGCCACCTGCTTTTTGTTTCCTTGGTTATCACTAACCGACGTCAGTTTCCCAGAAAAACATTGCAACGGGCGCATCATAGCCTTGGCTATTAGCTAGTTTATTGAGTTGAAAAATCGTTAATAGGAAAAATCTAAATATGTACATAACTTGTTATAAAGAAAAAAAGTAAAGAACGTGCTAAAACAAACGTTCCCGAAAGATTAAAAAATCATAAAAAGTCATGTATCAAAAATGGTAGAAATATTTGTAGAATATAAAAATAGAGTTCAAATTTTCTGGTTCTCAAATCTTAAAAATAAAAAATACTTCCCTGTAAACTGTGCATAATAAAATTCGAAATAATTTACAAAAGTCAAATATACAGTTAAACCCACAGATATCTGTAAAGCCCGAAGGGCTAGATAGGCAACTTTAAGCTTTCTCTAGCAAAAAAAAGTGAAGCAAAAATTTGACTTTTTAAATTTTGTACCGATGGATAGGATCTAGCATTTTAATTGTTTTCGGAGCGCAAGATCAAAAAAAGTAGGCGGCAAACGCTATTTCACATCTCTCAAACCGGTGAAATTGCATATTTTAGTCACGTGACTTTGGTAGGAAATCCTTCCAAACCTAGGCTTCACTTTTCGATAAAAGCCGCAAATATAGCCCTTCGGGCTTTACAGATCTGTGGCTAAACCTCCAATTAACAGTCAAGGACTATTTGCAAACTAGGAAAAATTATCCTAATTAGGCTTTTTATCCTAAATAGGATAAAATATTTATCCTAGATAGGATAATTTATCCTAGTTAGGCTATGTGGAAAATTCAAACTGAAGTATTGGAAGAATGATACTGATCCGCGTCTTCTTTACTCTCTTATTCAATTATGCACATAAAGAAGGTTAACTTTAACCAAATATGAACTTCTTATTAGCGCAGAGTAAGAAAATAGAAAACATTTATCCAAAACATTAATTAGGAGGAATAATACATGATATTTTATGTGTTACGCGCTTTTCCCGTCATAAAAAAATAAAGATCTTTCAAACAAGCTTAAGTGAATGAAAGTGTCAAAAGTGTTCCTTCTACTTCAAACAAATGTAAATAACGCTGTGTTATATCTTATATTGTTTATCAAGATCTCTATTTGAAATTTTCTTTGAAAAACAACCATCATAAGCAAAGTTATCATTAAGAAAGTTCGATGGCTTAACATTTGGAGTTTATAAAGTACTTCTTAAAAATTGGATAACTTCTGAACGCACGCTGACTGGGAGATAAAACTTCTCAAACATCCTTTGCTGGCTCTAAATTACTCAAATTCATGCAAATCTCGACACGGATCTCAAACTGGTCACAGACTTTAAAAACAGGATTGATTTATCCAAACTATTTATTTTTTAAACACTTCAAAGTTTCATTGAACAAATTGCTTAGACGTTTCGAGCGCTCCCTTTATCCAGTCGGTGGATTTGCTTACGTCATAAAAATGATAAATTAAAGGGACCTGAAGACTACTACGATTCATAAAAACTAAATTGTTGCATTTGAATAATAATTTCCTTGTTCTTATCCATGTCCTAGTGTCTCTAGAAACGCACTTCGGACCAAAACTTTATATACTTAACCCCTTAATAATACCTTATATCAAAATTAGAGCACAAAATTGAAAAGTTTCTGAACTTTATATTTTTTCGTACTGTAGTATACCTCGTGTTAAGTTTAACTTACATAGCCTTCCGGTCCTCCGGCTTTCCTGTTTGGTAATCATAAAATCATCTTTTGATAGCGGTGGATGGTCTTTGCCCGCACTCGAATATTATGAAGTGATTATAAATGACGTTTCATCACTGACAAAGTGAACAGTGGATGAACTCAGAAAGCATTACTCTGACCAGACTGACTAAATGTGGAACCAAAAGACAATCCTTAATCATGTGATAGTTTAACTAATATTCAAATTTACTGGTAACTTATGGCAAGAGGACATGAATAAGTAATTTGTGAGATATTTGAAATCTTAAGTTTTATGATAACGTTATAAAGCACATTTTCCCTAATTTCTCAAAAAAGTAGAAAAATAACATTAATAACAGTCATTTCTGAAATCAACATCCAAATACGCTTCAGTTTTCTGTCCGTTTTGGAGAAATGAAAACAAAGTTTCTAAAAAAAATCAGATATAATCGTAAACTGTCTCAGGAAGGGCATCAAAAGATACTTTACAATGCGAAACAACTTCTTGCAAATAAAACAACTGATGATCTGGCAAATGAGCTCCTTCATGCATCAATATCCAACATAACTTCAAATTGTCTACTGCTTTCTCCTGCAACAAAAGAAGAAATGGAAAGTAGAAGTAACGTAAGTAAGTCTGCAACCGCAGTCGGAGGCGACCCGAAGGCTCCTCTTTCGATAGCTGTCTACACGAAGAAGGTAGGGGAGGGCGCAACTCTTTCTCCCTGGATTCCTTCGCTTACCCTTGATCCTTCTCTTAATAGCTGAGCATCAAGCAGAGAGGCATCAAGTACCATTTTGGGAATCTTTGGTATGACCCGGCTTGGGGTTGAACCCACAACCTTGCGCACCGTAGCCGCATGCTCTACCACTGCCACTACGGTCGCTTAAGTAGGAGTACTTGAAAAAAAAACATACAAAGTGAGAGAACAAAGAAAGTCATAAAGAAACCTTTTAATTGATTACAAAAGTTTAAAAAGCGTTCAATACTATACTCACATTTAAGAAGAATTTTTTCAAAGCATCAGCATCGTCATGGAAATGTCTAACGGACGTCTCCAGCCATGCATTATCCGTGTTTCGTTCGTCATCCATGTAACCTTCGTATATCTATAGAGTGACGTCACAAAGATAGAAAAGTTTTTTGCCAAGATTACACAATATGGAATATTGATAAAACAGACTGGGCAAAAATTCATCCACCTGGTTGAATTTTCGTCTACTCGACCAATACTTTCGATTAGCAAAAAATTGTTAAATAAAGCGTTTTATTCCCTCAAAGGCTAGTTAGTGTTTACCAATATTAAGCTCTCAAAATCCTCATACTTTAACAGGGTCAGGTTTAGTTTTTGACATCCCTTCAGTAAGTAAGTTCAAGCCTTACTCCTTACCCAGATTGGTAGGGTGTAGATGAAACATGTATTTTAATTAAATGCATTTCTTACTACAAAAATGCCCATCTGAACATTTCATTTATTCACTCTTACAAACATTTTTCTTTATAAGAATATACTTTATGAGAATATTCATGATGAAATTGGCCAAAAAATTAAGAATATGCTAAGAACATCACCGTTATGGAATTTGGCAACAGAACCTAAGCCATTTGTAGAGCATTTTTAACTGTAAATTGCAAATTATCCCCGGCAAGGCTCAATAATTTCACAGGCAAATGCAAATCTATGCTTTAGGTGTGTATTACATGCTAAATTTAGATTGACTTGTACCGTAAGAATATTTTAAGATGGTTTTCCCCAAAAAGTTAAGAATATCCGTGATGAAATTGAAAAACACCATTTTCATAAAAAAGCGTGTACCTTTCGCTCGTTTTTCTCCAGGAAAACAGAGGTTGCAGTTGCATGGTTCCTCACAATTTCTTTTGCACCCATACCAAGTTGGCTCAACGTTTCGTTACATAACAACTTTTGCAAACGAGATATGAAAGGTCTTTTCCCGATATGTTCACCCTTTCAAGAAAAATATTATGAATCCTAAAAGATGACAAGGTTTCAAACAAACTTGGGCTTTAAAGGTTCAAAAAATATTGATACCGAGGTTAGCTTTCATACGATGATAGATAGAAATGAGTGGAAATGGAATTCAAAACGAACCATTCTGATTACTAGTAATGTATTAGCAGCGCCTTACATGCCTGGGGGGGGGGGTACTTAGGCAAAAAATGGCTGCTGGGTATGTACGGACAGACGGTCACCTTTCACAGTCTCTCTAAGGGTTGGTTTTCGGAGGTCCCGTCCGCACATACCCATCATCCGCCAACCCTGGTACCCCCCCCACGGGCTTACATACAAAAAAAGATAATCATCATTCACGAGTAGTCAGACAAGTGAACACGGCCACACAAAAAGAACACACTCACGGATGGTAATTTGTATTGATCATCAGCACTATCGTTTCGAACGACCAACACTTCAAAATATTCCCTCTCGTCGTTAGTCGTTTCCAACGAAACATTCTTTCTCCTGTCAATGATATACAGTAAAGAATAATACAACTTAGAGCTCGGAAGTCGCTGGTAAAAACAGTTTCAAATTGAGAAGAGTCGTACGAGTTGAGACCTAGCGAATTCTAGAAGCATTCTCAAGTCTGCTGAAATCTAGCCGTTTGTAGTCTAATCGCAGAACATTTACCGTAAACATAGAATCGTTTGAGCAATTTGCCTACCTGGTGATGATGAGCTCTATAATGTGATTGGGACCGAAAAGTTTCAAACAACCGCGACCAGAAATACCTGTGCGACCGATCGGATTCCTGGAAAAAAAATTAAGAAAAAGATTGTTCACAATTTTGCTAACTAACAAAAGCAAGAATAATTTTTGGATGGTAAAAATGCGCAAAGCAAATTCATTAAATTGAAAACAATTCTTTAAAAGAGACTGACGAACCTTGGGTAGCCAGAAACCACGTCGTAAATCCCACAGAAAGATCTGCGATCGATTTGACCATCCAATGCATTGAAGGAAAGTTTCCTCGGACTATGGATCAGAAAAGGTTGAAAAGATGTGTTGCACGACAAGTGACGAATAATATAAGTATTCAAAAGCGGGAAAATTTGATAAAATAATAGTGTTCCTAATACACAATGATACTTTCAAATCAAACTTTGTATGTTTGATGGTATTTCAATCTCCCTCTTTACTAAAGAACAGAGCGTTTATCACAATAGCATTGAGCAAGATTAAAATGTGATATGATGTGTTAAAGGTATTGAGTTTAAAGCACGATAGGTGAATCTTCAACCTTTCCATGGAAAATCAGTTGCTTCATTTCCCGTCCAAGAGATTTTTCTATTTGATGGTTTTAGACTTACTCTTCTTCTTCTTTCCCATGGTCTTCAAGAGCATCCACCACGATTGATGTGTATGGCTTCGGTGAGTACGCTGGAAATTCCACCTATAAAAACAAAGTGATACCACATTCTCAAGTATTGGTTTCATGCATATAAACCGTCTTGGAATATAACTTTAAGAACTGAAAATTCTATCTCTTACCAGAATAAATATTGATTAGATAGTCAAGAAAAAATCTTTTTCTAGTCGTTCTATTCAGTGATTTTATATTTTTGTTAAAACTCAACGATTACGCAGGTGATATTAGATGGACAGTGAGATGATATGGTAGGAGCCTCACCTTCCAATCCACCATACTGTCAGGAAAATAAAATCGTCGAATATCAGTGAACGGATATTTCATGGAGCGCGAAAGCACGTGGATAAACTTGTCTTCCTTTGGTGGGTTGAAGTGGTCAATCTCAGGGGGAATATCTAATTTGATGTCTTTCAATGATCTTCTTTGAACAAGAGTTGCCGGTTGTTCATATATGTCCCCTTCTACAGCAGGACGGTTGTCTTCTTCTGCTTCTGGGACCTGCTCTTCGGTTTTTGCATTCAATGAGCCCACTTGGGAGTAAATTTCATCCAGTTCATTACTCTTTCGATTGCGCTCGTTATTGATGGCAGTCTCACGCAAAGGATTGCTATTGGTTGGGACAAGACTATTCTTCTTGCCAAGAAACATCGCATCTGCTTGAAGTGACATACTCCTCGACTGTTTAAACAGAAAAAAATGTAATAAAATCGTATTACAGGGAAAACAGCTTCTCCAATTACGAGAAGGATGCCTTTTTCAATCTAAAATTGACCAAAAGATTGAATGTAACTAGCAGAACAAACACAGAAAAGGGACATACCGCTGACGCATGTCTATTGGCGACGTCGGACATATTTGAATGCATTCTACGATAATCAAAACTTTTCTTTTCCGGTGTTCTACGATCTTTTGGAGTTTGACGAATCTGCTCCACAGGACCGAACTGTAATCGTTGAAGGCGCGAGCGGATTTGATCCAATGAATTCAATCTCTTATCCATTTCTAACACTTTGTCTAAAGTTTTCAGCAGGACGTTCTCTAATTGATTCGTTCTGTAATTAAAAAATAGAAAAATAAAGGTATAGAAAAAATATAATATATAAAAATATCCAATAATATCGGTTCCTTGAGCACTCTGTAGACTCGGTTGGCCGCTCACCACAAGCGATTATGCAAAGCCAAACATTGGTGCACTCTGGTGACAACAGCAGTCTATGCTGTTTTACCCGGGCTACACTGATAAGTCGTTAAAATATATAGATAAAGAAGTAAGATTTAGGAGAGAAAAAAACATAAAGGCAACGAATACCGTTCTATGATTTGATCCAGTTTTCGTTCTTGAGGGGTTAATGCGCAAAGGTTAGCCAAATACGTTTGCTGACATTCCTCTTCGAATTTCATTAAACGAAACATTTTCACTGCAAGGTAGAAAAAAACGTACGACGAATCAATACTAAATTTTCTAAAAGGTTTACGCGGAAACGGAAACACATATGACGTCATAGGGAACTCTATACACCGAAATTATGACATAATATTTACAGTGACTGGCAAGAATCTCAAAACTGCAACTTACATTGATATTTCTGTCGTTCCTTATCGTGTCTCTCTTTTTCATCAAAGTAACCATTCGTGTCCAACAAGAAGGATTTCAGAGAGAATTGTCGGTTGAATTGCCCTGCATAGTTTTTCTTTTTCTTCTTCGACGCTCTTTTCTTCTTTATGGTAGGAGTACAACATTTCTTCACCATAAAGCAAACAAATTGGTAGATGTGTGAAATAACTATAAAGGGAGGGACCAGGATGGGCCGTTCTATGTACCCTTCTACCAGAAGATACCACTGCCATTTCCATACACGGTTGGAGTTTGTTTGAACACTGGCATATGTATTGCTGAAAAAGTAATCGATTAAAAGCCTTTAACTTAAAATATAAGAAAGCTGAGGAGTAAACTTCTCAAACAGATAATACCATACTTCAAAAATTGACAAAAATTGACACGTTGACGTGCAAGTAACTTACTTGAAAAGAGCGATGAGAAGGTTGACAAGCAAGAGGTTGGTGAATAACAAATAAATGACCATGATCACCGCAACCATTGCTTCGTGGTATGAATGGTACTTCGGCGTGCCAAACATCGTCGTGTTGGCTATAGATATGAAATAAATAGGATACTCATATGGAGCTGATCTATAGGTCCGACAGATGGAATAAACCACGTGCATATTTTTCATCACTTTTGACCAAATGATGTCTGGACAAGATAGGAAAAATTTAGTTAAAGCTCTGTCTTATTGCAAGGGTTTAAAGGGAAGACCTGATCAAGTAATAAGAGTAAGATGAAAGTGAGGCGTAAATGAAGATCGTACCGTTGGCTTCCATAGGACTGACGAACATTTCCCCATACATTTCGAAATAAGGAATGATAAAATGGCGCAAATCATTAAAGGTGAAAGATTCACTTCGCTCAAGGATAAAACTTCGAGCCAATGCATATGACAACCAAAATACGAAAAAGATGACAACGAAATTAAGCACATCAGCCGTCTATAATACAAACAAAATAAACCCAAATTAGTGAAAGTCATGAGATCGGGAGTGAAAGTCATAAGATCGGGAGTGAAAGTCATGAGATCGGGAGTGAAAGTCATAAGATCGGGAGTGAAAGTTATAAGATCGGGAGTGAAAGTCATAAGATCGGGAGTGAAAGTTATAAGATCGGGAGTGAAAGTTATAAGATCGGGAGTGAAAGTCATAAGATCGGGAGTGAAAGTCATAAAATCGGGAGTGAAAGTCAAAAGATCGGGAGTTTGCCTTTATTTGTCCCAGTAAGCTAATGAAAAGATGGGCAATTTTTCATAGTTAAAAAATTATTACTCGTAGAAAATACGGTTGTCATACCATTTTCTTTATCATGACGACATAGGTACCAAGTTTCTTATTGACGGAGAAGAAATCAAGCAGCCTCAATATCCAAACCATTAGATCCAATGTATACAAGACACGTCCTATCTCAATGATCTGTTTGTTGCCGGATAAACGGAAGCCCAAGGCCGTGTAAAAGAGGAGAATAGCAACGAGGTCCATTTTGTTCCATGCTTGCTTCCACCAACTGCGGAGTAGCTGGCGAGCATTCATCCCCTTTGAATACACTATCTATGAATTATAAAGAAAACCATTTGCAATATTATTACGCGAGTTTGTTTTTCTGTGTAAATTTACCTCTAATTTCACCAATTGACAACACACAAAAAATACTACAAGAACTATGTATTCGTTTGATGCCAGATTGCCGTTTGATACTGAAGTCTACCGATTTATCTATGTAGAATCACGTAGTGCTACATATTATTTTTTTAACATGATACTTTTATTGTGCAAGTTCTGTAATAGAGATTAAATGAAGCTTTTCTGACCTGACGTAATTCTTCAGTGGTGAAAGAGACAACATAAGCCACCAATACCCATTCACTGGTAGATGGTTTCTCCTTGAATTTGCTTTGAAGCACGAAAATGAACAGTCCCAAGAACACTAGAAATGACATCTAAATAAACAGAAGACAAGTGATTCCAACACTGACACAGAAACTGAACCAGGCTGATTCGTGAATAAAGCAACTGCATTTTCAGTAATAATTAATGAAATACGAAAAAAAATTATTCGAGATGGATTTTTGCGCATACTTTTTGGAAAAATCTCCTGAAATATTATATCCTTTTAACGTGTCCACGAGTCATAATGTGAAATCAAGTGTGAGCCATTGTAATTAATTGTAGAATTGAATGCGATATGAGAAATGGAATGACAAATCTTTGGCTGGTTAGTTTAGGGGGTGGACATGCTGCTGTCAACTACTCACAAGGTTTGTAAAGAATTTAGTGATGGGAGCTCGATGAAACATGCTTATCCTTGAATGGTACAAACTGGAATGTATGCGTTGCAAAACGCTAAAAAAGAAATTAGATGGATTTGATTATGGAAGAAGGCACTTGAAGTAATGGACTTTTTTCAACAGCGAAATTTTGAATATAAGGAGTGTCAAAATTTGATTGTATTGCGTGTACTGATTATTAACTGAACAATTTCAAGCAGATATCTCATAACTTCATGTTGTGAAATACATGCTATGATTCGTTTACCTTCTTTTTTGAGATTTACAAAGTTCATCTTCAATGCATTTGGTTTTTTTACTTTCATAATAGGGTAATTTGAAGACCAACGGTGGAAAGAAAATAGCGCCAATAACCTGAGAAAAAAAGATCAAACAAAGGTTGATTTTGAGCACTGTATACTATGCCCGTGGTGGGGTACATTTCGTCAATAAAATCAACATGAGAGAAGTTAATAGCTACATCTTTTCAGTACCAAAAAAAAGATTTCAACAAAGCTTAAAGTATTACCCAAACAGTAATATAAGATCCTTGCAATTGAAGTTCACCACACCATCTTTCCATGACGATGCTTTGACAGACTGGATGCTCCATGAATTCTTGAAAATTCGAAGAAGTTGCCAGTGTCCAGCAGGTCAGATCAGTTTTATCGTATACTGGCTTGAATAGTAGTTCTTTAGTGGCCTCCTTATCTGAGATGTCGCAGTTTTTGAGAATGCCAAGTGCAAGTTCACTGAATTCGCTAATGGAAAAATAAAACTTTATACAAATTTAACGTATTTATCGATAAAGATACAATTAGCAAGAATAAGAAAACATCCTCATTATACATGTACGGGCGCCAAACCGAAGGCTCCAATCACAACTTCATTCACTTTTAATAACATTAGGTATTGAAAGAAATTGGAGAAATCAAATTACTTTTCATTGGCCTCCAATTGCTGCAGAAGAGCTTCATCTACCGAGGAGAATTTGTGGCGACAACCTCTCTTCATCTCTCTGTAGATCTTTCTGGCCATCAAGGCTCTGGCTAACACTTCATCGCCACGTCTCCATAACATCACAGCCATTTGATGCATGTTGCAAAAGACTGCCCACAAAAACAGCTCACCGAATGGGTACACTAACTTTTGCTGAAGGTGATAAAATAATAAAAAATTGGAAGTTCGAAATTTCGAAACATAATCCTTTGCAAGAGAAAATGAGCTTTTCCAGAAATAGTCCATGTTGAGGATATCGGATATCCAGGGGGTTAATGATTTTTGTTAAAAGTGGACATCCAGGGGGTTAAATATCTTCAAGGGAGCGGATATCCAGGGGTAAAGTGTCTTTTCAAGTAGAAAATACGATATCCAGGGGGTTAATCATATTTTTAAGGGGGTCTTTACTAATAAAGTAGGGATATCCAGGGGGTTCGATACTTCGAAAAATCAAAAACCTAAACAGTGGGGGTAAAAAAAATTTCTGGAAAAGCCCAACGTCAATTGGAGAATTAGTTATATTCTATCAACACTATATCAAACCTTTCCGTATCGAAGTCGGCGTATGACATCGTATATGGTGAAGCGCTTTTTTAGCCAAAATTGTGATTTGTAAAGTGCTATTTCTTTGCTTTAAACTCTATGAATGGAAATGAGTTTCAGAGTCCGGGAAAGTAAAGAAATATCAGAATTTAACAAAAATTGTATTTTTAAAGTTTGAATCATTTTTGACAACATTTCCATCAAGGAGTGAAGAAAATACTTTTCTGATGGTACTTACCAGAGGAGCGTAGGACTTGAGAGCATCGTAAGGAAAGAGGTCGATACCACACAGATCAATCAATGCTTGTTGAATCAATTTCAAATGTATATATTCCGTTTTCTTTCCGGCTTTTCTCTATTATGTGAAAGCAAAATGGTCAAAATAGACACGTGGTATGAATGATTCAACATACTTGTCATCTAACGAGCTTGATGGAGATTTCAAAGTTAATACTTATGATATTTTTTCTAAAAGAGAAATTCACTTACAGAATAGTTCCTCCGTTGTTCGTCGACAGCCATCTGAAAAAAGCAGATAGTTATTGTTTACATCTTTGCTTGGAAAAGACTGACAGAAGTCATTACATGGACGTCAAAAGAGGAACGCTTTAGAAGGTAAATACAAAAGAAAGAATACCTGGTCACGGTCAAGCTCATTCTGAAACTCTTTTACTTTTTCATCATCTAAAAACAATTTCAACCAGACTTTTTCTTTCTTCACAAGTCCTTTGTACTCCATCTCATATCGCTGGAAAAAGGTTGAATAAGACACGATGAGTTGCATAACATATTAACAATAACACTGAAGACCGATGGTGAGAATGATTGATACTACAACTTTCAGCTCTAATCTCCTGGTTGATTGAAATTCGATTGACGTTTTTGCTTACGTTAATTTATGATTTCCTGAACTTAAGAGATTAACCATGCTTGTTTTCGTGAAATTCGGATTAAATCACCCTCGGTAAAATTTCGAAATGTTTTAAATTTTCTTTGTTGCACTAGGGAAATTTCAAAAAACTTCAAAATTGACCTCGGCAAATTTATCCCGAATTTCTCTCATAACCATGAGATTACTAGTACAAATACTGCTTCTAAATTAGAAAAGACAACCCTTGGTTACTGAATTGAATGTTCATAAAAAATCTAAACATAGACAAACCTTGAAATAAAGATAACCCAGTTGATTGTAATCGATCACTTTGATGTCAAACCCCGTATCTAGTAACAATTCCACTGTTGCTACTCTGTTTTTGTGCATTTCTTCGCATAAGAAATCCTCCAACTCTTTTGGCTATAAAAGAATTTGGATTACATTTTAGACAACGCCTCTCCAAATAATATATCAAACGTTTAGAAGTTTGGAAACAGCTTGACTGCTTCACATCAAAAATAAATGTTTCATTGACGACTCTTACATGATGCGTGAACCCTATTCCTCCTTTGAATAATTTCCTTTTGGCCACGTCAGCTCTTTTCCAGGTCGATGCAAGTTCCAATTGTTGAAAGAATTTGCGGTCAACCTTCAACCCATCGAAACTTTTAGATGGTGCAGCTGTAAAATCATTGCAATTTTAAATTTATCTTATAAATAAGGCTATTCACCAAAGTTATTTATTGTTATTTTCAGTTAAATATGGTGAAAACACAGCAAAGGATGAGAATTAGACTGTTGAAATTTTCTTGTTACATCGTTGCAGAAAGTCAGAAATAAAATCTTACGTTCCGGACGTTTCAGCAAAACTTCAAGAATGACTTGATCCAGAGAGAGATTTTGATTGGCATGAAAAATGGTGATCTATGAAAAATGAAGGAACTTTTCTTAAAATGTAACCAGGAAGAGTAAGAAGTGTTCTAACAAAAAAACTCGCCAACAATGACATTTACTTTTATATTCAAACCGGCTTTTGGTGAACATAGATGAAATGTATGTATGAGATGAAACTTTAATCTTATGAAACTCTTTCAAGACGGAAAATCCTCGTTTTTTCACTTACGCTACTTTTAAATTTTGCACATTTCAGCAATTGTTTCAAAACTTTTTGTGAATCATCAGAATAATCAAGAAAGGTCTTTTTGATCTCCTCTTGAAAGATCTTAGCCATGGATGCGATATCTTCAGTATCGTGCTCATCGTACAGTTGACATGCTTTGCACAACAAGTCTGCTGCTCCTCCAGTATCTGCCACCAAGATCAATGGCATGGTCTTCATCTCCAAGTTCAACGAAGCGATCTCAATGGATTCCGGACCACCATTCACCATGATTTGTATCGCTGGTTTGACTGGATTTGAAGAAAGTATGACTGTTCTAGATATTTGTCTGATTTGGGAGGGTACTAAGACAAGTTTTTCACATTGCCTAGTTTCTCTTACCTCTAAGGATCAGGGAAGCCAAACGCACAAATACCCATTATCTTCCAACTCTGGTAACCCCAGGTTGTTTGACAGTAAATTGTGGCACAGTGATAGAAAAGACTTTCTACTTTCCTGAATACGAATACTTACAAGTTTCCTCAGAATAACAATCGGTTTGAGCACAACGATGCGGATCTGCCAGTGGTCTAGTTACCACTAAAAGCAAAACAAAAAACATCATATCAAACATGACCTTTTTAAATTAGGGTAAAGCTTAAAAAACCTTGAATAGCTAAAGTTAATAAGAAGATTACAATAGGACGCAAGCAGTAATTTTCAATGAATCAGTAGAAGCACAATTAATTTGAGATAAAGTCACCTTGCTGTACTGCGACCAGCTTGTTTTCCAATTGTGATCGGAATTGATTTGCTTTATGTTCATGCCCTTTGGGAAAATCCACCAAAAGAAAATAACTATGATCTTTATTTAAGAGAATTTCATCTGCTTGACTTTTCTCTTTCACCATTTTCTGGTCGATGGGATGAACAACTGGATATTTGATGGCTGTCTGTTCATCATTCGTGGCAAGGCTTTCACGTCCATTTACAATGTCCCAATTAGCAATTCCCAAAAGAACTGTTTCGTTATATTTATGTCCTTGCAAGATGTCACCCACCAGTTTGTGGACACCACAATCAATTCCACATGTTATGATCCATGGTTTCATCGTCTCCGCTATCTACATAGGGAGGTTTTTTATTTTTGTGTTACGTGATGTAGAATTAGATTTTTCGAAAAAATTTTTGAATAACATGAAAACTTTTTTCAAACAAGCGTGGAGTCAAGAAAGGGTAGTGGTGAAAATGTTCTTAAGTTAGCAAAGATAGATACTAGAGAAAAAATATTATTGGTGTTGATTTCCTTTACACTACTACTTTAATGTTATATGATTCAAAAGATAAGAGATTACCCAACGAAAACTTTGAGTGAGAGATGATTGAATTTCTGGTGACAGCTTGACATGTGTATCGTAACCACCAACCACCGATATCAATAGTTGAAGTTCGCTCAACCTCAAGTCCCATTTCTTGGAAAACAGATGCACTACATCACTTGTATCAGTTGTGTCTGCAAGCCTCAGAAACTAAGGATGAAGAATAAAAATTACCATTAAATGGTTGCTATGGTATCACCTACTCTTAGATGGCCAATAAACTTATTTGCTAACAATTTATTACAACCCCTCCGACCTTATTAGAAACCCTCATCCCCCAGTTTATCAATTTTTGAAAAGAGCTTATTTTAGACAGTGTCTTCATGCTGAGTCAGATAAATTAAAGCTTTTTTACGCAACGATATCCTGCAAACAAGTGAAAGATCAAAAGTTGTTTCGAGATGTGACCTTCTATTGCATTTGTAAACATAAAAATAGCAAAGTTGATTTCGAGCAAATTTACAATCGAATGTTTTGATTATAAGATAGAAAACGTTATATTTATTATAAACATAAAAACATTCGAAAGAGTATCAGTAAAAATCCCTTTGTTTGAGGAATGCATTTTTATTCAATACATTTTCATTTTCCAAAATCTTTTTCTAATCTTGTCGCACCTGTTTTACTACATCAGCATCATCGGACCTTTCAATCAAAACAAAACCTTTAACTCTAAGTAGCCTGGTCTATAATTATCTTATTTTGGGTATTTATAGGCACAACATCCTATCAATTAGGCCCCCTCTTAACAAGAGGTTAGGTTTTGAGAATAGACCAAATATTTGAGGTATAACTATAATCCTTGTCATCGTCCACCTGTAGGCAAAACGTACTGTCGAATATTTTTAGATATCCGATAGCAAAATATCTCTTATGTAGCAGCGAGCATAAAGAAAATAGTTTTTTGATCAAATAATTATTTAAATGTCACATATATAAAAACAGATAAAAAGGAAGTTCTTTTTAATTCAAATTCAAATTCAAATTCAAATTCAAAACTTATTTATTCGCCTGCATATCATTAAAAATTTACATATTTAATTTTGTATAAATTAGGGGAGGGGATGCAGGCCAGGAGTCCATCCAATAGACGTTTCCGTCTAATCATATGGAATGGCTACCTGGACGCAGATTTTTTTTCTGTGGGGTTGATATAACTATTAGAGTAACAATATTTCAATATTCCAAATAACAAAGTAAAAAAAAAAAACTCAACGTAACTATCGACAAAAAAAAATATAGTTATATAAGTAATCTTTTGTTTTAATAAATCAAATTAGAGTATTTTTATATCTATATGGACTTTCATTTTTCTGGTATGCAAGAGGTCAATTTTGAAGGAACTCGCTTATCTTTTTTTTGATCATATATCCAGATAATGGTTGTAGATCGATTTTAGTATGTAATATTAGCTGGTTCCAGTTTAAAAGAGATTGGTACTTAATCGATTTCAATCCATAGTTTAATGTTTTGGCTTTTGAAATTTTTGAAATTTTGAATATTTTTTAACAAAAGAGAAAGGAAATTCGAACGTTTTGTAATCAAAGAGGAAAACACAATGAAATTGACATCCCTATACAAGATAATAAAACGTTCGAAAATGTCATATAAAGAGAGAAAAGACTGGATGCAATACACGATAGGGAGAATTAAAATGCTTTCCTGCTCATTGGTGAACGATAAACCATATATTCGACGTGAAAAATCGGATATCGAAATTATTCATCATCAAGCTCGACTGAATAATATTCGATATCCGATTTTTCTTGTCGAATATCTGCTTAATATTAAAATGAAAATTATTGCTCCCAGAAGCTTCATCGACAGCACATCACATTATTGTGGCTATTATCGAGTTATAGAAAACTACCTTAGCTATGGTCTTTCTGCTGGCTTTTAAAAATTCCAGCTGACCATAAGCATTTGTGTTAACAAGAGAAGGTTCTATTTGTTCAACTGTCTTCTTTTCATCTTCTTCTTCTCCATCTTTGGAGTCTCTGGATATTCTATAAATTAATTAATACGCTACACTTAACTGTGTTGACTCCTTAGGGGGGCTACCCTTTGGGAGTTGTATTTTATGACATATTTGCTTATTTTATACACTTTATGTGATCTACTGTTTTATCCGATGTAATTAGATTTCTGTTTTACTTATCTTAGACTATTTCTCTGAAAAACCCAGAAGGGAGTTCTAGTCGATGTTTTCGTTTTTATACTTCAATCTAAGTCTGCGTGCATATTCCCTTGCGAATTTTCTTTGAATAATATCTGATTTTTCAATTTTAGCCATTTCTTTTGTATTATTACTGCGGTATTATTATGCAATCGAATAGAATTTTTTTGATATTTTATTGTACATAGTTATAGCTTTTAAATTGTCTTTATTATTTACATTTTTGTGAAATTTCTAGCTTCCATTATAAAAAGGATATCATTTTTTGTTGAGCTATATGCTGATGAAGTCACGAAAGACAACGAAAATTTCTACATGAGCAGTCGCTTCGTTTTTGTTCTCTATATTTGTTGCTTCAACATTTTACGTTGTCTATAAATTAATACATATGAAATAAGCTCTAAAATTTAAGAAATAGACCTTATCGGAGTTTTTGACTTTTCTGAAAAAGAAGAAGAAGAGATTTCTATTGGAATACCCTCGAAACAATCCCACAATGCATCGCTTTTTTAGAAAAATAAAAAACTTAAGGTTATTCATGAAAATCCCTGCGGTCTTACTTTACACTTTATTGAAAGTACCTTTTTCCATTAGATATTGCTAATGCGACATCTCCATAAATCTTAAATCTTTCAAAAAAATTGACAGGGTTCTAAAAAGAAATTCAAATACAGAGATAAATTATCTTAAGTATATAAAGTATTGAATCTATCAATATTAGTAGCTGGGAAAGGCATCACTCGTGTGTCTTGCTACTAATGAGAGGTTATTGGTCCAATTTTCACTCTAATTTACCCTTTAGCATTTACTCTTTCATTAATAACAATAAAACGAGCAGTTTAAATTTTCAAATGTATAGTATTAGAAAATTAACAATACAAAAGTCAGGATAGATTTTGAAACATTTTGTACGATTCATACTCACACTATTTGGCGCATCTTCATAGTCTGTGTCACTGTCTTCACAAGATACAAATTTTGTCATTGGTATATTTGCAGTATGTTGTTCTCCATCATTAGCTTTTTTGTTTATCATTGTAATACTGATTTCTGTCACGATTGCAAGGATATAATTTTTATTAATATGCAGGGTTGACCAAATCTTTCTCTGACAAAGCAGAACTGTATAAATCATCAACGTTAAATTATTAGTTCGTTTGACATTTCTCAACATTATATATAATATCTTGACATCCATTTCAAAATAAAAAACAGAAATTCATGTTATACTTTCATTGGAGTTTTCACATCTTCTATTCAAAGCTCAAAATGGGTCTCATGAACTATGCTACTCCCAAGACTTAACTTTTGAACTTTAAGTGCAAGAACTCTTTAATTATTTCAATAATTTTTAAAATTATATTACATAACCAGTAAAGTAAAGAGATCTGTAACCATTAAATTATTATTCTATTTTTAAAAATTAATCCAAAGGGTGCGTATGCACATTTTCCAAGATAAAAGAAATAAAATAATAACAATAATATATAACATTAACATATAAAATTGAAAATTTTCAGAAATTTTGCAAAGAGAATTTCAAAAATGAAAATCTCGAGCAAGAATAATGAGTACTAAGAAGTAAAAGTGCTGATAAGTGTTATCCTCAGTCAAAGATTCAGACAAATCAAAAATAACAATATCCATCACAGGAAAAGTGCCATATGATATCAACAAGTTGTGTCTGTATTTTAAAATACAGGTTCACTTGGAAAAGTCCCAAACATGGCCCGAAAGCTGGCCTTCGTTTGTTCAGACCAGGTTTTTCAGAGGCGAAAATTCAAAGTTTTGTAGCCCAAACTTGGGCTGATCATTTAAGGGCCTCCCCAGCGGTTTGTGTGAATGCGTGAATGGGCATTTTAGGTTGATCGAATACCCATTGAAAAAAAAAAAATGAATGCGTGAATTGAAAAAACTTGCGTGAACGTGAAATCTGGGCTATTTTGTGCGTGAACACGTGAATTTCCCTTTTTTCCACCGATTTTCCAATGTTCAACCTATTTTTCCCAAAACCTGAAGAATCGGGGTTATTGCCTGAAACTCAAGGAAAATTTGCATGAGTGCATGAATTTTGAACGAAAATTGCGTGATTGCGTGAATTGAGGGTCCGCTGGGGGGCCTCATTTAATGTTCAGGCCAAAAGAATGTTTTGCTATTTCTGCCCAAACATGACCAGAATATGTTTGGGCTATCTTTGGGCCATACTGTGGGTTCTATTTCTAGCTACATCTCAAGTAAGTTACAGCATGTCCAAATAAAAAGTGAACCAGTTCCACTCACTTTCAAAATGTTAGACCAGCCAGGTCATTCGTTTGAGGGCTATGCATGTTAGCCTCCACCATCCAATGATGCAAGTTACCCAATCTCACAGTAAGCCTTTGTAGGCTAATCAAGATTGAAAACTACCGATTTCCCTGACTATTGTATTGGACTGACTATACACAACACACATGAACACGACATACTTTAATGGGATAAATTTTCGCAGGGATTAAATTTCGCGGTTGAGCTCATCCGCGAAATTTTAAGATTTCGCGGGGATTAATTTTCGCGGATGAGGGATTTCCTGATTTTTTGCGGGGATTTAATTTCGCGGATTGGGGTACAAATTAAAATTTTTGGAAAGGGTCAAAACATTGAAATAAAAATTTTCCAGGAAAATTAAGAATTTTTTTTTCAAGTAATAAGAGGGTGTTTTGGAATAGGGCGAGGAGATATGTATAACAACTATCCCAGACGTCTGCACTCGATAGGATTGATCATCAGAACGGCTCGATGACGGATCGATATGTGATCGATGGATTACTTAACGATCCGGATAGGAGATCGATGGAAAATTCAGCCATTAAAAAGTCTTGAGTATCGATCCTTCGTTGATCCATTATCGAGCTAGTATTTCAATTGAGTATATATACCGATTCGTCATCGATCGTTAATCGATTAGTCATCGATCGTTAATCGATTTGTTATCGATCGTTAATCGATTTGTTATCAATCGTAAATCGAGTATGAGTCGATCGGGGTCGATTTAAGATCGATAAAAGATCGATGATAGATCGATAAATAACCGATACCGTGAGAATGGGTAACTTGCATCAGTGGAGGCAAACATGCATAGCCCTCAAATGAATGACCTGTCTGGTCATTAAAATACAACTACGCAGCTCCACTCGCAGCTCTACTCTACCATTTTTGTCTTGATTGAACTTTGTATTTTAATGACCAGCCAGGTCATTTATTTGAGGTCTATGCATGTTAGCCTCCACTGATGCAAGTTACCCATTCTCACGGTAACTAATCATAAGCTTAAAAAAATCTTGAGTATCGATCCTCTATGGATCTCCTATCCCGATCGTTAAGTAATCCATCGATCACATATCGATCCGTCATCGAGCAGCCGTTCTGATGATCGATCCTATCGAGCGTGGACGCCTGGACTATCAAAAATTGAATTTGAACTTCCATGGTGCGGAGCTAAATTTTCACAGCCTATTTGGGAAAAATCTTACATATCCTTTTAAATGTTTAATTTAATCCAGTTGGATTACCCTCTTGCATTGAAAAGCTTTTAACAATAAGCGATCACTTTTGATAAAAAATTTTTCAATACCTCTTCCAACAGCTTCCAAGTTTGTAAATTTGTGAAGAAAATTTTGAGGAAAACGATTTTTTGCTAACAAGCATATTGAGGATTTGACCTTTTTCGAGGGTTACATGCCCATGTAGAAAAAAAATAAACGATAAATAGAAATTTCGCGGATTTGCAAAAAAAAAATTCCAATTTTCGCAGAAACTAATTTTCGCGGATGGGCCTTTTTCAAATATCCAATGGGACTTATTTTCGCGGATGGCACCCAAATCCTCGAAATCCGCGAAAATTAATCCCCGCGAAAATTTATCCCATAAAGTAACAAAACAAAATCCTTTCCTTCTTGCCTTTTAATAATCACCTTATTGTTATTGAATGAATATAAGAAAAACAGCACAAAAGGTAGCAGACCTACTTTATCAAAGCTTGTCAACTCCAAAACCAGCTGGCTTGTTGATTTGTTCCAACAAACATCCTTTGGATGGCCAAAAAAAGAAATACTTCCTTTTAGCTCTAAAAAATTGATATAAAAAATATTATTTTGAACCATGCCGAGACCGCCATTATTGTGTTTGTTTATACACCCGTATTGAGTCATTTGTTCTGCGTATTGAACTGAATCATGTGCTCGAGAACATTCCAAGAAAGGGCGTCGCCACAATATTTTTCAAAAACGTTAATGATTGGTTGACTCGTCCAAGCAAGAGACCGGGGAAAAATGAAACGTTTACCGCCCCAGTCTTTTTTTCACACCCTAAAGAGTGTAAAAAAGTGTAAAAATAGGCATGAATCGAGTTTAGGGTAAAAAATTGAATAATAAAGTGGCACGCGCCTGGACCGCATGTATGCATACATCTGCTTTGTCACCCAAATCTCCTTAACCCTTTCAGTCCCAGAGTTTTCACAGCTACTTTCCCAGAGCCGTAAAATGAGTTTTTGAATGCATTTACTCATGCTTCAATATCTCTGGAATTACTAAACCTAGGCCTCTCAAGTTTTCACCCTTTTTCACTTATAGTATGAGGATCATTTCGATAGAAAGAAATTTGCAAAATGACGTCATCAGCGAGTCACGTGACCAGGGAAAGGCAGAAAAAAAAATTGAACACAGCAATTTTTTGCCATTCAATGACAATTTTTTTTATGAAAAAATGGTTTAAACCCATTCACAACAGTATCTACTAACTTAAAAAAAAATTGTTTGATTAGCCCTCATAGAAAAATCATAATGATTGATAGAAGTTCTAAAAAATCCCATTTTCGGCCTTACAGATTTTGCTTGCAAAAATTTTTGCAAACAAAACTTTTTACTCGAAAAAGCTTTTTTTACGCGGTCTTTTGCACACGACGCGCTATCTCATCGTCTTTGAAAGCTACTTAAAGACATAATTTAAATAACATTTTAATGGTCATTCTGTATATATTTTTCGTGTAAACAATATTTCGACCTGCTTCTTGGTCCAGGTCTTTGTCAGGTCTAAACAATACAAACGGTTGAAGGCGCTACCTTGACTTTTTTGACGTCAAAAAAGTCAATGTAGTGTCTTCCCCCTAATGTGCGAGAGCATTGGCTTCCAAAACCTAGATGTCACATACTGACCATCGTCTAAATTAAGACCATGGTCACTATGTGGCGCCGTCTGACGGAATTGGATTTCCAATGCTTCTCGCACTTTTCTATCAAATTTGTTCTCTTCAGTCTTTAAAAGCCTAGCTTCGTTCCAATTAAGTCCTTGGGTACAGTCTTTAGCATGGTTAGTTATACCCAAAATGTCCCATTTTTCGTCTTCAACGTTCTTTTTGTGTTGGCTGACACGTGTGGATATCTTTAACCCGGTCTCGCCAACATATCTTTTACCACATTCGCATTCTATCATATACACACCAGGGTGACTGTTAGGTGGTAGTCGGCTTTTGTTCTTAGAAGTTAGCAAAGTTTTTAGATTTGAACCACTCTTGAACACTGTTCTGTACCCAGCATTTCGGAAGGATTTCCTCAGTTTTGGGCTCAGACCAGGTATCCAAGGTAATTTAACGATTGGTAGTTGCTCTGGATCATTTCGATTGTCAGTTGTCTGGTTCCTGGTTCTGTCGTAATCGTTTGCGATACGGGTTAAAGTATTACGATCATAACCGTTCTCGACAAAGTTATTTATTAAGAAATCAATTTCTTCCTGACGGAATCGGTCATCACAAATTCTGTACGCACTTCGACAAATTCTGTTCGCACTTTGTATGAAACTTCGACAAACGTGTTGCGCGATCTTAAAATGACAAAACCACCTAAAAACAATCTCAATTCTCGACAACGAAAAGCACTCAAAGAACTTAAATCCGATAACCAGAATGTTATTTACCCATTTGACAAAGGTGCTGGTCTTGTTAGAATCGATAGAGATGATGCTATCGCGAAAATAGAAGAACAACTCGGCAACACGGAAATCATCACACAAGATCTAGACTATGCTATAGTCTAAGACGAGTTTCATCTAAGAGGAACAAACGTGAAGACGGGAATTTTTTTCGGGGGTAGCTGTTGTCTGTTGTAAACACATCTATCCGCCGTGAAACATATTATGTTTTAGATAATATACAAACTATGTTATATCATAATAATACATTATACGGACGATAGCATCGTCTACACAAGATCCAACATCGACATTGGCACAAAAGTTTCAGAATACACTTCGACCCCTTCACCAAGCTGGGAAGTTCACTGATAAATAGTACAAAAAACTGTATCCATCCAATCCGATACCACCTCGAATGTACGGAACCATCAAAGCTCATAAACCGGAAAAGAATTACCCTATGAGAGTGGTAGTTTCAACTATCGGTACTCCATCGTACGGAACTTCAGAATACCTTGTGAAAATTATTCAACCAACTCTAAACAAAAACAACACAAGGCTCAACAACTCGTACACATTCGCTGAGCTCACTAGATCCTGGGACGTTGACCCCGATAAAATTCAAGTGTCGTATGACGTAGTAAACCTCTATCCGACAGTACCTGTAGAGGAAGCTACTAACATAATCGTCCAGATGCTTGAAAACGATCACGACCTACCAAACAGGACAAAGCTAACGGTTGAAGACATCCGAACTTTGATTGAACTTTGTCTATCGAAATGTTACTTCCTGTGGAATGATAAACTGTACCGACTTCAGAATTCGGCACCGATCGGTTTAGCACTAATGGTCATAATCGCAGAAGCTTTCCTACAATATCATGAACAAAACGCACTTCAAGCAGCCAACGCACACGACCCTCCTGTTGCACCTAAATCCTTCGTTCGTTACGTCGACGATAGCCATGCCCGTTTCCAAACCGTCCATCAAGCTGAAAAGTTCCAAGAAATTCTCAACCAACAAAATGAACACACCCAATACACTATGGAAACCGAGGATACAACAAAAAGTTTGAACTTTCTAGACGTGAACGTTCGAAATAACAATAGCCGTTATGAATTGAAAATCCACCGTAAAAATGCGATCACTAACGTGCAAGTTAAACCTAATTCAGCTCATGACCCAAAATGTTGAAGAGTATATTCTCTGGATTTCTTAACCGTGCGTACAGAATTTGTGATGACCGATTCCGTCAGGAAGAAATTGATTTCTTAATAAATAACTTTGTCGAGAACGGTTATGATCGTAACACTTTAACCCGTATCGCAAACGATTACGACAGAACCAGGAACCAGACAACTGACAATCGAAATGATCCAGAGCAACTACCAATCGTTAAATTACCTTGGATACCTGGTCTGAGCCCAAAACTGAGGAAATCCTTCCGAAATGCTGGGTACAGAACAGTGTTCAAGAGTGGTTCAAATCTAAAAACTTTGCTAACTTCTAAGAACAAAAGCCGACTACCACCTAACAGTCACCCTGGTGTGTATATGATAGAATGCGAATGTGGTAAAAGATATGTTGGCGAGACCGGGTTAAAGATATCCACACGTCAATGGAAAATATCAAAAATCAGCCCAATTCCTAAAATTGAATCACCGAATGAGCCAAGTGATTATCGTCCAATATCGATTTTACCCATTCTATCAAAAGTTTACGAGAAACTCATCATGATACAAATGACAAATTTTCTTGAACACCAGGAACTCTTGTCACAATACCAATCTGGCTTTCGTAAGGGCCATTGCACTGTAACCACATGTATTAAAATCAAAAATGACATTCTGAAAGCTATGCACCACGGAGAGATCACACTTGCTGTTCTTGCCGATTTCTCGAAAGCATTTGACACCGTTGACTTTGAAACTCTGATAAAAAAGCTTCATTCACTCCACTTCTCGAAGAAGTCCTTACGTATTCTTGCAAACTACCTCAGCAGTCGACAACAGTACGTGCAAATTGATGATAAGAGATCACCCGTCTTAACTGTCACTAATGGTGTGCCGCAAGGGAGCATATTGGGTCCCGTCCTCTTTAACATCTATGTTCACGACATGGCATCTAAGACCAACGCCAAATGTGTTCAGTATGCCGACGACACCAGCATCTATCGTCACACCAAACCTGCCAACCTTGAACTATGTAGTCAAGAAGTTCAGAACGATGTCAATGTTATCGAGGAGTGGTCACGCGACTCAAACTTAATCTTCAATGCAAAAAAGACAAAATCGATGCTCTTTGCCACCAGTCAAATGGCACGAAGACACGACTTTACTTTTGAGATAAAATCAAACAACGAAATGATAATCGAGCGAGTTCCGTCATTCAAACTGCTTGGTGTCACGTTTAACGAAAATCTCACATGGAACGCCCATGTTAAAAATGCGATAACGAAAGCTTACGGAACACTTAAAAGTCTCGCGCTGATTAAACGTTATCTACCATACCGACTCCGTTGCCAGCTTGCCGAGACCCTCGTCCTAAGTAAACTGGACTATGGTAATGCTGTCTTCAACAATGCACCAGACTACCTTTTCAAACAACTACAAAAAATACAAAATGCCGCTGCCAGCTTTGTAAGAAAGAGTTATTCGCGGGAAACTGATGTCATCGCTATGAAATGGCTTCCAGTAAAGGAACGCTCGGACTACAGTATGGCTAGACTCGCATGGAAATCCGTTAATATGAGTACTTGGCCAAAGTTTCTACCAATGGAAAAATATGAGCAACCTATTACTAGGAATGACCGTATCGGTGGTACTAAATTGCGTGAATCTTTGAATATTAATGGCTCGTTTGAATTTGAAGCTCCAAGAATTTTTGATGACCTTCCTGTTACATGTCGTAACTCACTTGAATATAAAGTTTTCTGCAAAGAGGCGAAAAATTATTTCCTAGATAAAGCTCTTGCTAGAAGCCTGCAGTAGTACAAGCCTTATTCAAAGCTTTTTCTCGGCTTGATATCTTCTGCTATCTTCTCAGCATAAGCTTTTGTTTTACATATACTGACACTCAATCTCTAGTTTCTCGTATGCGATATCTCCCATAATCACTTAATGAACTGCTTAATATTCCACTTTTTATATTGCAATATCCATATTAGTTTGTTAACAAGTCATAATTCTAGATACTATAATCTCGGTGAACCATAATCTCTTCTCTAGCACAAGCCATATTATTACGTCAGTAAGCAATCATGTTTCTTAATTTCATTAAAATTTTGACCCAAATATGTTACTTGAAATTTATTTTTATACACAGTATGATTATGTTCATAGGCACTGGTACAGACCCCTTCGCACTCGTATTTAGTATCTATTCCATCAGTTCTTCGCTCACTTTTCTACATAGTCTCAATTAGCTCAATTAGTATTTACAATTCCTATCTCCCATCCAATTTTGTATAGTCTAACTCAATTTCATATTTCATCATCTATTTCATTGGTGGTCTACCAGTATTATGTTTTTTTTGTTTTTTTAGGTAAAGTTAGTTATTTATTTTATGTTCACCTTAAAATATTGAAAATGACAAACAGGCCTTGCTATACCGGTTTTATCTTCGTTTGGCTGCATTCGAATTTTACTTCTGGTCGCGGGACTAGATATCGTCCCAATTCTGAGTTAATCTTCTGCATACAATTACGAACACTCTACTTTGATAGCGTAGCCGGTCAGAGCATCTCACTAGTATACATAATAATTTTATAAATATAAATATTTTTTTCTAGACTTTGCACACATATGCTATATAATATTTTCAGCCGAAGAGCCAAATGTAAATTTTGGAGATTGAAATATACCATTATTATTATTATTATTATTATTATTATCACGTGTCAGCCAACACAAAAAGCACGTTGAAGACGAAAAATGGGACATTTCGGGTATAACTAACCATGCTAAAGACTGTACCCAAGGACTTAATTGGAACGAAGCTAGGCTTTTAAAGACTGAAGAGAACAAATTTGATAGAAAAGTGCGAGAAGCATTGGAAATCCAATTCCGTCAGACGGCGCCACATAGTGATCATGGTCTTAATTTAGACGATGGTCAGTATGTGACATCTAGGTTTTGGAAGCCAATGCTCTCGCACATTAGGGAGAAGACACTACATTGACTTTTTTGACGTCAAAAAAGTCAAGGTAGTGCCTTCAACCGTTTGTATTGTTTAGACCTGACGAAGACCTGCACCAAGCAGGTCGAAATATTGTTTACACGAAAAATATATACAGAATGACCATTAAAATGTTATTTAAATTATAATCTACATTCGTATCAAAAGTATGACACTAAAGGCAATACTTAAAGACATGTCTTTACGAAAGCATCCAGAGAGGTCCTTTTTTTAAACATCTGTTTCCCAGGCATATCCTTCCTGGAAAATTTGATCTGTTGGCCAGAAGTTTCAAAAATCTTATTCCTAGAAATCTTATTCCTAGAAATGAAGATCTGTTTCTCTTCAAAACCTAAATTTTTAATCTCAAAGTATCTTCCCTAGAAAATTTGATCTGTTCTGTTTTCACAATTTTGAGAATTTAAATTTTGATATGTTCTCCCAAGCTTAAAAGAAATAGGATATCTGTTTCCCTCTCCAGGAAATTATCATCTGTTTCCCTTGCTTTTTGTGATTGATATCTGTTTTCCCCCAGAAAGTTCAATCTGTTTCCAATGCAATATCATCTTTTTTGGAAACAGATATCTGTTTCCCAATTTATTATGACATCTCCTAGAAATATCGATCTGTTTCTTTCTGATGACGTCATTAGCTGGAGCGGGGAAACAGATAGCTTTAAGGAAAAGGTCTTTCCTAGAAAATCGGATCTGTTTCCCCATTTTTCAAAAAACGTTCTCTCCTGGAAAAGGGAAACAGATATTTCGGGAAAATGGGCTCGTTGGCTGCTTCTGTCTTTATTTCCCACTGAAACATCACAATTTGAAAAAGAAGTCAGGGACCGCTGTGCAGTCCTCTGGGAAAATGACGGGTCCAAAGGGACTGCAGTGCGGTCCCCAGGGACTGAAAGGGTAAGTGAATATGCAGTTAAACATAAATTCTTAATTTCTTCGCATGTAATCTGTTTAGGCTTAACACCAGGACGTTGCTATCCATCTTTGAACTCCTTTGAATAATAGTTATGTGTCTCTACAGGTTAAATTTCAGTATAACCTAACCGTGGTGCTCACGGTAGCAAATGTCGAAAATGTGAGCTTTAAGAAATGTTTCATCTAAGATACGTTATTATAAACTGTTTGTTATTGCTAACAGTCTGCGCAAAAATTCCCATTGTTTTTACTTTCACAGTTTATCTCTTAAAGAAATCCCAAGATGTAACAATACTGTACTCACCGTACGAGATTAGATTGGGTTCAAATCTAAAGGGATTTGACTTGAGCATCATATTTTGTCACAGACCTATAATCCCAGCTTCTCTCGCCCAACTTATGTCATCTCTGGACATGTCATAAAGTCACACAAGTATAGCTACAATCATTGTGGCATAAAGAAAAACAGGAGTTGTGTTTGGTCGTTTGAGAGAAAAAGCAACAAGCAGGGATCGCTTTTAAGAAAGCATTTATCGAAAATTTTGACACACTAGAAATGTGGAGATGGATTTCTCCTAATTCAATGTCTCTGACCAGTCAGTAGACAAGAATTCACTTCCAGCTGACTCTACTTAGTGGCAATTGAGTCCTCGGGTTCCACATGAACCTGTAGCTCAATGGTAGAAATGCCCTCAAATGGCATGGTTGTGAGTTCGAGTCTCGCCGGATCCGTTGGTTTTCCAACGGTTCTGGTGGCTGGTCAGAAGACATCATGAGAGCGACTGTATTCACTTCATTTATCGGAAAATTTTGTCATTTGATGAAAAATTTACAGGCCTTTTTTAGTCAAAATATTTTATTACACCAATGTGAGATACAATGGATCTCGTCTCATCACACCTTAATGAGCCAATAAAATTTCACCAATGGACAAAATAGCTCATTAAAAATGTTTGATATATGAGGATGCAAATCTTGTAACTTTTTTAATCGTAGGGCGAGGGTAATTTTATAATCAAATACATCTTCTATTTGTCTTTATACCCCCATGCTACAATCAAAATTTAAAACTTGTGGACCCTTGTTTACGCACAAAAGTTCCATTTTAAATATTTTACTCTTTCCGGAAAAATCCCAAAACTCGTAAAATATTTTTCGTCTTTTATTCTAGGTTATGCGATAACTGATAGATAGTTAGATAGATATGTCCTCCGATGTATCGGAATGGGTCCTACTCACGATGGAGTAGGAATCACAGCGCAAGCAGACATTGCAACCCTGCAGATGCGAGCTGCCGAGCCACGGTGTATACCACGACACTTGAACTACACGGGAGAAGGGATGCCCTCGCAGGTGTTGAACCTCTTAAGTGTCACAGCACACCACAATGCCACGATGCGATAACTAATATTTGTTAAAGAAGGCTACAAATATTGAAGTAATTATGTTTCCAAAGCAATTATCATCAATTATATTCAGCATAATTAAATAGAGACCCGGCTCTTGTGTGGTTGTTGCTTTGTGTACATAGGGCTGTACTAAATAGTGATAAATACTAAAGTGAAAAAATGACTTTTTCCTTAGTGCTACAACGCACTTTCGATTATTTCTTTAAAATTAATAAAATTTGAAATAGTGAATTTCATAAAAATAATTCTAAAATTTATAAAGTTTCCATTATAATTTAAAGTCTTCTATTCTGACCAGCAGATTCTGACCTTTCTTCTTGGAAACAATCCCTCTATTTACAAACGGTTAAATTTCATTTTTAGAATATTTAAAAAAATAATCAAAAGCTATAAAAGAATTATATGGAAGAAGAACTATAATTTGGATAGTTCGTTGGTTGCTCATTATTACTGTAAGGATTTTGAGTTGTGGTTGGTATTTGAGTACCACCAACATATGATGCACTGGTGTTGTTGTAAGATGCCAGTAACATGTCTTGAACGATCTCATCCAGAATAGGTGCTTTGCCATAAGACCATACAAAGAAAATTTGACTAAGAAGGACAGGGTTGATTGTTCTTAATGATGATAACAATAAAAGCAGTTTGCTGCATCGTTCAATTTGTGTTGGGTATTTTGTTCGTTCATAATTTTCAAATGACGTCAATATTTTGTCTTGTAAGTTTTGTACGTATGAAGCGTTTTCAAGTCCAGGAGAATCTAAAGTAAGAGAAGACAATAGGTTTTAGAAAAATAAATATTTTCTATGCTATATTTTCACTTAACATTTTTGAAGAACTTGATTAAGAAGAACTAGCTATGTTAAGAAGAGATTGTTACCTGCAGTGAAAAGTAGAAGTGCTTTAAGGCATGCATATTCTGCTTGATCGAGTTGCATTGAAGCCAAAGTGTCCAATTGTCGTTGGAATGACTTGACGTAATTTGCGAATGAACCTCCCTGCAGGGAGGTATTATTTCTTATCAAATTCTCTATTTGGGGTGGTATAGTTGAAGATTCGGCAAGATGTAAAACAAAGAGTTCCTTCCATGACATTCTAAGCAATGATAATTGATCGTTTGCCGTCAAAGATGGGAAGTACGGGTTTGTTTTGGCCCATTGAATGATGTTTAAAAGAATACTGACGCCTTTAGTATTGAGATTTTCAGTATTTTGTTCATGATGTGTAGGAGATGCAATGAATTGTGAGATCATGGTGGTGGTTAGTTCGTTGGCTTGTGTTTGTTGGTACTTGTTGTATGGACTGTATCTGGTTACTGTTTGTCGACCTCGCTGAACAGCTGTAAGAAAACAAAAAGCGAATTTAAAAATTTAAAAATAAAACAGGAATTGAGTTTAAACGTTAGGTAAACAAAGTTTGAATACTGTTTTTTTGAAACTGTTTTTTGACTTACAATCCTTTTTCATTCCAGCTTTGAAGCACTTGGTCAATCTGCAAGCTTGGCATTGGTTTCGTCTGTGTTTGTCCACATTGCAGTTGTTGTCCACTCGACATGCGTATTGAAGATTTCTCCTTATGCTTCTCTTGAAAAAACTTTTGCACCCTAGAATGAAAGAAAATCAACATATCAATAAATATAGCCAGAATCACACAAATCTTACAAAGAAATATATTTATCCCATGGAAAGGTTTGTTAAACAACAGTTATGAATAACATTTGTTGAATTACCTTCGCAAGTCATGACTCCATAATGTTTTCCAGAAGCTTTATCTTCGCAAACAGCACATTGCACATTTCCATCACTCAACTTATCTTCACCTTGTGTTGAGGAGCAAGGTGTTGTTGGAGAGCTGGATGAAGCAGATGATGTGTTGGACCTCAAAGAAATGGTCGACCCCCATGATTGTAAACTGCTACTCTCCAATGGTGCAGGGTTGAAGTCAATGTGTTTACCAGTTGCTTCATGGCTTGATGATGAAGATGTTGAAAAAGTTGCTGTAGTTGGCATCAAGTTATTGTATGCACCCATCAAATGTTGGTATTGGTGTTGATGCTGGTAGTTGCTGGTTGTTGAAGGCGCAGTAGAGGATATGACAGGTGCATATGTGTGAAGTTGTTCGTTGAATGATGAGGTGGTGGATTGCAAACTCAAACCTCCACCGGCTGTTGCTGCGTAGTTTTCCATTCTGAATGTTGAAAAATCCACCTGTAAATGAACGAGTAAGCAAATGGCGGTTCAAATATTTTGTAGCATTGTTTTCCAATATGTGCTGATGGCTGTAAGCTGCATAACATAGAGATTTGCATGACCTTAATTCAAACAAAATGCATGAATACTTACGTGTTGGAAAGTCTGCCGAATACACGGTTCAACTTTAATCATAATGTTTTAAAGATTTGAGCTCAAAGTTAAATTATTTATTTTGTTTACAGTGTGGTGTACGGACCGTGTTAATTAGTCGAATGGTATACAAGAAATGTCTGTACACTAAGTTTTATAGACAACAACAATGACGAGATGTCAAATTTAATTAATAACTGCTCTCTTTCTCAATCGGAATTCATCAAGTCTAATAAATTAATATGCAGTCTAATTGTTTGTCACTAATTATGCATCGTATAAACAATAAGCTATTAATTTATTCCAGACAGTACGATTATCTTGAAATATTACTTGGCAGTTAAAATATTCTTTAAAAGTTTCGGTTTCTAATCACTCAAGCTCTTTTCGTCACTGTCTCCATTGGTTAAAAATTTTGTAAAATTTGTCCTTAGAGTATTTTCTTTCCCAATTCAAGTTACTCAGTTTTTCGCTTAGTTTACTTTCTAAAAGACCTAAGGTTTGAACTTTCTAATCATCGTATATTTTCGTTTACGTAGATTTGCCAATAAATACTTTTCAGTTGCATTTTACCGATATTATACTATATTTTTAGCCATAGAAAACTATGTAATTTTCGCAAAATTAGCATGTTAAAATTTGGGTTATTAATGAATCATAATAAATTTGGTCTTCCATAAGCCGTTTTTTTTTTACATTAAAGGGTTTAATGATGTAAAGCGTCGCGAATTTTTTTTACTTAAATTTTAAGAGATATGACGTCAGACAAGACCATCCTCCACATTTAATTGTCATCCTAGCCACAAAGCGTTTGTACTTTTGGCGTTCGATTATGAAATGTTGTTGTTCTCACAGCACGTAGGCTGGGAGTGAGTCTGTTTACTGCTCGCCTCATTTTATTTATTTTAACGCCTACCCTGTTTTTAGTGAGATATTTGGGTAATACCTTTGCTTAATTTTCTGCCTACACCCTCATTCAGCTGATGACTATCATTAATGCAAAGATAGGTCATTCCTTCATGTTAATTGAATTCAATTAAATCAGATTCCATCGATGGGCTGAAAATTGAAACTCCCCTTATTCATTTGGTAAGTCCGACCTAACTAACACTAACATTCGATCTCTAAGAGAAATATACCGAATATTATTTCGCAAAAGGTATTTAGACTCGTTTCTTCCATTTTCGGTTTACTATCCCCTATTAAAAGATATCAAATCGCCTTAACGACCACTCTTTTCCCGGTAAAAAAAGCAACTAGATTTTCACAATTTTTCCAGCTTTTAAATTCCATCTGTCCCTACAGGTTGACCGTTTTCACTATGGGTATACACAATTGAGGTTTTTTCTGTAACCCAATAAGATTTTGTCCAGTATTGAAAATCTTGAAATTCATAATCAACGAACTAAATTTTATTCGTAGTAAATTCGTTTTACCTACAAATTGTACATCGTTCACAATCATCTTTTGACCCCCTTTTTTCAAGGTAACAAACAGCCTTGAGTATTCCTTGTGGGTTATTCACTTTACCCCTATATCGTCGATCAAAATATTCTACAGTCAATTTTACATTGAAGCTCGGATGAATATATTTTTGACAACAATGAAAGTACGTTGTTAAATCAAGTTAGACGATATTTCCGATTTTCTGTCCCAGCTTCGAATTTTCCTTTAAGTTGAAACCGTTGCAGTTTATTAAAACTATGGTTCTATAGAGACGTTTTAGGGATTCATAACGTTCATATTTTCATAGTTTTAGTAGTTTTCCAAACTAGCTTTCTCAGGACTTTTAGTATGTTCAGAAACTAGAAAAATAGTTTGTTACTTAACTTTGTCGAGAAATATGTTGATAAATATCATAAAAAGCCGTTTGATTATTATTATTCTAGCGTTTTAAATTTTTTTGGGGAAGTGACAGCATCCTCAAGCAAGTGATTTACGCCAAGAAACGTGCTGATCACCAATGTGGCCCTATCCTGCATGTTCTTTAACTTTTTCCACACTAAAAATTACATTTATTACATAAAAAAGGAAATTATCTAACGATTTTGCATTCGCAACATTCACCTTACTTTTCAACGAATATTTTTTAAACAGGCTCTATATTCGAAATTTAAGAAAATTACCTCACCAGTTTTGGAGATTTACAAATCGTGGTAAAACAGTATATATGAAAATTCAAGAGAAAATATTATTCCAAATTTTATTTGTTTTGTGTTCGACGCGTTTTATTTTCCGCGGAAGGATACAACATCAAGGTGAAGGAGGCCTTAACTGAAATCCTGCCATTTTGAATACAATAACAATAAAACCGAAAACAAAATGGAGAAATTAAGAGGCGTATAGCGAGTCACTATCAATAATGGCGGAAAAAAGTCAGTTTGTCAAATTTATCAAAACAAAATCATTGTAAGATGATAACGAACTCTTCGCAGACTTGTTTTTGGATGTCGAAAAGTTAAAAAACTAACTTACAATTGTCATTGTGTTTTATACAGGCAGAATTTTCAGACAAAGTTGTATTGTAGATTCACTTTTAAAAACTTTAAAAATTAGAATTGGTAGGTTTGATTCAATTTAGTTCAATTTAGGGCATCTTTTAGGAAATGTCAAAATCTGACGTTTTCGTATTAGATTTAAAATCTAGAAAGACACAAAAAATGGCAGATTAGACCAGATTTAATGTAGAAATTAAAGATTTTTTATTCATAACTTTCAGAAGGGAATTAAATAGATTTTTTATCAACCATGGCAGAGTTAAACGAAAAGAAAGCCAAAATTATAATTATTGGAAAAACATTTCCGCTTTCAATTTCAAATCATTGACAAAAAAATTATTCTTCACATTGAAGAAAAACACATTTTACACACTTAAATGATTTTATGGAAATTTAGAGAATTCAAACTTAATCAAGTTTGGAGGATAACTGAAAATTTAATTTAAAAAAAATACGAAAAAAAATCAATCTTGGTAAAATATGGGGATGCGAGTGAGTTTTCAGGGAATAAAGAATGTTATCCAATACATTGCTTATAAATTTGTGTATGGTATTTCTTCCAGAAGTAAAGAAAAAATGATCATCTCTTTGAAATGATGTACCTTTTTCTTTATTGAATGATGAAATTATAATATAATAACAGTGCTTGAAACAACATTGCAATTGATCTGTAAATGTTGTTTCTAAACAATTGATCATTGAATTCTTCACAATGTCAAATCTTCATTGCCAACTTTTTCAATCTGAATTGTATTAATGTTGATTTAGATAATGTTGTATTCGCACTTACTTGGTAATATAGGTCTGTCCAATTGGAACCACGAATATAATAACTTTACCAATGAATCAAAAAAATACACCTTTAAGGCGTGCCAGAATATTGAAAATACAATATGAAACTATGATTGCCATTGGATGCAGGAATTGTAATATTGACAACACTTTGAATCCTACATTTCCACTTCCCAACAGACAACAATCACACCCACAAACCAAAATGTATCAATTCCTTCTCCCCATCATTCGACATTTTCTCATCAATTGAAAAAATGTAGAAAATTTATGCGATATTATGTTGGACCTAGTCATCGATTAAATTTCAAATCCATGGACAAACTTTTTTCATCAAACTTGCCACAGAGGGTTAACATGGATTTTTATTTTAATTCGTTTGTGAATCCAAATTATTTATTTTTTTGAAATATCAATTTTACTGCCACAATTGTTGATTTGAAAATCTCTTGTATTGCGACTTCATTTATTTTGTCAAAAATTAATTCATTTTTTTAGGTATGGAAAAAGGTTTTTTCCTTTCCATAAAAATTTTGTAAATAAAATTTTGTATAGCTTGTGAAAATATATCCAATCTACAAAATATATCGTAAAGTTTAAATTTCTTTCAAAGATAAACGGAAAATAATATTTCAATTTCGAAATGGAGAATGTAAGCCTTGGATTAATTATCCTGTGGGTAATGGCTGTGGACGTGATTTATTCCACATGTCAAAGTAATTGCATAATTTCTCCTTTCCTCCCATTTGACCCCGCATTTTTTATTTTTTGAGAGACCACTCAAAACTAAAATATTAAATCAAAAAAAAGAATTCTATGTCTTGAAAATTACGATCTTTTTTGTGCTTCATTTTCCGACCTAACCAATGTCTTTGGCACTACAGACTTTCTTGAATGACATGTAATATTTTGAACATGCTAATATTTGAAAATTAATTTGGCCTCTACCAAGCAATGTGTATCATTATGCATTATCGAAAAAATACATAATACTTTTGAATCTTACGAAAGCAGGGAACGAATTTTGAAATATTTTATTTCGGATTCCATTACTACTTTAAGTTAGTACTTTTTCTATCGATTGTTTCATACTAGTGGGATGTCGAGGGCTCAGTAACTGCGAAAAATACGCTTATTTAATTTTTTTTTGATTTCAACTTGAATTATTATTGTTTAGCACTTTGTTCATTCTTCATTTTATTTTATTTCTTTGAGTTCAAAGTTTTTTTCCTGTATTTTTCCGTAATTTCTTTTTTTTGCTTAGGGAAGAGTGGCAATCATTTTAGATAAGTGAGGAATGTTTTGACAAACATTTAAAAAACGGCGAGACATCATATCCCCAGGGGACTTTGGCAAATAGGGGTGCAAGGTTGTGGCGCTGGTCAGGGCACCTGGTAACTTTTAATTTACAAAAGGTTGAAGGTATGTGGATTTATATCCCTCGGTTCTGAAGTTGATGCATACAATGTATCTTTCTATACCCCTTTTATCAGCTCGTATTCAACCAATCAATTGGCAGTAAAATATAGCGTGAAGTTTGAATGAATGAAAGTAGCAGTGTTTTCTTTTCTGAAGCCTGAAAAGGTTAGGAAATGTTCGTGTTTTCATGGTCAACATTGGACTTTTTTATAAAGTATGCGCTGGCAAGACGAATCTAGCTCACTCGTCGATTCTTCTAAAGCCCACCCTAAGTGAAAGGCTTAATATCTGTTACTGACTAATTTCAGAATACGTCAATTAGGGCCAGACGGCAAAACCTAGAAAAACTAAGTAGGTTTTGAAGCAGTCAAGATAAAGATGATCGATTCATTGATGACGAACAACTTTGAATCAACAATAAGAAAAAAGGTTTAAAAGCGTGGTCACATTTTTAAAAAAAGACCTCCTTAACCTAAACAATAAAGGTTGAAATATAATGAGAATTCCGGTTATTTTAGCGTTTTTCAAGATTTAAAGTTCCGGCGAGAAAGTCGATTTTGGGCCATCTCTTTTATCTAATCGAATATTTCAATTTGGGAGGGGTTAGCAGACTTCCAGGCTATATTCTGAGCCTTATTGGACTATTTTTGAACTTTTGGATCCTCAGATCATAAGGTCCTAAGTTTTAACATAGTATAAGAAAGCCGCGGCTGGAATGACGACGCTTTTGTTTTTGTCGTTAATGGATGTTCTATCTGTGTCTCCGTGGTTTATAAGAACTAAGTCGAAGCTAACAAAATCCTTAACCTTAAAAGTGTTAATAATATTCAATTGAAGAACAATTACTTTTCAAGTCTCAAATTTTTCTCACTGTACTCTCTTATCACCTTATTTGAAGTAAATTTTTATAAATTCCAAATAAAGTTTTAAAAATTTAGGACCAAATAACACACATTTTATTAAAAGAACTAATTTTAAAATGTTTAACTTTGAATGCTTGCTGTCACCTCAATACTGTTGTTTTTTGAATGAAATTTTCACAGAATGCAGCTTTATTATTTATTTACTAATACCAGTAAGAATTTTTCAAAATAATCTGGAAGGCATTTCGACGCACTCAATTTTCTTCAAGTTCTTAAAGCACTGACATTCTGACGTTCTAGTACTTTTAAATCGAGAGTCTTTTCTTTTACTTTAATCTTATGAATGCGTGAATTATCAAGAGATTTGCGTTTATGAGCAAAATTACGTCTAACGAGGGAGTTTGTTAAAAGTCAAATTAAATTGACAATGGAAATTGTCACTGCACCATAAAAAATTCGTTCTTACGACATAGATAGAACAACAGAAATTCAGCTGTACTTATTCCAGCCGCGGCTTTCTTATACTATACTGGTTTTAAGTCAAGAGTTAGAGTTAAAACTCTACCTTTCGAACCTACTTTAAAGCACTTACAAATCGATTGTGGTTCCAAAACTTCCCGGTGGATTTCTCTTTTTTCTCAAATATTACGACCTTGATTGTCTTTGAAAATTCAAAATGCCGACTTCTGCTCTGTGGGGGGTCTAAAATTACCAGAAAACCCCAAAAATGTAGAAAATAACCCTTTGCTGCATTTCCATTTTGAAGCATTTTCACTGGGTCAAAATCAGTTTTTGGTGAATTATTTCACTTTTTCAGAAGGTCCCATTTACGGAAATCCAAAAATGCCAATATAATGTAATATAATGAGAATTCCAGTTAGTTTAACGTTTTTCAAGATTTAAAGTTCCGTCGAGAAAGTCGATTTTTTCAAATATTACAACCTTGATTGTAGGGTATACAATTTTTTCTGGAATAGCCCAATTTAGAACGGTGATTGCTATCTTTTTTTCAAGTATTATTGTTCCAACAACAATGTACGTGAAAACTGAAATAAAACCCGAAATAAAAGCCTAAGTACCACGCAAAGTGTCTTTACTCTCACAACTTACTCAAACTAAGGAATGTTTTTCATGATGCTAGGAATCTCATGAGAAAAATCTAAGTTTTTGAAAATATTGTGCCAACAATACGCCAGGTAGTAAATTTATGAGGATATAGGTAATGAATGATTTGGGAATTATGGAAAAAATATTTTAAAAGTATAAGTGTATCCTTTAATACAGTAGCGGCGCTATCTCTGAGACCGAATCACTTAATTTTTTGAAGGGATTTTCGACGTAATTTTGAAAATCTCCTGAGGCGAAAAGATGACCTAATTTTTTAAAGGAATTTTCGATATTATTTTGAAAATCTTTTGAGGCGAAAGGACCTAACTTTTTGAAGAAGTTTTGCAAATTTTCTAAGACGAATAAACCTATTTTTTGAAGAAATTTTCAATGTAATTAAACAAATCTTCTGAGACGAAAAGACCTATATTTTTTTTTTGATTTTGAAAATCTTCTGAGACGAGAGGACCTAATTTTTGGAAGGGATTTTTTATGTAACTTTGCAAAAAATTGCATTTTAGGAAATTTTAATGTAATTGAAGATAGTAAAACTACAATCTTGGTCAAAATATATTGAAAATTTTGGTTAATTCTTCGTTTTTAGCAATTTAAAGTTCGGGTGAGCAAGTCGCTTTTGGGCTAAATTGATAAATTTATTCAGATATCACAATTCGGGAGAGGTTTATATAGACTTCCACGCTATATTCTGAGCCCTATTGGACCATTGTTAAAGATTTCGTGGGAATTTCTCTTTTTTCTCAAATATTATGACTTTTATTGTAAGTATTTATCAAAGTTTAAAAATTATCATGACAAATTATCTTTGATGGTTCTGAGATAACAAAAAGCAGCTTTGAGAGTTTAAAACTATGCGTGTTTAAGAGGTATCCACTGTACTGTGAAATTAACCCAATTTTCATTTTACAAAGTTTTATAAAAACTTCAAGGTCGATCGAAATCTTTTCCTAACCTTCATCTATGTATTTCATTTTCGAAACAGAAAGTTGGGGGCGGGGGCGGTTATGTAGGAGGAATAATCAATTATTTCAAAAGATTCTTACCTTTGATCGTTTGCAAATAGTTTCCAAATTACTGATCAAAATATCCATACTATTATAAATTAAACAAATTTTAAATCTTTGCTCTGAAATTCTTAAAAAACTTTATTAATTTGGCATCGCGTGCTTTTCGTAAATATCAAACGAAAGTAACTACAGTTTCAGTAAGATGCTCTTTAGAGTATATTTAGTCAGCAGCGCCTGATGAATTCTTTAAAATTATTGTTGAAGGGCACCGAAAGGTTGCAATTAATTTTAGAGTTTCGAATTATGTCAAAAGCATTTTAACTTTGTTTCGATTGCTTCTTATTTTTTCTTTTGATTCTTCAGAACTCAATAAAGGATATCCTTTGATCGGTCAATTAGACCTACAGCCTAAGATATCTTAATTGGGCATATTGTATCGAAATATACAAAAAAATAACAAGTTTAAATTCTAGAATTTTAAGGCCATGGAATAAAATCTTGCAAATAGTTAAATGGGTAATGCTAAACATTCGAAAGGATTTAAACCGCAAGTGTTTTTTAATCACGATCATTTTTCTTTAGTTTCGAATCTTCATTATACCAAGCTCATTTATAATGATTGCACAAACTGCACCTCATAAAATGAAAAGAATG
Source organism: Clytia hemisphaerica (assembly GCF_902728285.1). NCBI lineage: Eukaryota > Metazoa > Cnidaria > Hydrozoa > Leptothecata > Clytiidae > Clytia > Clytia hemisphaerica. The sequence continues at coordinate 1,235,794 of NW_027103562.1, read as the reverse complement.
TTCAAAAGCTACATAAAGTAGTTGCAAAATAAGTAAGTCTCGTATCAGGAAAGGCTTTCTAAACGTCTCACCCACATTTTACTGTATGTAAGAGAAGCAACATTAAAAAACACAAAAAGCTTTAGCAATATCTTATCGTTATTTTGAAAGACTTGCACACAACAAGCAGAAAGAGAAAAAGGGAGACAGATAATTGTGATGTCATTAAACAAACAACCGCTGTTAATTACTAACAATAAGTTAACGAGCATATTATCATTGAAATTAATTGTGTGATGCAGGAGAGAATAAAGGAATAAGGTTTTAAAGATTAAAACTTAAAAGGTTAATTTAAACTGTCGGTCCCAGACGTCGTCACGTCACGGTCAGGCGCGTGCCACTTCATTATTTAATTTACCACCCTAAACTCAATCCAATCCTTTTTTACACTTTCTTCTGTTGTCTTTAGGTGCGAAAAAAAGACTTGGAGGGTTTTAGGGTGGTAAAACGGTCAAAAAGATGCTCGCTCGGCAATAGGCCTTTTCATAAATTACGTCACTTGTCTCGTATCATGGTGATTTTGTCCCTTGAGACATTAAATGATTTTTTTATGAATAGAAAGTAGCTTTAATAAAATCCGATGGAAGTTGATCACCATGGCTATAATTTCAAAACGAGGCAAGTGTTATTCGTGACGTAATTTATGAAAAGGTCTAATGGTGGTTACGGTCGAAAAGGTGTACTTTAGGCGTACGAACTTTCGCGAGCAGAAACTTTTGCGATTTTTGCAAATTTTCTTCTTTTTCGCGAAAGTAAATGTCTTTGAAAATTCTTGACAGGCGGGCAATTCGCGAGCATAAATTTCCACGAAATCCGTAATAAATGTCAAATTTTCGGTATATTTTTATCCTCGTTAATGCCTTTTTAAATTCCAAGAGCAACCGTCCTTATCGGATTTCAGGATTTCAAAAGTTTTATTATTTTCCACATGGTTTGAAAATTCCTTAATTGAAATTTGCCTTTAGAGAATGTCTTTCTGCTTCTTGTGGGGGTTGTTCATATATTCGTTGTCATAGTAATAGCTTGATCGCCCCCATTTTCTCTGTGTCATGCCTTGCAAGTTGCAGTCTGCGGCTGCGTGTTATAGAGAATTAAAAATTCGTTAGAATATAATATTGAGTGTACCATGCATCGCAGATGAAGATCAATTTTCCAAAGAACAAGGATTTTGTAAAAGATTCTGATGATTTGAGTGTCAAAGAGTTGCTGATTTGCAAAACAATAAGCAGTTCTTAATAACTAAAATAAGGACAATTTTTAGAATATTTATTATCACTTTGAAAACGTACACCTTTTTTATAAGAGCATTCAAAAATTTTGAAGCTTTCTGATCTTCTTAACTTGTCCATTTAAGGAGTCAGTTGAAACTTTGGCCATCGAAGCCTTATGTTCTCATAAAGTTTGCTCTTATAGTTATAAAAAACGTCTAAAACTTCTAAATGAAGCCTTCAAAGAAGGCGCAAAAACACACTTCGGAAAATTGCCTTTCCAGTTTGCCCCTATATTGGTCGATCCACCATGCAACTATATGCGAATTGATTTCGTGTGAGCTTCTAAAGCGCAAACTAGCGTGGAGACGAATGATATGAGACATAGGATTAGCCTAAAAAGCTATCTATTCAGTAAGAATTATACGCTTTTTTTACAAGAATATACTTTACGAGAATATTTATGATTTAATTGGCCGAAAAATTAAGAATTTTGTAAGAATACCACCATCATGGAATTCGGCAACTGAACCTGAGCCAATTACCCAGCAATCCCAAATTTTTGCTTGCGGTATGGATTACATACTAGATTTTGGCTTGGATTGGAACCAAACCTAAGAATACTATAAGAATATTTCAGGATAATTTTTCCCAAAAAATTAAGAATGTTCATGATGAATTGGAAAAACACCATTCTTATAAAAAGCGTGTAATTGTTCTGTCTGTAATGATCTTTGTAGCTGTATTTTTAATTGCTATTTCTCAGAAAAACCAATCACTCGCCATGACAACTGCTTTGCATATTTTGATTAAGATGGTACGACCGATATTTCTCTTTTTTGATTGAAATGTTGTGGCTTTGTGGGCGAAAGCAATTTTCTATTTTTGAGTTTTTTTTAAACCATCTATAATTAAAAATTACCCTATATTTATTTAGGATCCCCCGTAGCAAATGGAGATATCATTTAATTTGTAAAGGAACAGGGATAGCTGTTTGTCTTCTTGATGATATTATGTATGATGATGATCTTCGAGCAGTGAGCCAGCAAATCATATAAATCACCCCAATCCCGTATAATGTATTCAGTTTTTTCAAACGGCCCCATGTGATAAATGTTTAACTTTCCACTCTCACTATCTACTGAAATACTGAACAAAACACCTGCTCACTGTTTATGTATGAGAAAGCCTATCAATAATCTATGCTTGAGGCCGATAGAAACAGAATGCAAAAACCTCTGATCACTTACCGTGAAAAGCACAGGGTGAAATCATATATCGACCTGTGCCGACCAATCCAGATTCTAGTCAGAGCACAATCAACGCAGAGAAAAGTAACCATGACAACAATCCAAGATCTTGGAATAAGTTTAAAGTTGATAGATTTTTCGCGTCGTTGAAACAACGGAGAAATGTCATCAACTCTTTTTAAAAAGGGTCAGTGATGGAGAATCATAACATAAAGATTTGTCTATTATTTTGATTCCATTTAAGTAACATTACCAAAACTAATAGTTTAGTAATTACTGTTATACATTTGGGAATCATGTAGAAGATTTCTTTTGAAATTTCAATTACACTTAGAGGTTTCTGGAGAATTCGTCAATAGCAAACATGTATATTAATACAATCTGCTAGACATTAATACGGTATATTTGCTCTTCATCTTTGATTCTTTCTACAGTGATTAGATTTAAACATGGGCGATAAAATTTCTTTACTTGGTCCTCAGAGGTTGGTATCTTCATGGAATTATTATAGACACTGGAATAACAACTGACTAATTTTTACCTGATTTTCAAGCCTTTTCCACAATAATGGTTTTATTGTTCACCCTTCTACATAAAGTAACATAACGAAGGGTATTAGCCTTTTTTGGAGGTGTCGATGTTTGACAAAAAAAGTGTCTGTATTTCGATACTGGAAAAGCAGTGTGGTGACGCAGTTTTTCCGTCGGTAATTTGGTAATAAATAAATACTGTCAAAAATGTTTGTCCCTCCCCTTCTCCCGCATTTTCTTTTCTTTCAAACTTGACTTTTATGACTTTTTGCCGATCTTCCTTTCTTGACATGACTAGAAACGTACGATTTCTTGTTCTCTCTAAAATTTCAATTAAAGAAAATTCTGTCAGCACCAACCAGGTAGTGGTGCCTATTTTATAAGGTAATAATTTACCTAGAGCTCGTCGTAGCTTTGGGGATGAGTTATTGAAACAGAAAATTCTTAGCCAACAACAAATAATGGGAAAATTTTACCAGTCGGTAAAAACCTTGGTTTTGCCTCCTCGTCAACTACAACTTCATTCATTGTATTCTTGTTTTACAACTTTTTTGCTCAACTTCTGATAAACTTTCCACACCAATAAGCCAAGAATTTTCAAGTATTTTCATCTAAATTTAATCCGTTGATCAATCGTGGATCAGCAGCGTATTCACCAAAAGAGGAATGGTCTTTGGCAAAACCTCCCAGAGAGAAAAATAAATGAAATAAGTCTAGGGTTCCCAATATTGTGTAAAGAATTTTGAAGCTTATGGGTCCTTATATAATTCTTTGATCTTTGTTAGGTCTTTTTGAAGCTGATGGAACTCTTTCTGAATAAAAATTCTATTTTTGTGACCTCATTCCAGGTAACTTTGGCATTTTCAAAGTCTTCTTGAAAAATTTAAAACTTTCATCGCGGCAACAAAATTTAAAAGGACTTATTTCGAGGAAAATTCTCCAAGAAAAATCAAAATTTTTCCAAACTCACCCCGTTTCAAAAAAATTCTTTACATAGTTAGATCTTTGTTGTTAGTCTCAGGTGTGTGCTTGTCCGCTGCTGTCGGGAAAACAACATTAGCAAGTTTGAATTTTTGAGGACGGCTGGGTGACTGAAGAGATATTGAAAAACCTGCAGGTCTGGCTCGCAAAATCGAGGACGGTAAAAGTTCTGATTTAACGTCGTCCTTAATCAGTCAGTTTTTAGACAGTTTAGAAGCCTACCGTTTTGTCACAGAAAAGCACAGATATTGCTATTATGATTTGCAAAACATTTGAATTGACAACAATTCTATAAAGTTTGAAGTCCAAAACCCCATGGAAATCCCTACGCTGGTAATTATGAGTATTTTCACCAACAAAAACCTGATGTTAACGGTGTTTCACATAAATGTTGTCGGTATTTTGGTAATTTAAGAAAATCTGTCAGTATTTCAGTGTTTTTAACCCTCGTACGCCCCCACATTTAAGGAGCTTCCGCTTTGAATGTGTGTAAAAGGGAAAACTGTGTCTCACACATAACCGGCACCATAGCTCTTCAAATCAAAATCAAACAATATTTGATTGGGTAAAGATTAAGGGTTTTGAGCACTCGATTTCTAAACGACGGCATGTGTGCCGCCAGAAATTTGGCTTTCAAAATCTCTTACAGTGCAACTTTTGGGCAGTGAAAAGGTACCCTTTCCCCTTTCAGCGCATTTTACCGAACGTTTTTTACCCTGACCCTTACAGTGTAGTTTGATTGCGTATCTTATTTTGCTGAAGCCACCCAAAAAAAATAAGCTTGAAATGTCGAGACACAATTTGCAAAACAAATCAAAATGGGTGCGAGTCAAAACTATAAAGATACAACAGATTTTTACTGTCAGACGTGCTATTCAGCAGCCCCAAACACGCCCTTACAGTGTATACACCTTGTCCCACAGCCCCGGTGGAACTTTTTTTCTCAATGGGGATCAAAATTTCTATCGAAATCCCAATGGGGATAGAAATTCCTTTGTTCCAAGGTTGAAAAAATTCAGTGGCAATGGTTTTAAAGAGTAATTTTTAAATATTGAACTTCGAATGGGGATGAATAAACAGTTAATCTCCAAGTGGGGCTGAAATTTTAAGGCATTTTCCCAACGGGGACAAAATTTTTGTCAATCTTTCCAGTGAGGCTGGGCTCCCAGCGGGTCTGTGACACCGGGGTATGTGTATCCAACTAAAAGAAGACCCTTGTAGTGCACCCAACCCTACAGTGCATATTTCGGGAGTCTCGAAAAACCATACACTTAAGCTTAACCATACGCTTTTTTATTGAATTTGGAGTCTTTCGAAGCTGCAAACGTGATTCAATTTTTAATAATTTTTCATTGGAAAGTATGTGAAGTACAAATTTTGGCGACTTTCTTTATCACGATGAAAAGTTTTGGAGTTATGGCTTCATGACTGTAGGTTGCCACTGAGGTCTCATACAGAGGAAGTTCTCCACTTATAGGGTTTTTTACAGTTTAACCAATTTTTTTCAGACTGTTTATAGGTTGAAGAAAGAATTTCCCAAATCTCTGAGTCAGTCAATTTATTGTGTTGTGTTGTCTTTGTCCATAGACGGACGGACGGACGTATCAAGAAAAAATTCCAAAGAATTAAGAACCTCAGGAACTCTCAACTATTTCCTACCACATTCAGCCAGTATTACAATAAATGTCAATAACAATTTCAGCGGAAGGACTAATTACTTAATGGCGTGTAATGGCTTGTCTAGTTTCGTTTCAAGAGAGCCTTCAACTGCAATCATTGGAAACTTGGCAACTTTAACGACTTTCGGAGACGTGATATCTTTTCTAAGCGAGCCAAAAGAACTCCAGCAAAAAAAAGTCGTAAATCAAATCACACAACCGCCACTTTTGTGGAAGCGTAAAGTTCCCCAAGAGAAATTAAGTGCAACCACTGAGAGTGTTTAATGTACTACATACGTGAGTAAATACATTCTCAAAGATTTAACGCAGAGGTAACAAATGCTTACTATGTATCATTTTTACCTCCGATTTCAAAGAAGGGAAATCTGATGCCAGAGAACCGAAATATTCTGCTAAATGATTGTTATGGCGAGAAATATACCCTGAGATCTCACCCCCTCCCATCAATACACTGAGCCCCCATTTCTACCAAAGTCTTAAGAGTTGAACAAAATTAAGTAATTCGTGAGTTATGATTCAACGTAAGTTAAAGGCAAGTGGAATCCAGAGCGCTTAGTCAATGAAATCTGTGTTTCAAAGAAGTTCGTCGAGGGCTAGACAAAATGGTGTACAGAGATGTGAAAATATTTGAAAGGGTGGCAGATTCAGCCCCCATCGACCGTTAAAACAGTACCCCCTCGTAAAAGTAAGCTTTCTCATTCTTTTGATTTATTTTTTAACTGTACAAAGTATAGTAGTAACAGAAATATAGTGCAGTATACGCCTCCTTAGTTTGCCAATCTCAAAATAACTCAACATAGACGTACAGTTCAGAATGTGAAGAAAATATACTCCAAAAAGAAAACCAAAAAGCAATATCGAAAGGTCAGCGCCCACTCATTTTGTGAACATGCAATTATCTTTTACGTTTACTTGGTTTTTCTGAACTGACCACTTATCATTCTCCTTATGCAGCTCGACCATAAGGGCCTGGTAAAAAAAAAAAGGATTATCAAATTAGTAAACTTTTTGCCACTTCCCCTAAATTCACAAAGTACTATGAACACCACAGCATAACTTTCTCTGAAATTTGAGCTGTTGAGACAAACTGTAAGAATTTCAGCGCACTTTTCTCAATCACATTGATATTCAAAAAATCAAAGATGGAGAGCACCCCGGGGGCACTGGGTTTGCGGACTGACGGTATGTGCAGGCCAAAAATTGACTTTTAAAATTTTTAAATTTTTGGGCAAAATATGTAGAATTTTTCTAGTTTTTTCGGTCCTTACAGTGCATTTTAAACATCTTGGAAAAGGTAACCTTAGGGCCAGCACATACCCGTCGGTCATTTTGCCCAGCTGCCCCCCCCCCCACCATGGAGAGCACGTATCCCTATGTTAAGCTCAAGTAGATTATATAATTTCCAGTACAATTTAAAAGTCTTCTTCTAATCTTCATGAAAATCAGTGAGAACGAGCTTTCTTCAACAGAAATCTTTTTCCGACTCCCAAATGTGTACAGTAGGTGCATACATAGTCATTAATAAGTTTTCAATTCTCTAAAGTTACTTTGATCGATTCCTATATAGATATAAGTATGTTATATTCGGAGATTACATTCTTTCACTGAATCTTTTTTACGTTTCTTTTTCGTGGTTTGATTGGTACGGCTTCATCCAAGATTCTGAATGAACGATCATTTGCTCTCACTGAGTTCGCGTTGAAAGAAATTGGGATTTGTCTTCACAGCATGGACATCGGCAGGGTCAGTAAACTTTAAAGTATTTTGATTTATCAAGAAACAACTTAAGGGCTTTGACCATTGTCAAAAAATTAATTTTGGTATTTGAGCATGAAAGTTATGTTTCAGGTTCCCTTACACTTTTAACAAGAATTGGTTTACAAATTGCTTTTTGATCAAATCCCTTAAAAGTAGTTAAGAATTTAATTGCAAAACTGACGTTATGAACTTTAAAAAGACGTTAATAATGTGTTGCATCACCCTCTTTTATAAAAAATGCTAAGTTTTAATGGGTAATTAACCTTTTTGGGAAGAATTGAACTGTTTTAAATTTTTCGGAAAATTTTTCAAAATTGATGCATCAAAAGTAATAGCGGTTTCTCTATGAATAGTTGCCATGAAAAATTGGTCAAAAAGCACCTTTTTCAAGATTTTGAGACAAGAAGTAAGCTTTTAGAAAAATCTTCCGAAAATATATTTTTAGTTCGGTAAAAGATACACCATCTACCACAAAAGTTTTTTCAAAATATTTCTTCTTTGACCAAACTAAGCTCTTCAAAGTTGAAATACTCTTCGTCGCAAAAGTCTTCATTTTCTTCTTCATCAAAATATTTCTTTGCGATTCTTAAATTTACAGACTCAAGGATAGTTTGCGTAAGAGAAAATGTATAACATGTCAAAGTTTTGTTTAGGCAGAAATTCATATTTTGTAGATGAAAAATATCAAAATTCTTTATGGTCAGAGCCCTTAATGCAAGTAATCATCGTAGCATAAAGGGAACATATTCAGTTACTGTCTGCTAGATCTTTATTTGGCTTGACATTACTGGTCTATTAATTCTAAGAATAGTTTCCCTGACTCCATGACACTAAGCTCAGTAATAAGAGAAAGATTTAGGATAAAGACGAGTATTCAAGTAGAAATCAAGGACCCAATGTATTTTATAAAAATTAAATCTATCAAAATAAGTTAAAGAAAATAATCAGTGATAAATTCATTTGGTGGATGTCAAAACCTTTCGCTCATAGGAATGCAGCTCGTTTGCAAGGAATTGAAAGGTCTAGCTGTCTTTTGTCAAGGGAAATGGTTGTGTTCCATTGCGTTCTCCCCATCTTTTAACGTAGTGGTCTATAGCACCTCGCACCGTGTTGAAAATCAAACCAGTCTAAACACAGAAAGAATGGCGCATTTTTAGGGCAGAAATGGGCTTTTCCAGAAACAAACCGTATACCGCCTGTTGAGGAGGTCCATCCCTCTGTGGCTGGAAATGCTGTAACCCCTTGGAATTCCAGGCAATTTCAGGTTTAAACCCTGTATCTCCCTAAGGAATTCCGCCACATATCAAACATTACCCCCTTGGAACGGAAATGGACCTCCTCAACAGGGGGTATACGGTTTTTTTCTGGAAAAGTCCAATGAGCATTTAGTGGGCTCAAATGCTACGAAATCTTTCGTGATCAAAATACAGTTACACCAAAACATTAAGTTAAATTTGAAACGGAATCTTATGTGAAGTCTCAGAGCCTATTATGTTTAAAAGTACAGCGACACCCCTGTGTCACAAACCCAGCGGGACCCTCAGGCACGACGGAAGCTTTTTATATCTGGTACGGCGAATGAGGAAATTTAAGCGATTTTATAGCGATTTGACCGACGAAGAGGAAAACTTCGGGTATTTTTGTGAAAATCTGGTACGGCGGGGCCGCCGTACCTGCCGTACCCGTTGCGTCGTGCCTGCTCTACCCGCTTGAAAATTCGGCTAAAATTTCGTCCTCGGTGGAAAAAATTCCTTTCTCCATTGTGATAGAAATTTTTATCTCCACCGTGGGAAGAAGTTCCACCGGGGCTGTAAGACAAGGGTTTAAAGTGCTTTAGATCTCGATTACATTCCAATAAAATCGTTCATAATTTAGACACTTCGCTAACCGTGGGATGGCCGTTCTTCCCAAACAAAGTAGTTTTTGTAGCGTAGTTTTGGACACGTTTTGGATCAAACAAATTACTCACTTGTGATTTATCGAAGATATATTTCCCAATCGATCCTTCTTTTGGGCGAATATTTAAATGCTCTTTTCTGTAAAATGAAACGGTTTATTTTCAGTTGGGCTAAATATTTATGTTTCCGGTAATTTCTTTCGGCTTGTGTTTTTCGTTTTTCTTCAGTGAAGTTTAGTTAGCATAGATAGTTAAATTTTTACTGCAGAGGTGTTGCTATCTGATGATTGCAAAATAATATCTTTCTGGCCAGAGGTCTAGGTTAAAAATCTTCACCTGAATGAAAGCACATATCCATCATGAAATTTCGAGCTCGATCGCAACAAATAGGCTCCCGGATTTTCTTTTGCCAGCATTTCTTCAGCTTTTTGACGATCAATATTTGGATAAAAGTAAGATAATTCTGTTCCATTATCTTCCTTCTTCTCAGTTATTGCATAGCCGACTCCATCTTCGCTAAAAATTGAAAGATGTCTATGTCATAAGAATTCCAATATTTTGGGCGAATAGGGACAGGCTTACATAGGGTTACGTTGAGTTCCTCATTAACTGTACACATACCTACCTAACAGAGTTTTTGTTCTATTCCAACACCAGCAGTTGTGCTACATATTCTTTTGCTTCAAATACTCAAGTCAAAGGAAAACATTCCCTCAATTGGGGATCGGAGAGCTTACCTCGGTGTTGGGTTTTTGGAAGCAGCAGCTGAGTTCAATTCGCTCCCTCCTGTTTTAAAAATTAAAGATAAATATTTTAGAACTATAAAAACCAGACACACAGACCAATAGAGGTTAAAGAAACTGGATTTCAAGCTTTTCATTACCTAAGCCTTTAAAAAAGCTCGCCGATTTATCTCTAGAGATAATTATCCTAAAGATTGAATACACCTTTTCGAACGTAGTCGCGCAGTCAGGCACGTGTCACTTGATTATTTAATTATCTCCCTAAACTCGATCCAGTGCTTTTGGACACTTTTTTATATGGTCTATAGGTGCGAAAAAAGGACCGGGATGGTTTTAGTGGGATAAAGCGGACAAAATATTGCCCGCGTGGCAATTGGCGGCTACGGGCGAAAAGGTGTAATGGATGTGAACGCATTTCTCATTACCTTCACTTTCCGACGTACTATTCACACCATGGTTGCTGTTAGACAAAGGATAATCAGAAGGAGAATTGCGTGGTGATGCAGACTTTTTCATGAATATGGGAGCTGGTTTGACTTGTTCCACTTCTTCGAACCGCTTCTCGAAGGTTGAAATCGCATCTTCGAAGATTGGGAAGCTTCCCTCCACCTAGCAAGAATATGACAAAAAAATACCGTGTTTATTAAATTTGCTGGGACTAAATTTCGCAGATTTGACAGCCCTAGGCTTGATTAGCCAAGTTAGATAACCCACAAAAAATTGCTCTTTGGCCATCCGCTAAATTTAGTAAATTAACACCTTTGAGGGAGGGCATAAATTTCAGGCTCCTACTCGTTGTGAGACTTCGTCAAATTTAAGTCAAGGTCTATTCTGAGCATGAATGGTTTGTACCACATGATCGAATGTAGGAAGTGTATTACGAAAGTCGATGTATTCTGCTTTTTGTTTGTTGCTATATCGCTCAGAAAATCATTGAGTGCAAACTTACAAAATTATTTTCGAAGCTCCATTGTCCATATCTATCTACCAACAATCTGTAATGTCGATAATCCTCATCTTCGGCCGCGCTAAATATTCGGTGAAAAAAGTTTTTACAGACACCTCTTGGTAACTTTCAGGCCTCCTTTAGAACTTTTTTATCATTAAATGTCTAACGATGTTTTTACCTCTACATCACTAAACGTGGAGGGAATCTCATCAATGAAAGGTCAAGCTGACCAAAAAAATGATACTCAATAAAAGTGTAAAAAGACAGTGTTGATGGGAACATTTGTTATCTTTCGGTAAATGGTAACCGCTTGCTCATAGTAGAGAGATACACTACGTGGCTTAAAAAAAAAAAAAGACAGTTTCGTTTTTTAAATAAGCCGGATAGAAAATATAGTTGGCATACTTGATAGAGAGACTATGCATTTTTTCAGCTCTTCCAGACACACGAATGATGTAAGAACCAGGTGGCTTGTTATTGAGAAGTCTTTCGGCCTCACCAGCATCCTTGATATCTTTGTAGTAATAAGCTAAATTGCTGACCTCAGCAAAAGAAGTTTGACGGCGTAAATGGTCTAAAATAATGAAAATTCTTTGTTAATAACCTCCCATCTTTAACCCTGGTGTTATTAAGATTGTTGAACACACTTATCAACAATGAATCAAATTGAAGAAAATCATTTTGTACCTGGCTTATTATGTTGTTCCTCTGGTTTTCCTAAAATAAATAATAAATCATACTTGTACAAATCGATGTGCTCTTCCAAAGAAAAAAAAGACCAACAATTGGTTCGAAACTAATTTAGTGAAAAATCTCGTAGCGAAAAAATCATCAAGATTCACACTTAACCTTATGCATACTCACCTTTCTTAATATATTGTTTTATAGCTTGGTCACCCCCTGCTCCTTCAATCTTAATTTTTGCAGATGGTTCTTGTAGGTTTGGTCCAATCTGTAATCCTTTGACCATCTCAAGCAATGTCTTTAGATCGCCTTTTATATCCTGCGCAGAAGACTCGTTTTGAAAATGTTCGTAAATACTTTTATGGTAAGACTTGATGACGTCATTGTTGCTGTTCACAATAATGGCATCCATTCTATATTCGTATCGAGTTGAAAAGTTCACTTGCTCTTGTGGGTCATTCACATACTTCACCCGCTTCAAGAAATTAACAATATTCATGTATGCTATTTTACAACGGTCAGTAAACTCCTGCCACGTTTTGACGTCGGGAAGAGCATCAAGAAGTTCTTTACCTTTCAGGAAAGCTTCCAGTTTTTGCACAGTGATATGTGAGACAACGTTACGTATGGTGTGAATGTCATCAAGTCCCCTGACCAATCGGAATGTCATACACTGTTTCTGAAGATCAAGTTGATTGTTACAGGAGCCACATGTGTTACACATTGAACAGCACAAGCAACATGAATATTGGCTTTTTACTTCATTCTTCTTGCAATACGAGCATCGGTGAAGGTCTCTTCCATATTTGAACCAGCCAACATGGTCTACTTTCAGATTCTTTGCTTTCAAGTCTACACACCGGTGCTTGCTCTTATCCTTGGCATGTTTACACGCTTTATGTTGGGAATCCACGCACGCGCCTTGAGCCACAGAAAAGGGTGTCAACCCATCAATGTCTTTAATTAAGCTGACGAGAAGAGTACAATCTAAACGTTCAGTGACTACTTGTTTATGGATAACACCATTATCGTCATAAAAGAACTTCTTGTTGACTGGCATGCTCTTTACGCACGGGAGCTTCTCCAACGTGTCTTTATGTGCGCTCAAGATCTGAGCTAATGCTTCCTTTGGGTTCATGGAAGTGCTATCGTTATGTTGCAAAGCAATATTGTCCAATGCCAAAGATGTAATGTTTTGAAACTCCGTTTTTATACTAATCATTTTCATTAACTTCTCTGGAGCATCGTCAGTTTTACTGGCATTTGCCATATTTAGTACCACACAAACTTCTTAGTTTTATTGAATTAGAAACAAAATCTTTCTCTTATAACAAGACAAATATACAGACAGACAAACTTTCATATCATCATTCATTATATGATCAAATTGCATTTTTAGTGCTTTCGTATAAGAGTATGTCAGCAATTTGTATTAGGCAGCCTGGTTTCCATTGGCTAATATTGTTAGGGAGAAGTCCCCTTCTTAATTCGTAGAAATTCAATTAACAAAAATGAGTTTTGATTGAATCGACAAAATTTTCTAAGCATAAACAAGGAATTTGATGGGCATGAGAACGATTGTACTTTTTAAAATCCTCTTAGATTGAAACTAGCTAGTGGAAATGGAAAATACTATTCGCACCCTCAAATCAAAAATCTCGATGTTTCTTTTGTTCTTACAAAAAAATGGATTCGGGAATCGATACCATACGATAGAGTGAGAACCAAGAGATATGCATGTTATCATATTACTTTAATATCATCAATACAATTTCAAGTGCCATGCTATGAAAAATGGGAAAATCCTACTCGACAACCATTTAGTTGGGCGAGGGGAAGCTCAACAAACATTATACTATTATGCTTAACAAAATTTATACATATTACGATATTTTCTTCGTCAGCACAAATCAAGGCAATGTCTCACCCGGAGAGGTACACTCTGCGAAACGGGTCTTATTGACACTCTCGAAAGACTCACACAGTGATACAAAAAATGATAATAAATCAACTCCCTTAGGCGAGACCAATTCGATTAGTTGTTTTACGGGCTCGACCGACCCTGAAATTCCAAAAATCCAAATAAAATAAAATTTATTTTGGTAATACATTTTCATTTTCATTGCTTTACAGACTCCCAAATTTGGTGATTTTTCCAAGGTTTTGAGAATTTTATATTCAATTTTTATTTTTATCTGTGAATTCGACTTTTTTATGACTACTTTTATTTTCTATTTTGCAATTTTTGTCAAGATTTAAGATGTAGTAAGTAGTTTTTGCTGTCTTTTTAGGAGATTTTATAGCTGAAATTCTACTCTTATTTTTATTTTTTGTAAAATGGGCAATCAGATCAAAACAAATCCCGAAAAAGTTTTTAAATGATGATAAAACAATAGAAATACAGTTAAGCTGAGAATGCGTGAAACTATGAATACCATCGTCCTCGGTCGCTTTTAGGCTCCCTGCCGTGGCAATTATTATTTATTATCAAAATAAAAGTGTATATCCTTTTCCAGGCACACTTCTACATAATAATTACAAAAGTGATCTTGAATCGTAACGCAACGAGTGCTTTAAAATACTTAAATAACTTTGTTTGCACATCCCTTAATCCTGCCCTTAATCCATCATCTGAGAAATTAGGGATCAATTCGCAATCGTGTTTACGATAGGGACGAGATCGGCGAGCAAACTTTTTGAGATGGTTAGGCTAGGGTATTTTTGTCATAGAAGTAGGGGGATAAATTCCGAAGGAAAATAAAAGAAACGGAAATATAAAAAAAAGGAAAAAGAAACAAAGGAAAACAGATGTATGCCGTGGTGTAGTGGTAGTCGACCTTGGCTTCTGTGCAGGAGGCAAGGGTTCGATTCCCACTCACGGCAGTTCACTTGGCAAGTGAACATTCCTTCGCCCGGGTCAACCCATGCCATGTGAGGGGAATTGGGTAGTCAGTTCAAGGTGCTGACGGGACGCTCATTAGTAAGCGTCTATAGTTGCGAGAATAGGCCTCTAAAGCCTCCTGCGACTCAACCAAATAGAAATAGAAATAGATGTCTCGCGCCAACTTGTCGTACTAGCAAGAAGACTGTGCTTGTTGATGAAAACTTAATCAACAAAGAGGACGATCAAAGGGCAATCTCTTTTAACCCGACCTCGACCTCGACCCTGACCCTTGAAAAAGGCCGACCCTCCTCGACCCTTGGAAAAAAGCCGACCCTCGACCAAATAAACAATAAAAAGCCGACCCTGGGTAAAAAAATGCTTTAGCGACTTTTATAAAAAAATTTTTGGATGAATATTCCAAAAACTGATCATTAAAACATTTAAAGAGAATATTCTTCACAAGACCCCCCCCCCCGCCCCCGGGGCATCATATTATTGACCAACAACATGTTTAATCAGCCCCGGGAGGGGGAGTGGTACTAGGGCAAGATGGGTTACGGGGATGCTCCGCTGGTCAGGGTACCTTTTTTAACCTCCACGAGTCCCAGAGGTAAGGTCGCCAAAACACCAAAATAGAAAAATCAGTCCCTCGTAGGGTGCCTATTTTTGGAAAATTTGGGGAAAAATTAGAAAATTTAAGAAAATTTTGGAATTTCAGTCCCATTCAGGGTCACTTTTTTCGCAAATTTCGAGTCCCACGTAGGGTCCATTTTTCGAACCTCAGCGGAGCACCCCCCCCGTCGGTTGACAAGGGTAGTACCGCCCCCCGCCCCCGCGAGTCAGCCTCGTATCATCCATATATCCCAGGCTTAATATTTACGTTTTACGTTGATGCACGAGAGATATTATATTATCTTCCACTCACAGTAAAACATAAAAAAGCAGACAAGCCGTATATGTATAAAAGTTGCGAAGCGATCCAGAGCCTCCCTCAATTCGCAAGTTGCAAGCAAAACATTTTAGACACACAAACACTGTATATTCAACAACATTTTTGCAGTTTTCCTTTACATTCGCTCTAGTCTTTCCGAATATCCTATCATTTGCAAATTCTTTGTAGTCCCTCTCTATATACAAAAATGACATCTGTAGTCAGTGTAGTATTATCTCTCATTGATGAAAAATGAAGCTTCAACCGTTCTATTTTTCATTTTCTAAAATAAATAGCAAAAAGTTTAAAGAAACAACAATATAAGAAGTAAGATGAAAACACTAACAAACTCAGGGCATTTTGAATTTAGAAAATAAAAACAAACTGTACCCTTATAATCATAAAGGTTGGTGAGTCCAGTCAAAACACAGATTTGATCTGTAGCGTCACGCTTCACCTTTACAAAAAGTAGGATATCATAAAATGAACCAAGGAAAATTTTATAATTTTAAAAAAGAGTCATTTTGCATATAACTAATAATGTTAAATAAGGATATAATTTCCAACAAATTGCAAGGAGGGAAAAAAATCTTTTGGGAAACATTTTTGTAATCTGAAAGAATGCCCAAAGGGAAAAAACGTATGCGGAAGAAAACTTCAACGCGACAACAAAAGTTTTCCATATGAGACAAAACGTCTAATCGGGATCGGGATCGTCTAATATCGACATGCGTCTTCTAATTTCGACATAGCTGTAGGCTGGTCTTCGAAATATAAAATCAAACATAAACAAATACATACCAAAGTTATCAATCAATCACTAAATTGTACTCTCCCTATCACGTCACAGATTGTTGAAATGTAAGAAACGTGAAGTGGGTTTTTTTCGAAAAGAAAACTTTAACGATGTAGTCACTAAAAAACTAATTAGCATGCTTTCAACGAAGATGCCCAAATCACAACAATATTTTGCACGCGAGGAATTTTTTAGTAGACCTTTTTACCGTGAACCGAAAATAATTAAAAGAACCCGGTTTCCTTATGAATTTGAAAAGGGACCAGACACGTGTGCTAGGTGCGGCGCCTAGAAGTTTAACGCGGCCTCTTAGCGCCTAGGCGCGTGCTCGTGCTTGCAATAAACAATAAGGAAACCAGGTCGACTAAGCGCGCAAATTATTTTTATCACATGACTGAAGCGTAATTGCCTAATAAAGTTGTAAAATTTTAATGATGGACACAAGAAAGTTACGAGGAAGTTTGCATGCGTTTCATGTATTGTCTAAAATTGCTTATAATTTGGCTGCTTTTTTTTTAATTGAATGGATTACAATGTTTACTGAACTTCTCTAGTTTGATGGATGAACTTGTTTGATAAGAATGATACCAAGAATTTCAATCTTGCATGTCTATAACCTGGCAGCTCAAAATATGGCATGTTTCTAATGGGGCATCAGACAAATTCTGTCTGGAGAAGCTGACATATTATTAAAATAATCAATTTTGCAGTACAGTAAACACGGCTAGCAAAAAATAATTAATTGGGTTGAATGGCAAACAAAAGTTGCTTCAATATACGGTATCTTTTAAACAGAAGGGCAAGCAAGGAGGATATACTCAAAGACCAAATGTAAAAAATGAGAAGTAATTTGTAGCACTTTGTAGCACAATAAATTTTAAAATTGACTTCCCTGATCTGAAGACCAACCAAACAATAAACAATAACAGGCCAGTGCCTTCTATCTTTCTTTGCTATCGATTTGATTGAAATGAAAGTCGAAACCAAACCAATGACCAAAAAAGAACGATCAAGGATCGAAGCCAAGAAAAACAGGACAAATTATAGTAAATTGTAATGATGATAACAGAAAGTAATGACTCAATAAAAATTCAAAAAAACAGCCAAGCAGTTTCTCAGAATTGCGATCCAGCCAAATTCGGAGAGAAAAAAAGAGAATAACCATTTTGATGATAAACTGAAACCATGACAACGAATCTGTAGAACCAATCAGTGTCAAGATATCTCTATCGCCGTGACGTCAAACAGGATAGGGAGCATAATGGCATCACTTTCGTTTTGCAATAAATTCAAATATAACAATTTAGTATAACGGAGGTAATTTGTTTTATCATTTCCCGTGATATTCTTCACGCTTGTTATCTCCTAAATATTGACGTCACGGGTCACGGAGGGTAGACTCGTTCTTCGTATCATTCTGACGTATACGTCAAATTTGATATGACGGAGGTAATTTGAGTTACCATTTCGGTGAATATCCTTTGTATTTTATCTCTTTTATATTTTGGTATCGCGCAACTCGGAGATTCGAAACGTTTTTCCCATCTCCTGCCTTATAGATGGTTGAAAGAATGGAAAGTTAAAGGTACGCACACACGATAGCAAAACTGCTTCGCTCATGTACATTCGCTTCGCAATAATACTACCCGCCGGGCGGGGGGGAGGGGGCGACGAGAGGTATTGACATATTCATTATTCTTATAAAAAAGCGTGTGTATCCCATCCCACCCACTGGCTTGTCTGCTCAAAACTTTTATACTACATTTAAAAAAACACTGCCAAAAAACTGTTTTTTTACCCAGGGTCGGCTTTTTATTGTATTTTGGTCGAGGGTCGGCTTTTTTCCAAGGGTCGAGGGTCGGCCTTTTTCAAGGGTCAGGGTCGAGGTCGAGGTCGGGTTAATAGAGATTGCCGATCAAAAAGGCATCAAAAGATTCAAAGATTCAAAGAGGGGCAATTTTCCTAGGGAGCGAAATTCCGGGGCGAGAGGCAATTTCCGGGGGCCCATGAATCCATATTTCCCAGTCTATTATTTTTGTGCGGGTCAGTTCATAAAAAGAGCAGGTCGGTCACCGGTGTTGATAACGCCTGTAACCTGTGTGACTGGAAACCTGCAGTTCTCCCGATTTTCCAGACTTTTCCGACTTTTTCCCCGATAAATTCCGCGGTAAAACCAATATGGTAGAGGGAGTAGTGGATGGTTTGCAGCTGGGAGGAATGCCGAAAGAATGGGGAAAAGGATAATTACAAGGTCTCAAAAGAAGGTTGGCTACTGCTCATTCCGACATCGACTTATAACCTGACTGAAATTCGAGCCGTTACTAGCAACCCTGCGGGGCCCAAGGCGCCGAGTATGCACCCGGCACAGTGACAAGCCGTTACTAGCAACCCTGACCCTACCTAACTGTTAGTTAATCAATTCCAAACAACAAAACCCCCGGAAAATTTAAAATGTCGGAATGAGCACTAGCCAACCTTCTTTTGAGACCTTGTAATTATCCTTTTCCTCCCAAAGAATGGAGGACAGAGGAGGAAGAAAGGCTAAAGAAAGGAAACAAAAGGTCAAGAAAGACTTCGTCTGCTTTTTGGAACCAGCAGAGTTGAGTGAAATATATTTGCACATTTTTTTGTTTTACAAATCTTCAAACAGTAGTATGAGAAAGGGGATTTTCGCCAGAGGCCAGGCGCCAGGCCCAGGTGGTTTTTATTTTTGTTTATTATATGATTTTGTCATACTGTAATGTACAATACTTTAAGGGAACTACTCTTAGGCTTAGGCGGCAATCACAAATATCTTAGGCTACGTCATATCTTCCTTCGTTTCGAGCGTAAAACTCCTACTCTTCGGGCTATGAGCACTGCTCTTGTTTTGAATATTGTAATTCTCCAGATAAATCGCATGCGCACTGAGGTTTTAATGAAACAATAGAGAGTTTCCAAACCTAAGCCAATCAGCTGTGTTTAAAACATTCTTTTATTTAAAATCTCCATTGATAAACATATTTTGTGAATGTTGTCTATTATGTTTAAACCTATTAATAAGCAATTCCCGGTGGGGGTCACTAGTGGCCGCCTATAGCAGTGCCTATAGAGCAAGAGTAAGGCCTAAAAGCCTGGATCTGTCTATTGTGTAGACTACAAATATCTTCATTTCGCGTCCTCGTTGGGTCTTAAAAGTGAGTCGGTAGGTCGGTCGGTCGGTCGGTCGGGGTCGGTCGGTCGGGTCGGTCGGTCCGGTCGGTCGGTCGGTCGTCGGTCGGTCGGTCGGTCGGTCGGTCGGTCGGTCGGTCGGTCGGTCGGTCGGTCGGTCGGTCGGAAAAATTTTCGGGGGTTTACACCATCCAGACCTGATCATAGAACTTGTCGAACCAATCGAACAATCGAACTAATCGAACTCCATTGAAGGATTATAGTTCAATTAAAAAAATTAATCGAACTCTAAGATTTTTTAAAAGATTGTGAGTGTCCGATTAAGTTCGATCAAAGGGTTTCGGTTCAATCAGTTCGATAAACCAATTTTGTTCGACAAGTTGTGCTGCTCTGCCACCGTATATTAGCTTCTTTTCAAAGCCAAATTCAGAATGTAAATCAGGAAATTACTTCCGATAATGGATTACACACTTTTCCTGTATCCTCTCAGCGCCAGAGACGGTTTATTGGGGCGTAGTATTCCGCCACTCGGCCGCGCGCAAAATCGCAACAGAGACTTTATTCCGGATAGACAAATATCGGGGTACAACAAACGTCAAGCTGTTAAGTCCGGGAACTGTCGAAATGGCAATCGCGTGCCGGGATAAAGTTTTTGCAAGCGAGGGAAGATATGACTATGAGGATTTAATATCATCGAACTAATCGAACGTTTTACTGACCAAACTAATCGAACTGCTATTGCTTCAAATTTGTGAGTGTTCGATTAGGTTCGACTAATTTTTTTAATCAAACTTTGATCGTTCGATGGAGTTCGATTAGTTCGATCGAGGGGGGGGTCGTTTATTTGGCACCTAAGAGTAGTCGTATTGTATAAGAGTTGCAAAGCAATGCCTGCTCCACCTCAATTTGCAACAAGTTGAATATCGGTCAAGATATATTGAGAATTTCGATTAGGGCAGGCCCAATTGATTGTTTGGTTCGTGTCCTAGAAGCTTTGAAAAATGGGTCGGTCGGTCGGTCGGTAGCTAAAATTGGAACCTTTTTTTCATTTCCCACCAAAAACCTCCATTTTTGAAATTCCTCAAGCAATCGTGCAATCCTGAAAGGAATACAGCTGTGAGAATCTGCTTTTAGGTGCTTAATATTTGTTTTAAAATACGGGCTACACCGGGACATTTTCTGTGCGCGAATTGGATGTTGTTTATAGAAGAATCAAAACAGTCAGTTAAAAAAGAACTGCAGAGATAGTAGTTAAATCATGTGAAAAGGTGGTAAATTTGTTTTGATTTTTCCAACTCAAAGTGAAACACTTTTTCTCAAAAAAGTCGGTCGGAGGACACGAACCAAACTATCAATTTAAGGGTTTGGCCTTAATTCCTCGTTTTTAGTCACTTTTAAAAAGCCCATCATGCTCAGTGGCTTTTAAAGCTATTTGTTGGATTTAATCGAATATTTCAATTTTGGTGGGGTTTATAGACTTCCAGGCTGCCATATTCTTAGCCTAGATATCCAGGCTGTAAACTATTTCACAGTCTAGTTTTTGATATTTTATATTCAGGTTTATTTACTACAACCTTGTCTCCCTAGTAGAGTATTTTACATTCTCATATGAGAATGGTGATGGCTTTTTCATAAAAGCAAAAGACACAAATATATTTTCGGATCCAGCATGCCGTAATAGATACAGGACCCTACAGGCAACCTTGTAGGGTCATAGATTTTTAAAAGCCCGAAGGGCTAGATATCAAGTCTTTGCTGAAAGGTGTGCCGAGGTTAGGTATGAAATCCCACCTAAGTCACGTGACATTACAATAGAATTTCAGCGCTTGACCAATCAGAAGCTTTGCGAGTTTTCGAAAACAATAGCAGCAATAGACCTTTTTGCCTTTCCATCCGCCATCTTGAATTGTATGCAAAAATACAGGAACAAAAAAGCCGTGGTTGGATTTAGTTGGAAAGTATGCAAAACATATGCAAGTTTACACAAAGATTAAAAAGACAACAAACCTTCTTATAAAGAAATGTTATAATCATTAGAACAATAAAAGATGGAATGTCTTAATCCAAAAAGAAATATTTACAGAACAACAAAAGCCTTTTAGAAATTTGTTCTTAAAGACATAGCATATTCTGTTTTCATGCCATTAAGAAATTCCACAAAGACTCTTACTTCAAATCTTACTTCGCTTTTCTCGAGAAATGAGTTGAAGATATACTTTCGCATTTTCTTCCAAACAACTTCGCAAAATACTAAAAATGTTTCTCAAACAGTGAAAAAAATTTCGAAACCCTGTATTTGACATATTAAAAAATATATTTGTATTGGAAAAATATCAATTTTTGTGACACGCTACTGTCAGAAATGTCATGATGCTCAAGGTGTGAAAATTTTTAGGTGTTAAATTTTTTTCATTTTGAAGCCAAAAAAAGGTAGGAATTTACAGAAAATTTTATGGCAAAAGCTCTATTATTTCAGGAGCTATTACCAATAATTTAACCTAATTGCTATCTAATTGCTTTATCTACTTGCCACTTCGCTACTTTATTCATTCGTTTATCTATTGCTTTATCTACTTGCCACTTCGATACTTTATTCATTCGTTTATCTATTGCCTTATCAACTTGCCACTTCGCTATTTTATTCATTTGTTTCTCTATTGCTTTTTCAATTCGCTACTTCGCTACTTTCTTCATTCGTTTAGCTATTGCTTTATCAAATCGCTACTTCGCTACTTTCTTCATTCGTTTATCTATTACTTTATCTACTTGCCACTTCGCTACTTTATTCTTCGGTTTATCTTTTGCTTTATCAACTCGCTACTTCGCCACTTTCTTCATTCACTTATCTATTACTTTATCTACTTGCAACTTTATTCACTCGTTTATCTATTGCTTTATCTATCGCTACTTCGTTACTTTATTCATTCGTTTATCTATTGCTTTATCTACTCGCTACTTTGTTACTTTATTCATTCGTTTATCCATTGCTTCATCTACTCGCTACTTCAAAACTTCACTATACTTTGATTTGTCTATAATCTCTTACTTCAAATCTTACTTCGCTTTTCTCGAGAAATGAGTTGAAGATACTTTCGCATTTTCTTCCGAAACAACATTGCAAAATACAAAAAATGTTTCGCAAACAGTGAAAAAAATCTCTAATTTATAATTCGAACCCTGTATTTGACATAAAAAAAATTTATTTGTATTGGAAAAATATCAATTTTTGTGACACGTTACTGTCCGAAATGTCATCATGCTCAAGGTGTGAAAATTTTTAGGTGTTAATTTTTTTTCATTTTGAAGCTAAATAAAAGTTAGGTATTTACAGAAAATTTTATGGTAAAAGCTCTATTATTTCAGGAGCTATTACCAATAATTTAACCTCCGAACAGAAACAGCCCCCCCCTAGGCCGAATAGGTTAATACTTTTTTGCATATGTTTTGCATATATACTTTCTAAGGCAATTTCACCACGGCAATTTGGCCACCATAATTTTTGCATACAATTCCAGGCTGCATCATTTGAACACACACCTAAAATGTCTGAGGAGTGCGATCAATCACACCCCATAAAGTAAGTTTCACAGCTGAAAGCTGTGCATAGCACTCCTTATCACACGCCTAAATTACTAAAATTAAGATTTTAGGAGTGTGATTGACCACACGCCTGAAATTTTCAAATGATGCAGCCTGCAATTCAATATGGCGGGTGGAAAGGCAAAAAGGTCTACATTTTTTGCGATATTCTTTTTTTTTTTGCTTGGAGGAGCAAAAGGAATAGAAAATAACTCACAAAGTTCCAAAAAGTCAGAAAAACTACAAACTAGAGACTGAAAAAGTACGAAATAAGCCCAGATGTGTCTTTTGCAATTGTGAAGAAGCTACAACCTATGAGAATGCAGTCCCGCTTGCTTGTGCTCACTTCGCTAAAGCCGTAAGGACCAATCTACATACACGGCGCGGAGCAATTCTGAAACAAAAATAGAATAATCCTCCACTTGCTAGCAAAGATAAGCTTTCTGTTACATGAAAACATGAAAAAGAAGAAAACAGAAGGGCTAGGAAAGTTTTGGAAACATGGGCTTGCATTTTTATTCTCCAGGAGACCAATCTCTATAATTTTAGAACTTTGTAAGTTGAGGTAAATTTTGTTTTTTCTAACATTTTGAATTTGGATATCCAGGCTACCATTTGCTTCAAAAGTTATGGTCACTTAAAGTAAAAAATCACTCTTCAAAAAGTGCAAAAAAACGTTCTAAGAAATGGTGATTAAAATTTTGTTCGATTCGTTTTCTATTTCTTTGTTTCAACAGGCGCGCATTTTTACGTTATAATTAACATTCCATTGAGTATTAGAAGAATACCATAAGGTATTTGCATGTAAAATTAACAGTTAAACTCATTCTGGTAAAACTTTATTGAAAAAATATTATTGGAATGAGTCATTTGTATTAAAATCTCTATCTTTTCATCAAATGCCATGTTTTATGAAGGACCAGAGAGTCAATAATACTTTTCTGGTGCTTTTTCCAACGAATAAGTTTTTGTTTATAACCTTGTGAATATTTTCCTCAAAAAAAGAAAGAATTTTGCCTGTACAATCATTATTAAATAATTTCTATATTTTAGCTCCGTCTCTTTCTCTTTGTTAATTTAATCACCCACTTTTTGGCCATTTTCGCTCATTTTGAAAATTTGAATTTTACTTTGAAAATGGCTTCTCAATAACTACTGAACCACACTAAAAAAATAACAGCTCGAAATTTACGTTATACCTTCTTCTTTCTAGTGATATTAAATTCAAGTTATATGAACTTGATCCGTTCTGCTAATAAGTTTTTTTAACCACCTGATCGGTAGGGGATGCATATCGTATTAATTCCTGGCTGAGAGCTACCCCAATTCCTGGGTAACATGTTTCAGTTTTCTTAAAAAAGCTTCAGAAATGCAATGATTGTACTAACCTCTACTCATTCAAATTTTTAATCAGAATTTAATGAAATTCAAAGATCTCTCATATAAAACTTACTAATCAAGCTAGTAATAAAGTTTCTAATTCTAAAACTCAAAAACACAAAGAAAGGGGTAACTCCTGAGCAGGAATTTTATACATGATAATACCCATCCCCTTTGTCAAAGCACTCCATCGTAGCAGATGGCACTCATCATTTCATGGTTATAAGAATATCTTATGTGCTTAATTTTTTATTTTTAAAATCTCAGCTAAATAGCTTGACCAGATGAAGAGTTGTGTCCAATTTTAATAACTTGTAACCTTTAAAATTTCCAACCATCTTTAAAAAACTGATATATCCCTCAATAATAGTGGTATGAGCAAATAATCATCAACTTCGTCACTTCCTTTCAAAAAAGGTTTCCTGGTGAGTTTGTGGAGTGTCATACATCAAAAGAAAGCTGAGAGTGTCCTCTTTCAATCTGTAAAAAACTAGCTTGTCCTATTATTTGTCAGTAAAGTCATAATATGTGACTTCCCAAGCGATTTAAAGTACTTGAAAATCAGACTGGCCTCGGTCTGGTATTACGAGCGGTCTAGTAGCGGTCAAATTTTTGTTTTAGATTGGCCTCCATAACTTCTAGAAATGTGATCTCTAACAGTCCTGGCTGCTTCTAAATGCTTGTGATGACTCGTTAGACAGGTCCTGACCACTTGTTAGACCGGTCTGGGCTGCTAGCTAGTGATTTTTAGTAACAATTACATCAAAATATTGTTGTAAAAGGATGTCGACCGGGCGATCCTGGCTTAAAAGGAACAAACATATTACATGGTTTCATCCATGATTTTGAGTCCCCCCTTAAAACACAAATCACCCCTTATCAATTTATCCCCCCTTAAAGCTTAAAGATGGTTTTGAGGTGCCCCTTAAGTTATAGCTGTTACATCAAGTGTCAAGTTAATAAAAAATTTCTGAAAATTTTTATTATAATTTTAATATAGGGAAATTTTAATTTTTAGTTGCTTAAAGAACAAAAATACAAAGAAAATGATGTATTCGGACGATTCAGACACTAAATTTTCAGCAAAACACTTTAAAAAACTGGAATTTTCTGACAAAAATTTCAGACAAAGTTTTCAGTTGAAATCAGCTGAAAAAAATGGCTCAAAGTCAAAAGTGACAAATTTCTGTCAAATTTGATAAACATTTTCTTCAATTTCAATTTCAATTTTCAATTTAATTAATTGTTCTACGGGCAAATTTTTTCAAGAATATGGGTCGGTTGGTCCGTCAAATAAAAATAAATTTTTCCTAATTTAGGATCAGTAATGTCAAGAATTTATTATAGACACTGGATAACCAACAAGCTATATTTTCATTGATTTCTTCATGATCTAGCCTTGTCCGCAGTAATGACATTATTGTTCACTCTCCTTCCTTCATTAAACGATTTTTTCGTAACATTTTAATCATTTTTCTCACAGTCATTTCAATTCCCAAATGAAAATTAAGTTTTCCTTAGAGAGGCGAACGCATCAAAATAATTGCTAATTACGTGTTGTTATGACGTTTCAAGTTGCAAGAAAGATACAAAAAACATGCTATGTATGAAAAATTGAATGTTGACACCAAAAATTTTCAAAATTTAACCTCAATAAAACCACCGATCCACCACGAGCCTCCAAAATATTTTCATACCACGGTGAAGCCAAGACACTCAAGTCTCATATATGTCGATCTTAGCTCTTCTCAGAAAGATGTTAGAGAGATATTGCCAATTTAAAATTTTGTATCATTTTAGGCCTTTTGTTTGATTTTTCTTGTCTTATGATGTTTTTGTCACAACAGATTTAATACATGTATAAGTTAAGTATTTTAGCATTTATTTCCAAATTTTTTGCGAGTAAAAGTACAAATGAAAAAGATAAAGATAGAGGACTTTTTAGAAAAGAGATTATTAATCATTTTTCAAAATCAGAGAACTTCGAGCCGTCATGACAGTTGTCCTTTGCAGACAAAGCTAGATCCTTGATTGTTTTCTTAAACAAAAGAAAGACAATGCTTCGCTCTCCACCGTTTTATACGTTGTTTTTCCAGTGTCTATAATAAATTCATGGTAATGTATAGTCGAACGTGCGCAACGCACCGGGCTCAACTTCAGCATTTTTCAAACTTTTTGGAGGCCCAAATTGTAGCAGTTGTGAAAAACTCGTTCAGGCCCCAAATATTGGAAGTCTTCTTCAAGTCTCTAGGCTACTGCAAAGTTTTAGCCTTGTCCCCAGGCACCAAATATCAAAATTTTCAAAAATTGAAACCCCCAGATATTCACCCAAGGAACCGAAATAGAAAATTCCATAGCTGAAATGTGATTGGAGCCTTAGATGCTTTGCAAGATCGGGACACAACAGGAACAAAATTATTTTAGAATGAGGTAAAAATGAAAAAAGTGACGAAGAAATATCAGCTGTTGGGACAGAAAGGAACAAGATTACTCCCCCCTCAAGTAGCAAGGGCTTCCATTTGACCCTTGAGACTAAGTCCCCCCTTATTTCTCAGTTTTTAACATTTTTGCCCTTTGTGTTTTTCTCTAAATTTTAAATCACCCCTTATTTTAAGGGGGGGGGCTGAAACCATGTATTACAACCCTTAAGCCTTGTTACACCATTAACCAATTAATGTTACATCATTAGCCAGCTTCTGGCAAGGTTCAAATTATCATAAATTGAGATATACTTAAACATAGAAACTGTTGTTACAAAACTTGCCAACAGAAATCTAATGAGCTAACCATCATGTAATGTTTTTTTAAGGATCAATCCCCGTTAAAAAGAAAGATATAGGCTACTTTTATAACATTGGTGTGAAATGTCACAAAAACCTCAAAAACTTGCCTTTTTTATGAACATGTCCTTTGGTGTATTTTTCGGACAAATATGACGGTCTCAGACAAAAATCATAGGGTCAAAATTTAATGAAAAATTTACCTTGAGAAAAGAGAGACTTGTTGTATATTTTTGGAAAGCTCGATCAAAAAATTAAGATTAGAGATATATTGCGCGTATATATGGTTTCTCTATCTAACTCAAGATATTGAGCTTCAAAAAGTGCAAAAAGTGGACAAAATAACTTAGTGAGGTCTGCTAGCACAAAAATACCTCAGATGGTGTTAAAAGCATGAAATTTGGCACAGATGATCCTTAGAGGGTCTAAGACTCAAGGTGCCCAGGTGGTAAAATTTATTAGTGTTACTGTTTAACCCTTTAAGTGTCACGGTCATTTTTTCTAAGTTTTTAAAGAAAATCGCTAGTTCAAACTTTAAAGTCTTATTTCTCCAGATCTAGAAGGAGTTAGAAGCTTGTTCGTAGCTCGTTGGATAGCTAAGACTCTCCTCTTTCTTATAGGTGCCACTCGATTTACAAAAGAGGTGGGCGGCGGCTAAGGGGGGTGAAGGTAAAGGAAATTAAAGCAGTCAGAATGATAGAAAGGTGACTATTGGTAAAACTTCAAATTAATTTGCTGGAGGACAGAATCAAGTAAAGCAGGGCCAAATTTGGAGGTTCTTGGATCACTCGTTGACTAAAAATGGTCAAAAAACAGTCAAAATCTGAAAAAAGTGGATTTGTGTCAAATTTTTGCATTTTTTTTACTTTTTGGCTTAAATTCTCGCTGGAAAGACTAACTTTTGATTTTTTTTGCTTGACCATGAAGCCTAATTCAATTCCTATGAGTTATACCAAAAATGACGATTTCTAATTCAAACTTAATGCCCAATGCTTCGCCCTCCCACATAGCCCATGTCTGATATATACGACATTGGCACTTAAAGGGTTAAAATTGAGTTTTAGACCCTCTAAGGATCGTCTGTGCCAAATTTCATTCTTTTATCACCATCTGAAGTATTCTTACGTTTTTATGTGCTAACAGACCTCAACTGTTTCTGGCTGAAAAATGCTGGCTGGCTGGAAGAAAGGAGAGTGTTTTAAAGCGTTCATTTTTTCACATTAGCATATCAATCTGCTTATCTCAATAGAATATCAGTCATGGATGTTATAAAAAAGCTAAATATTTTGAAGACAGATTTCAATAATGATGAGGTTGTAACCCAATGCAAAATGGTTGCTCGAGAGTTTCACCAACAAAATCAACAGTTGTTTGAGTTCAGCTCAATATTAAACATTGATGATCACGCTGAATTAAACTGTCTTATATTTGATTTATTTGAAAAGAATGGCTTTAATGAAGAACTGAAATTGAATTTGTTGTCCGTCTTACGCTTATTGAGTAGAGATCGTAAACTTGTTCTTAGTATAAAAGATATTGGAAAGTGTATTCAAATCTTTGTCAAATATTTCCAAGGACAAGATACGCATGGTAATAATGTCGAAAATGACTGTGTCATCGAAGTGCTTAGATGTATATGCAATTGGGTATACCACAGTAAACCTGTAAGAGATTTTCTTCTGAAGATCAAATTGGCTGAGAATCTTATCAAGAACATGAAGACTTTCATATTAAATGATCATTTATATTTCAAATTACGCTTGATATTTTTGATGTCAGCACACGAGAATGAATTTCGTTTAGCTATGGTTGAATGCAGTGCAATGAGTTTGATGCTACAAATTATTCAAAAGATTATCTCCCAAGCTAAAAAGTAAGAATAAAAACTGTTTTTGAATGTTTTTACTGGAAAGAAGCAAACTATTGTTGGTAAAATGAAAGAAAATTTACGCAATTGAAAATATAGCCATCACAAAAGTTTCTTCTATTACCTTCTTTTTCACTTTTTGCAAACTGACCATCTTTCACCGCATATACTGTAAAGTTACTTAAAATATGTTGCTTGTTTGTTTTAGCTCTAACCATGTGATGGATGCACAAGGCTGTAAGATATTTTGTGAAGTGTTTAGAGCCTCATTCAATATAACACTTGCATTACAAGAATGCTCTTCAGATGGTACAATTGAAAGTTGTTCTTCACTTGTTCTATGTTGTACTGAAGTTCTGCATCTAGACCTTCACAAGAATGCACCAGAAGACATTTTGACACCGATAGTCCATCTAATGGTCAATCTACCAAAAGCTTGTCTGGAGAAGCTTTGTCCACCTGTTTCAACAGAAAATACTGAATCACTAGTCAATGATCAAAAGGTTTTTAAGGTGAAGCATTGTTCATCATTTTTCTAAGTGATTTATGGAGAAGAAAACAAATCCAAAATAAAAAATTTGAAAAATGTTTTCAGTTTGATTTTGTGAATTCTGATCTTTAAATCTTTTAGGAACATGACATGACAAGCGTCATTATACTTTTGAAAGAACTGAGAGAGAGAATCAAGATTCAAGATTACAGTAAAATGAAAGAAAAGACGATGGCCATTTTGATAGCATTTAGCTACATTTGTCGAGATGTACCTCTTATGAGAAAGTATTTGCGTGGTGAAGTGTTACCTCCATTGAGCATCACAAAGGAGCGACCGGAAGAACGACAAGATGCTTGCGGTGATATTGTCCGCTTGATGACCACTGTTGATGTCATGCTAAAAGTAATCTTTGACCTTTTTCTAGCAATTTTTGATTATTTCTTGACCACTTCAGAAACTTATAGCAAAGATTTTGGCTAATCATTTTGAATTTTGACAATCATCGTATAGAAAAGTTCACCGTCATAATCCTTTTTTTCAGAATATGGCAGCAGACTTTTTGTTTGTATTATGTAAAGAGAACACAGAGCGATTGATCCGATACACTGGATATGGTAATTCTGCAGGTTTCCTTGCAACAAGAGGATTGATGGTACCTGGTCGACATATTGATGGTGATTATTCTGAAGATGAGTTGACTGATGTGGATGATGAGCAAGTGGACGTCACTACTGGTAAGAATCTTTTTTCTGGATTCTTGTTTTTCTTAGTTGCTTTGAATGAGATTATCAAATTAAAACCTCGTCAATGCATTGATGCGATCTTGAAAGAGCATTAACTTTTGAGAATATATTTAATTGATCTATTAATTCCTCAAAAGTTGACATTTCGGTCTGTATATAAATCCAGCTTAACTTCACTCTTTTTTGGATCAACAGGTGCAATGAAAGAGGAGAAGCCTTCACCTTTGGATAGCATGACTGAAGAAGAGAAGGAGATCGAAGCAGAGAAGTTGATGCATATGTTTGAAAGGTTGAAGGAGTTGAACGCAATCAAACCTATGACTGTCACCAAAGATGGAAAATTAGTTGAATTCACCGGTCCAAAGGATGATGAGTGATAGGGTGAAGAGAGCGTGAGAGAGTGAGTGTGATTATCGGACCTTTTTGAAGATATTGATATCAGTGCTTCTTATTTTATTCTAAGAATACAGGACCTGTCGAGTAGTTGGGTGAGACCAATTTGATTAGTTGTTTTACGGGCCCAACCGACCCTGTTATTCCCAAAATCGAAATAAAATTAAATTTATTTTGGGAGTACATTTTTTGGACCTACCTCCGGGTGCCCCGGTGGAGGTCCTATGAATTAACCTCTGTCTGTTCGTTCGTTCGTTCGTTCGTTCGTTCGTTCGTTCGTTCGTTCGTTCGTTCGTCTGTTACCAGCTTTTCTCGCGATTGGCTCATTAGTTTTTTCTGATTTTTTGCACAAAGATGCAAAATGGCAATGGCCAAAATGTGACGGAGCCCGATTTTCGAAAAAAAATCATTTCCGGCCGAAAATGCCGGAAATATGCCGGAAAAACCGGTTTTTTGGCATTTTCTCAAGATTTCACCATTAGTTTTTTCTGATTTTTTTGCACAAAGATTGGCCGAGTCCGATTTTTGAGAAAAAATTTTTTCCGGCCGGAAATGCCGGAAATATGCCGGAATCGCCCGTTTTTTCTGATTTTCATTGGACTTTTTTTTTTTTTCCATATAAATGGTTGTTTTTTTTCATTCAAAAACATTATTAATAGCAATGCCCACCATCAAGTATGTTTCAATTTTCAATAAAATAGATTTTTGAAGCCGGAACTTTCTAAAAATCGCCGGGAGAGCCGATTTTCGCCGGAAAAACGGTATTTCTTGAATTTCTTGAGCTGTACTTATATTCTTTCATGAATTTTGCACAATGATGCAAAAGTCAATACCTAAATTGAAGGAGCCCGATTTTCGAAAAACATCTTTTTCCGGCCGAAAAATGCCGAAATATGCCGGAAAACTGTTTTTTTTTTGGCATTTTCTCGAGATTTTATCATTACTTTTTTCTGATTTTTTGCTGCTCAAAGATGCGTATTAAACAATGCTCAAAACATGGCCGAGTCCGATTTTTTAAGAAAAATTTTTTTCGGCGGAAAATGCCTGAATATGCCTGAATCACCGCCGTTTTTCTAGATTTTCATTGGTACTTTTCCATATAATTGGTTGTTTTTTTCATTCAAAAACATTATCAATACAATGCCCACCATCAAGCATGTTTCAATTTTCAATAAAATTGAGTTTTGAAGCCGGAAACTATTTTAAAAGTCGCCGGAACAACCTATTTTCGCCGCCGGAAAAGCCAGTATTTCTTGAATTCTCGAGCTGTCTTTATATATTTCTATGAAATTTTGCACACTGATGCAATATGACATTACCTAAATGTGAAGGAGCCCCGATTTCGAAAAACATTTTTTTCCGGCCGAAAATGCCGGAAATATGCCGGAAAAAACCGGTTTTTTTTGACTTTTTCCTCGAACTTTCATTTTTAGTTTTTTCTGATTTTTTGCAGAAAGATGCGTATTCGCAATGCTCAAAAAATGGCCGAGTTGATTTTGGAGAACAAACTTTCCGGTTGTCGGAAATCGCCGTTTTCAGATTATTTCATTGGATTTTTTCCTTGTATTTCTATGTTTTTCACACAAAAACAAATTGATAACAATGCTCACCATCAAGCTGTTCAATGAAAAACTGATTTTGCGACCAGAACTTTCCTATTTTTTTTTCCCTACAACCCTTCTCCCCCCATCAACAATCAAATGAAATTATTGTGTTTGTATTTTCGCTAAATGATTTTCTGACTGTTTTTTTTCATTTTTCTTTTTGCATTGCTATCAATGCAATAACTTTCATCATCCGGTAGGTCCATTCGCTGTTTGTTTTCCTTTTTTTGACTATTTCAAAATTTTGCTAGTTTTTCCAAGGTTTCGAGAATTTTATGTTCAATTTTTGGCCCAGCTAGCTTTAGCGTACTGGGCCTTTCATTAGCATTCTGCCCGGTGTCAGTGTGTAACAATTTACTAGGCGATACGCGTTTTCGAGCACAGCACAGGCTAGTACATATTGTGAAGGATTTGATTGGCTGTTAGAACATGATTGACAGAGTAAAAAACAATTGAAATCGTCTTTATTGGTTAAAAACATAAAATGAGAAAATACAATTAATTATTAAAACTATAAGAACATAACAGATGTAGTGCGTTTTAAGAAAAACATAAAGGAGAAAATACAATTAACTATTAAAACTATAAGAATAAAACAGATGTAGTACGTTTTAAGAAAAACAATGTGATTTACACAGAAATAACAGTAACAAACCTTCTTCTCTTTAGGAAGATGTTCTTTTAAAAAAAAGCTGTTTTTACATTTCTCTATCATGTGAACAGTTCAGTTGTTCACGTGTTAGGAAAAAAACTAACATCTCTGTATATAAGATTAAATATTATGAATTATTTCTCATTGTTGTAAATAAGAGATAGCCGAATGGTCTAAGGCGTCTATGGCTTGTATTAGCGACTCCAGGTTCAAATCCCCTCTGCTACTCAAGTCTTGTTCAGTTCATATTTTTATTCGCTGGGCCTTCATGCCCTCTGGGCTTCTTGTTCATTTTATTCATGCATTCGACCTTTTTGTGTCTTTTTGTTTTCTATTTCTCATTTTTGTCAAGATGTAATTTTTGCTGCCCTTTCAGGAGTGTAGATGAAATTCTACTTTCAGTTTTATTTTTTCGCCGTCCGACAGACCCTCTTTTTGGGTAGCTTGGTCCGTAAAAAACAACAAATTAGATTGGCTTCGCCTTTTGTATCTGGATCTGGTCTTATGTGTATTTTTTAGTGTAACTAGAACCACTTGATAGTTTTTTTAGAAAGTGAAGATTCATTTTCATTTCTTATTCAAATCAAATACACCACGATGGTACAATGATACAATTTTAAATCGACGCACTTGTATACTGTATCTGCTTTCAATTAATTCAATTAATTATTCTAAGTGTTATGTCCTCGTTCTTTGACGGAGTACTATCTGCTTTACTTTTTGTTGTCATGCATTTTTACAATTTTTGCAGTAAATCCTCTGCCAGTGAATTTCAAAGCAATCATAGATTTTTTTTTTCTTTAGATTTTTGTAATTTATTTTAGTTTAGTATTGTATCATATTTATAATAGTATTAGTTGTTGCTGTCATTTTTGGTCTACATCATGGAATAAGGGGATAATTAATTTGGTCTCTTGAAATTGAAATAAGAAAAAAATAGTAATTTAAAAAGTTTAACCTTCTCTAGTGGAGTTTTAATAGAATAAAAACTTAGATTGTTTTAAAGGTTTTGTTTTTAAATAAGAGTGATATCTTTTGCTTACTCATCAATTTTAGTTTACAAGCTTTTTCACATTGGATTGACACGGATGTGGAGCAAGATTGGTCAGAAAGAGTGAAAGAAAAATATTTTATGCTTATATCAGCATAATATAACAATAACAAGACACTGTCCTGATATCAGGGCCGGCGAATCAATTTTGAAAGTGGAGGGGCCAAATAGTAAGTGTCTAAGGAGGCGCCACCATGGTTGGCGCCAACGGGCCTTTCTTAGCAAAAAAGTGGGGGGGGGCCATGGCCCCCCCGGCCCCCCCAGTTTCGCCGGCCCTGGATATGAAATATGTGTCTGATATGAAACAGAAACACTTATATGAAAATAAAACCTTTAAATATCCAAGATGTCCATCTTGGTTTTGATTTATGTATTAATATTTAATTTTCTTGATTTCTTTACTTGACATTTTCTTCTTTCTCGATTATATTTTTCAGTCATAAAAATAAAATCTTGCTGCAAAACTATGGGTAAAGTGAAAAGTGAGGAGTTTGTGCCATCTGAAGCTGACAGTTCCACTGAAGAAGAGTCTGATGAACCAAAGAAGAAAGAAACCACCAAAAAGAAACCTCAAAAACCAGCTCCTGAAAAACGAGAACGAGTAAGTACCAACAACTACCATACTCGACATTGGTATCAAAAGTCAATCAATTCAATCTCTTTATAGATGAATTTTCCGTTGTCACGTGATCTATTTTTAGCAATTTAATTCGTCTAACAGGACGTCTGGTGAATTTATCCAATACAATAAGCCGAGCCAGCCTTGACCATGTTTGATTCATATGAACATTTCATTAGTCTCTAGAATGCCATAGTTACAAAGTATGTGCCATAGTTACAAAGTATGTTATGACTTTTACGTATTTGGTATTAAAAATATACTTTTTGTACTTTTTGACAAAAATCACACAATAGGAGGGGATTCAAAAGCATATTTGCAAAAATTTTGATTTGACACCCCTTTCTTCAATCATGCTTTGAAAGAGTTTATAGAAAACAAAACATGTTTGGAAGAAGAAATACTAACTCTCTTTTTTAGAAGAAACCGATGGAAAGGAGGCCATTGAGTGAATCTGAAGAAGAAGATGAGAAAGATGAACCGGTGGCCAAGAAGAGTAGAAAAGAAGAAAGTCCCAAGAAGAAGAAGCAGGAAAGTAGCAGCAGTGGTAGTGGTAGTAAAATGGTCACAACCAAAGATGGTGAAGTCTACTGGGAGGTTATTCTCATTATTTTCTTTCTCTTACATTTTCAAGATCAATGTGTCGAAACTTATTTAAAGGTTTTCTACGGGAATATAAAAAGCTTATTTTAGGCAGTGTCTTCATGCTGAGTCAGATAAATTAAAGCTGCCTTTACGCAACAATATCCTGCAAACAAGTGAAAGATTGAAATTTGTTTCGAGATGTGACCTCACATTCTATTGCTTTTGTAAACAAATGAAAATAGCGAAGTTGATTGCGAGCAAATTTGCAATCGAATGTTTTGATTATAAGATAGAAAACCTTCTATTTATTATAAACATAAAAATATTCGAAAGAGTATCAGTAAAAGGCCCTTTGTTTGAGGAATGTTTTTTTTATTCAATGTATTTTCATTTTTTCAAAACCTTCTCTAATCTTGTCGCACTTGTTTTTACTACATCAGTAAAGCATCATCAGACCTTTCAAATCAAAACAAAACCTTTAAGTCTTCTGTGTGAAATTGTTTTGCTCTTTTTATTTGGTCAGTGCTTTGTTCAACACTTTACAAACTCGTTGATATGTTTCTAATTTTTAGGCTTTCATCTAAAGGACTCAAATTTTTTTTTTTTTTTTACTGTAGCTTACACACAATCGACGCGTTGGTTTATCAGAGTTCAGAGGGAAGATGTTCGTCAACATCAGGGAGTATTATGAGAAAAATGGAGAACTTCTCCCTGGGAGAAAAGGTACTGATCCTCGATCCATGCCGTTTTAAATCTAGTTTCTCACAAAAAAATAATTTTTCGTCTTCTAAAAACACATGTCAAAGGCTATAGAACCCATTCTGAATAGACTTTATTTCACTTGATCCGATCATTGGACTTCTTTTTTATTTTCATATTTTTAGGCATCAGTCTACCTATGGAACAATGGAAAAAGCTAAGCAAACTTTCCAAAGAAATCAACCATCATATAGAAGAAGAGGGGTATTAAAGGAAAACACCAAACAGTGGTCGGTGTTGCTGGTGCTTCTTACTGAGTAGGGATGAGTGACTTCTCATGTTGGTTACTGCTGTAGTTTCCCATACCTTCTAAAGTGTGCACCACTTTTTCTTTTGTATTTTTTCCCGTTAGAAAGGTTTTTTAATACTGTAAATATTATTAGGTTTAAACAAGTGTTCGTTCTTAATTATGTCATCTGAGCAATTTTACAATGAAGCGATATGCATACCGGGTGTGCCAGAAATAAGTTACCCTGTCTGATGTGAAATTTTTTTGAGCAATCTCAATAAATGATTTTCTTTTCATTTCCGTAAAAACTTTTGATTTAGTGGACCAAATTTGATAAGCACCAAAGTTAAAGCTTACCTTTTCTCTACTACAGAAATTTGTAGGTCTCAATTCAAATCAATTTCAAGAGGCTAACTTATCTCTGGCACACCCGGTACATACAATAAAGCGTGAAAATCCCAGACTTCTTTGAAAGCTACCTTTTAAAGTATGTATTGCAAAGTAGGAAAAGTTTCTATTTTGATGCATGTATTAGGCTTTCCATTTTAAATGAAGCTTGACCTGAATTTGATTTTCAATAAAAAAATACCAGAATTTCATGAATAAATGATGCATTCGATTACTAAGTTGAGAAAGTTTACAATGAATAAAGAATGGACAAATACATTATTGATAAGAAGCAAAGTGAAAAGCAATGTGAAATTGAAAACCTTTGGTTGTTTGGAAAGAAATGAAGAAAGCAAGAACAATGAAAGGAAGTGCAACGTGAAAGGTACTGCAGTGTTTTTTGTCCCTTTTAATCGTTTTTAGGAACTAGCCAAGCCCTTTTTATTTGGGTATGTCTAAAGGCCGAGGTAAACGATTCCAACATTACATCCAACATTGAAATTGAAATGTTGGACGAATGTTGGATGAATTTTGGAAAGGTGTTGGATCTCCTTAAAATCGTTTCGTCGCAATGTCCAACATCATTTTCATCCAACATGGGTGTTCATTCATTCTTTTTTTAATTCATTCTTTTCAAATTAGAAATTGGCGAGAATTTTTATACCCAGTGTAACCAGTGTCACTACTGCTGTTCATGCTGTTTATGCAATTATAGTCTAACAATTGGAATTTTAAAATGCAGAGAAAATTATGGCGAAAAATCGACTCTTATGGTGCAATTTCTTGAAATTTATTTATATCTATTTCAAAGCAAAAAATGGTCAAATTTATTAAAATTTTGCAACAAAAACTATGTTCTCATTTTTTACACATATATAGTGCATTTTTGGGAAGCCTGAAAAACGTACCTTTAAAGGGTCACACCTCTACGATAGACGGGACGATAGATCGCTTAATTTCAGGCCCCCCCCCCTTGGTTTATTTTCCGAAAAAAAAACATTCCAGCTAGTAGCTTCTCTACCATTTTAAATTTGTTACGAGATTTTTCGAATTTTTGACAAAAAAACATTCGATTCTATTTCTAATGACGTCATTCCCTTTCAAATGTTGGATGTGAGCTGAGTAAACGAATCCAACATGATCCAACACGAAAAAAAGAAGTAAATGTTGGACAAAATGTTTGATGGCGATCAAACTCCCATCCAACACTTTTTTCCTTCTTCCAACATAATTTTTTCTTCCTTTCCGATTTTTACATTCGAGTAAACGATTCCAACATTCCGTCCAACAGAGAGAAAATGGCATGTTGGATGGAATGTTGGAATCGTTTACCTCGGCCTTAATCGCTCGTTTGCGTTATTTATTTTGTTCGTTAACTTTTTTCGCTGTCAGCTTCTATATATATATCTTTCTGGTTCTCTGGTTTTAAATGAAATTTACCCTTTAAAATTTTTCAAATTGAATATTTCCCTTTGTTTTCCCTAGATGTTAAGCAACCGTCCAAACAACGAGAAATCGTTGAAATCAGTATCCGATGATCTTTCGGACATTAGGAACGACCTAACGGACGCTATCAAATACAACGATGAAAAACTTGCATTAGTGGCTGACAAACTACAACAATTGGAAGTTCGAGTGGACGAAATCAATGCTGACATGCGTAGTTCAAAGAATGGCTCACTCTTATGGAAAGTGGGCAATTTTACGGAACTTTTGGAACGCTCGCACCAGGACCATCAAACATTCGTTGCCAGTGATTTTGTTTACACAGGTATCTATGGTTACAAGTTAGAGTTCAGACTTTATCCTTATGGTGTTGGATTAGGCGAAGGAACGCATTTATCACTGTATGTTCTTGTGCACAAAACGGAACATGATTTATTGTTACACTGGCCCTTTGAACAGAAAGTGAAAGTCAAATTGTTAAACATGAACGAATCATCATCAAAACGAGAACACCACATCGCAACTATCGGCCCTGATCGTCATTCGTCAAGTTTCGTGCGTCCTTTACATGAACACAACCCTGGTTGGGGATTTCCCACTTTTCTTTCGCACCGCGATTTACAAAAGAAGACTTTTCTCCGAGAAAATTGTTTGTTCATCAAACTTCTTGTGGAACCTTACGATGCTTTGGATATCTTCAAACAGAGTTATGATTAATCAGAAATTTGAGATTGTCTCTTCTTTGGCAGCCATTACCGAGTTTATGTATCGGAGGATATCGAGGGCGACGGTAAGTGAAATGATACAAAACAAAGTCGATAGTTGATGTACGGCTCTATATCGCCTTTGCTCACCTAAACAGACGACGGTATTTTGGTGTTTTTACAGTCGTCGATCAAAGTGGACGGTGATTTTGGAGACATGTCAACTTTGCTTTATACCGTCCCCCTCGATTTATCTCGAATACATAAACTCGCTATTATGACTTGATGACAGAAAAGCGCCCGTAATCATACGCAGACATTCTCCCTTGAGGCGGAAATCAAGATAGGATAATTTTCGACATTTCTAACTCGTATTTAATACATACCGTGGAAAGATATCTACAGACCTTCAGATCTTCTGCTCGTGAGATCGTACAACATCACCTTATGTTGACATCTCGACTGATTGATTTAACATTTCAATGTCAATAATTTACTCAGATTACATCTCTTAACTTTTTTTATACGGAAGCAAATGTAAGATATATGAATGTGCTTATATTTTGAGTTATCTCTAGTTACTTTGTCCTGATGAATGAAATTTCTTACGAAAAGTCGTGAGAAAAAAAGTTTATTGCCAATAGAAAAGTTTATAGCCAATAGAAAAGTTGTAGTAGATTTTAAATTGCCTCTGAATTAAATCTTGCAAAATGATAAAGAAGCTCGCTGAAATTTCATGAGAGTGCAATCAGCAATGGTATACAACAACAAATAGATTTATACTATCTGCGTGTTTGTGGTTTTGTGTGTTTGCTCAACCTCTTCTCCTCTACTCTACTACATGTTCAACGATTAAACTTATTTCGTGTTAGCTTTCTGCTCTTTTTGATTTTGAGTATTTTGTTGTATTCTGAAAATATTTCTCTTGTGATAATGGGTGAAATTATTGTCAAGGGAAATCTTATATTTGAATTACCGAGCGATTTGACTATGGCGGATGAAATGTTCTTCTGTTCTCGTTTTTACTTCATTTTAGAGTAGAGTGAAATTAGATAATAAAAAAGAGATAAAATGTCATATGTTGGAGCGATCGATCAAGGAACTTCAAGTTCAAGATTTCTGGTAAGCTTCCGAAACTGTAACCTTAATTTTATAGGTACACCGTGCATAGCTTATTGAGATGTACATTCAATCTTTCGGCATCTAAGTTGTTAAGAATTCTTTCCGTGCGACTCTTTGTATTTCACGTATACAGGGGCACCATAGTTATCATGAAGTTCCTACAACTTTTCTTTCTATTTCCATTTTCTATTTCTTCTTTTCCAGCTATTTTCATCGGAGACAGAGGAAGTGATCGCTTCGCATCAGGTTGAAACCACAAGTCATTATCCACACGAAGGGTTGGTACCTCCTTTTTGTAATACATTTTTCTTCGTTTTTTTTCTTCTTATCTTTCCGTTTAAACTTCTTATTAAACTTAGATATTGAATGTTGCATTTCTACAAATAAGTCTTTATTTTACTATGCTAGTTAGAAAATTCCTGTCACTATAAAAAGAAAATATTTTAATGTTTCTGCAAAACTTTTATAAGCTTTAAATCAATGGAGATAAGACGAAACAATCCAAGGTGTGTCTGCTCAAGGGTAGTAGGAACACTACAATTCACAATACTCGAGACCCTCACATTTCCAATGAATATTTAAATGATCACGTTATTATCCAGGTGGTGTCAACAAGACCCGAAAGAGATTTTATCAACAGTGTTGTTATGTATTGAAGAAACGTTGAAAAAGTGTTCAGTGGACATCAAACAGATCAAGAGCATCGGTATCACCAATCAAAGAGAATCCACCATCGTGTGGGACAAAACCACTGGCAATCATATCTATCCTGCCATCAGTAAGACACTCTTTCATCCTAATTGAGTTTTAACCTCTGCTTAAATAAATTAGGTCTAGGACTATCTTTATCTCTTTAGCCTTTTTTATGAACCAAATAGAAGTGTAAAATTTGTTTAATCACCTGCGTAAGATTACCAAGCTCGTCAAGTCCTTTACGATGAAGTATATTAGATTTCTAGGATTTGGTGATCGATTTATTACTTTTTCTTATAGTTTGGTTAGACGGTAGAACGGGTGAAACGGTTGAAAAATTAATCGCAAAAACGCCTTCGAAATCCAAAGAAGAATTCCAAGTAAGAATGGATGATTTTTCTTCGTGATTAAAAGAAATTACGCATTAATTGCAATAAGCAGGAATGTTTTAGTCCTTTAAAACCCTCCAATGTTCAAATTTTACTTTATCTTCTTCTTAGCATTTGTGTGGTTTGCCCATCTCGACGTACTTCAGCGCAGTCAAACTTCGTTGGATATTGGACAATTGTGTGGAAGCAGAAAAAGCTCTACAAGAAGATCGTTTGTGCTTTGGTACCGTGGATACTTGGCTTCTATGGGTAGGTTATCTATTCTTAAAATGGCAGCTTCGACACCAAGTATTAACGTGAGCGACGTTTTCTGAAGTAGGAATTCGTGAAATAGATTATATTCGTCTGAACATTTTTTTCTGTTTTTCTTCAGAATTTGACAGGTGGTGTTAAGGGAGGAGTTTATGCTACGGACGTCACAAATGCAAGTCGAACCATGTTAATGAACCTCTCCACTTTGCAATGGGATGACCAAATGTGCAAGTAAGAATCAACTGATATTGTGAAGAAATCCTTTTCAATCGCACCTATTGGCTTTGTCTAGAAGACGATTTTCCTATTTAATCGCACGATGGGTTATTTTTTCTTATTTGGCACGCCCTCAAAGAGAGCAATTAATCGTTAATTGCATCCTGTAGAGAGCAATTAATCGTTAATCACACTCTCCAATACCGCGCCAATGTTTACAAAATTGATTTTAATGTTTTTTCTTACATTTTTTTTGCATCGAACGTTTTAATTGCATTCGAAATTTATTTTGTGAGAAAGAAAATCAATAAACAACAATAAAAGAAAGACATAAAGAGAAGAGAAAAATATAAAACTCTCAGTGTAATTTCTGTAATTTACTTTCCTAACTGGGAAAAAGTAGTGAAAGCCATTGTGCGATTAGCTCGTAATCACATAATAACTCGTACAATTCGAAAATTGCACTCGTTATCATGTGATTACATATACTTATTATATTTTTTAAACGACCTTTTTTTCACCATGTGGTTGCAATGCAATTGTTGCATTGTTTTAGAATTACTGGCATTTTGTCAGGGAGCAAAACCCATTTTTTCGACTAATTTTTAACAATATCACGCTATATCCCACTATTATCCGTATTCCTTTTCAGATTTTTCGATGTTCCGAAATCCATGCTGCCAGAAATAAGGAGCTCTTCAGAAATTTACGGCAAAATGGTATCGGTATTGTTCATCTTGTCTACAGAGCGATCACGTTATTACTCTTTATAATCTAATGGAAGAGATTAATTATTACGATCAATTTAGATTTTATAATGACTGTGATGATTACTGAGCTAATTAAGTGAGACGGTTTCTACATACAGATTCTATAGAAACTAATGGTATTGTGTCATCTTTTTTAGAAAACAGGATCGTTAACAGGAATTCCAATTTCAGGAGTGAGTTTTAATCATTTTTTTGTTTTATTTGTCTTCCTTAGAATAACTGCAGGTCTGATTTGCCTGAAATTTTGGCATCAATATCTTATACCTAAAATATCAGAATAGCTTCCCACATTCTTAGTATTATTTTCTCGTTAAAATATTTTTCACCATCGAACTTTTTTTGTAGATTTTAGGTGACCAGCAAGCTGCTCTTGTTGGGCAAAAGTGTTTCAAGGAAGGGCAAGCAAAGAATACGTATGTTTAATGAGTAAACCTTCAATGATCGTATATAGCGACAGGAAGAAGATGAGCTTGATCACTCCAATGCGAGTTTAGTCCATATACCGTTAGATTTGAATTCATCTCTAAATCTCCACAAAGCTACTTTAATGGAAGAGATTTTGGCGGAAAGAAAATTTGGTAGATTTAGCCAAAATCCGCCAAAATAAGTTCTCGTCAAAATTAATTTTTTCCTCCATCCGCCAAATTTAGTTTATTTCACGTATTCCCCATATTCGTGCTATTTCAAGCCTTAAAACAGGTTTTTTTGCTTATTGCCCCGCAGGGGCTTTAGTTGCTTCACGTAGCGGACTTGCTCGCCAGAAAAATATTCATGTTCAGATTCAGATTCATGATGTTGTTTCTTTCGATTCTGAGCGGGCCGCCGCGGTTAAAAAATGTTCGCGCGCACCTAATATTATATCTCTTTTGTTGCTACTTGGTACTTTATAAGAATCAAATCAATAACTCTTGATTGAAGGCCATATACCTTTCGGTAATTAGTTATTAAAAGTAAACAAAGAAAGACGATAAAATTGAGCATATTTATTTTTATTATAAGCATCTACTTTATAAGAATCAAATCAATATCTCTTGATTGAAGGCAATATGCCTTTCGGTATTTAGTTCTTACAAAGTAAACAAAGTATGGCGAACAAGATGAGCATATTTATTTTTATTATAAGCATCTACTTTATAAGAATCTAATCAATAACTCTTGATTGAAGGCAATATGCCTTTCTGTAATTAGTTCTTACAAAGTAAACAAAGTATGGAGAAAAAGATAAGCATATTTATTTTTATTATAAGCATCTACTTTATAAGAATCAAATCAATAACTCTCGATTGAAGGCAATATGCCTTTCTGTAATTAGTTATTACAAAGTAAACAAAGTATGGCGAAAAAGATGAGCATATTTATTTTTATTATAAGTGTCTACTTTAAAAGAATCAAATCAATTTCAGAATTTTTGGCGTTTCCACTGTGATAACATGTGAGCGATAACTTCTCTTTTTGAGATGTGAGCGACCGTCTATCGCATGTCATCTCAAAAGTAAATTTGAAACCAAGCTTTCTTCCTCCGACTTAAATTTTATCGATAAAACGAATTTAAAATCTACACATGCGTTATTTTGCTTACTTAGGGATATTTCGAAAGGAAGCTCTGCGGGGCATTCTTAGCGACAGCTACTTGCTAGTTTAATAACGCTTTTGGCCAAAAATATCCTGCAACCGCCAAATTAAATTCCCGTCAAATTTAATTCTCAACTTCAGTTGAGCTACAATCTGACAATGTCTGTCTGTCTGTCTGTGTGTGTGTGTGTGTGTGTGTCTGTCTGTCACAAAAACTTTAGGGCAGCCTGGAGACTTCAAAAATGCTTGGATTTGGCTGAAATTTGGCACACTTGTTCCTTGGGTGAATATCTGGGGGTGTTTTTTTCATTTTTTGAAAATTTTGATTTTTGGGGCCTGAGGACGAGTTTTTCGTCAAAACGAGGCTAAAACTTTGGGGCAGCCTGGAGACTTCAAAAATGCTTGGATTTGGCTGAAATTTGGCACACTTGTTCCTTGGGTGAATATCTGGGGGTGTTTTTTTCATTTTTTGAAAATTTTGATTTTTGGGGCCTGAGGACGAGTTTTTCGTCAAAACGAGGCTAAAACTTTGGGGCAGCCTGGAGACTTCAAAAATGGTCGGATTTGGCTGAAATTTGGCACACTTGTTCCTTGGGTGAATATCTGGGGCTGATTTTTTCATT
This sequence comes from Clytia hemisphaerica, assembly GCF_902728285.1. Lineage (NCBI taxonomy): Eukaryota > Metazoa > Cnidaria > Hydrozoa > Leptothecata > Clytiidae > Clytia > Clytia hemisphaerica. Next base: position 1,191,407 of record NW_027103562.1, on the reverse strand, counting down.
TTTTGAAAATTTTGATTTTTGTGGCCTGGGGACGAGTTTTTCGCCAAAACGAGACCAAAACTTTGGGGCAGCCTGGAGACTTCAAAAATTGTTCGATTTGGCTGAAATTTTGCACCCTTGTTCCTTGGGTGAATATCTGGGTTTTTTTTTTCATTTTTCTAAAAATTTTGATTTTTGGGGCCTGGGGACGAGTTTTTCTCCAAAACGAGGCTATAACTTTGGGGCAGCCTGGAGACTTCAAAAATTGTTCTATTTGGCTGAAATTTTGCACACTTGTTCCTTGGGTTATTATCTGAGGACGTGTTTCTTTTATTTTTCAAAAATTTTGATTTTTGGGGCCTGGGGACGAGATTTCGCCAAAACGAGGCTAAAACTTTGGGGCAGCCTGGAGACTTCAAAAATTGTTCGATTTGGCTGAAATTTTGCACACTTGTTCCTTGGGTGAATATCTGGGGTTCTACAATTGGGCCTATGAATAGTTTGAAGGCACTGAAGTTGAGCCCAGTGCGTTGCGCACGTTCGACTATTTATCCAGCGATCCGCCAAATTAAATTCCCTCTGAAAAAACTTTTTTGGCCATCCGCCAAATTAAATTCCCGCCAAAATTTCTTCCTTTGAGTAAAAGATAGTGCGCTGGTTTTGCGCATGGCTAATTTATTTATGAGTTGTTTTTGACCATTCTATCTTTCAGGTATGGCACTGGAAACTTTCTTCTATACAACACTGGGGAGGTGATAACTCCTTGTTCTTAACGACTTTTGAAAAGGCCTTGATAAAATGACTCCCTTTTTTAATTGCTAGTATGTTACTGCTTTTTTTCGTTGTTCCATTGAGCCAGCGAAGTCAATGTTCTTTTTCTCTGTTGTAAATGACGAAATTTTGAAAAAGATTTCTTTTTTAGAAACCAGTCTTTTCAAAACATGGTTTGCTGACAACAGTCGGGTACCAGTTCGGTAAAGACCAAGCTGCCACCTATGCCCTCGAGGTTTGTCTTATAAAATTTCAATTTGCTAAATTTTTCATTTTAAATTCACTTAATCGTGGTGTACAGTATAGGATGGACGCTCTTGACCAATTTTAAGCCATATTGTCAACTGCGTGCATCAGAGAGAAGCATGTCATCTTGACTTCTGAACAATCTACATGTTATTTTTGGACCTACCTTGGAGGTCCTATAAATTAACCGATGTCCGTCCGTCCGTCCGTCTGCCCGTCTGTTACCAGCTTTTCTCAGGATTGGCTCATTAGTTTTTTCTAATTTTTGGCACAGTGATGCAAAATGGCAATGCCCAAAATGTGACGGAGCCCGATTTTCGAAAAAACCGGAAAAACTGTTTTTTTGGCATTTTCTCGAGATTTTATCATTAGTTTTTCCTGATTTTCTGCTCAAAGATGCGTATTAACAATGCCCAAAACATGGCCGGAAATATGCCGGAAATCGCCGTTTTTCTGGATTTTCATTGGACTTTTTCCTTATAATTGGTTGTTTTTTCATTCAAAAACATTATTAATAGCAATGCCCACCATCAAGCATGTTTTAATTTTCAATAAAATTGATTTTTGAAGCCGGAACTATTTAAAAATCGCCGGAACAACCTATTTTCGCCGGAAAGACAGTATTTCTTGAATTTCTCAAGCTGTACTTTAAATTTTTTTATGAAATTTTGCACAATGATGCAAAATGACAATATCTAAAATGTGACGGAGCCCGATTTTTGAAAAACATTTTTTCCGGCCGAAAATGCCGGAAATATGCTGGAAAAACCGGTTTTTTGGCATTTTCTCGAGATTTCATCATTAGTTTTTTCCTATTTTTTGCACAAAGATGCGTAATAGCAATGCCCAAAACATGGCCGAGTTCGATTTTTGAGAAAAATTCTTTTCTGGCCGAAAATGCCAGAAATATACCGGAAATCGCCGTTTTTGCAGATTTTCATTGGACTTTTTCCTGATATTTCTTTGTTTTTCCACGCAAAATCATTATTGATAACAATGTACCATCAAGTATGGTTCAATTGTCAATAAAACTGATTTTTGATGCCGGGACTTTCTAAAAATCGCCGGAACAGCCGAATATCGCCGGAAAAACGGTTTTTCTTGAATTTCTCGAGCTGTACTTTATATTTTTTTATAAAATTTTGCACACTGATGCAAAATGGCAATACCTAAAATGTGACGGAGCCTGATTTTGGAGAAAAAAATATTTCGGCCAAAAATGCCGATAATATGCCGTCAAAACCGGTTTGTTGCCGTTTTGTCGAGATTTCATTAATCGTTTTTCCCGATTTTTGCACAAAGAGGTGTATCAGCAATGCTCTAAGTGTGGCCGATTCGGATTTTTGAGAATAATGTTTTTCCGGCCGAAAATGCCGGAAGTATGCCGGAAATCGCCGTTTTTGCAGATTTGAATTGGGCTTTTTCCATATATTTCTTTGTTTTTTCACTTAAAGAAATTATTGATAACAATGCCACCATCAAGCATGATTCAATCGTCAATAAAACTTTTGCAATTTTGCAACCGGAACTTTCTATTTCTTTTTCCCTAAACCCCTCCCCCCCCCCATCAACAATCAATGATGAAATTTAATGCATTTTCGCTAACCGCTATATTTTCTTAATGATTGTTTTTCTCCTTGTTGCTATCTAAGTTTCATCATCAGGTAGGTCCATTCAGCATGTTGCTTGTTATAAATCATTTTCCATTGACATAGCGTCGCCCCCTGCTAGTCGGGAGGAGGTTACACCTTCCAAAAAGCCAATAAAAGGTGGGGGCTAAAGATGTTTTCAAATATTTGGGGGAACCTAATGTACTTGGGGGGGAGCTGAAATCTCAACATTTAATGTGGGGCTGAATACTTCATCTTAATGGATGGCTTCAATTACTCAAATTAAAGCTAATGAAGCTTTTTAAAAGTATTGAGGGTCGAAAGCCTTGGGGGCTACCTAAAATTTCATGAATCTTTGGGGGGACTTAAAACTCAGGGGGGCAAAATGTTTGCCTGGGACCTAAACCCAGGCTGCAAATGTTTTTTTTCTGAAAATCGTTATGTCTTTGATTACAGGGCTCTATAGCAATTACTGGAGCAGCAGTGAAGTGGCTTCGTGACAACCTTGGTCTGATCAAGAGTGCAGCGGAGACAGAAGAACTAGCTGCTTCGGTGTCTGATAATGGAGATGTTTATTTCGTGCCTGCTTTCTCTGGTCTCTTCGCTCCTTACTGGCAAACAGATGCTCGGGGGTTCGTTCATGTTTGTATATTACAGCGGAAATGAAATTGCTCTTTTAACCTGGCCGAGTTGCCGGTCTTTCTTTTATAAATAAATACTATCAAACGGATCCTAAAGATATGAAAAGTTAGTGAGTTCTTTCATTCTTTCGATCTCATCGTATTGAACCCGATTCGAATTAAAATTCCCTAAATATTTCATTGAACAGGGTGATTATTGGTTTGACACAATACACAACAAAAGCACACATCGTCCGTGCCACACTGGAAGCTGTATGCTTTCAAACGCGCGAGGTACGTCAATCCTCTTCTTTCTATTGACGTAAGTTTTCTTCGTCCAATGCCTCGTAGATATTATTCACACACTGTATCCCATGAAAACCGTTGAGAAATTTAATGCTTTTTCTGAAACGATGAAATTGAATCTGGTGATCATACCAAAACGTTTCCCAGCTCGTAAAAGGAAATTCTATCACTGAATACCTTCCTAGTATTTATTGGGTGCAAATCAGCTCAGTATTGAATTTCAGATGAAGCCTTGAAAGTCAAGCCTTGATGCCCATTAAACTAATATCCACTTTTCTGTCAAGATGATGTAATCAATGGTAACATTATGATCCCATTAAATTTCCCGATCAAGTAAATTCAATTCTTTGATTTAATATGTGCGTAACAAACATTTCTTACTACTTGATTTTTTAAAGCATGCTGGTTCCAGCTAAAGTGCTCTACAACTCCTAAATTGACAGCTGTCTATCGTTGTCTTACAAAACACCACTCTATGAAGATTTGTTGCAAAAGTCTCCTTAGAGAATAAGGTGTAGAAAATCATTTTCTGAAATTTACGCAACATTCGATGCAGTTTAATGGTGCAAAGTTGTTTACTTACGAATTGGAAGAAGCTTTTCAAGATGTATCACACCCCGGATGAAAGAACGAAACTTCTAATCACTTTCAATTGGTAGCATGGAATTCTTGGTATTCAAGAAAAAGGAAGCATGTTACCAAAAATTAAGAGAGTTAGATCAATTGATAAGGCGTATGCCTTTCAATACAAGGGTGAATCAAGGTACAGGTTCGATCAGTCTTCAGTTACCGTGATTCAGCAATGCAAATAAGACCGGTAAGATCGGAGGTCGTCATTGCTGAACGCAGGCCCATATCAGTGACAACTCAACTGCATAATCAGTGACAACTCAACTGCATAATCAGTGACAAATCGACTGCATAGTTGGCACCAGCTATACCTTAGGTATAATAAAGTCAGAAAAGATTTGTGCTAATTGGAATTTAGAACATTATATTTTTGAATAAATACTAAAGATTAGTTATATCACTACCAGTTCTGGTCTCATCTACAACACTGTTGCTATCTTTTTCGAGTTTTTCACTAGTTTCAACTGGAGATATCTCATTAGTTTCTTCTTCCTGATTCGACGAGACCAGTCTTAAGTGATCAACAAGTATTCTATTCACCGACGATGTTATGTCCAGTTCTTCCTCGAGTTCTCTATTCTTTCGATTTGAGGTACTCGTACCTTCCCTCAGCTTCTCCATAGTTTTGTCCTGTTTACACAATTCTTGGCTAAGCGTATTTATCTCTCGATACGCTTGTCGCAATTGGTCATCTGTTCGTTCGAAATCCATTCGGAGGTTAAATTTTGATGATTGTAAATCTTGGACAAGTTTGTCCTTTGCGCTAAGTTCTTTCCGGATATTTGCAAGTGAATGGTCATTTTTACGAATAACTTCTTTCAGAACTTCTGACATATCATTCAAATGCTCAACCATGACATCTTTCTCATGAAGTGTTTTCTTCAAATTCTCATGTTCCACTTTGGTGCTCTCGTACAGCTTTTTATAGTCGATAATTTCTGATGACCGAATGGATAGATCATCCGAGTCTCCCATGTCGAAAGCCATTTGCTGCTCGCTTGACATTTTTCTCTCGAGAGACAACATCTTTGCACAATTTGAAACCTACGTGTTTTGCTATTCTACAGTTTGTTTAGCGTTCAGTGTTGTAACTTTTTATTTGACGTCAGTTTTTTATATTGTGGTTCGCTCGGTGTTCAAGCTTTTAAATGTTTTTTATATCTGGTTTATATTAAGATTTTTTGATACCCCCAGCTCTTGCCCATCAGTTTCATCGGAAGATTATAAAACGTGAATGATATGATATTACATGTGTATTACGTAACACGTGCGATGGAAAAATGTGAAATCTAATTTGCTGGGTTTCAAAATTGCGTAAAGCCTTTGTAAAATGCCCCTAAATTTTGGTCCTAACACTTCGTTTGTTTCTTGCTCTGCTCATTTCTCAAGACTCTTTATAAGCATAAGGTTTCTTTTGGGCAAACTGATTTCCATATATGTGCAAGGTACGATGCGCTCTTTCAGTTATTATGTTGGTTGCGAGTATTGGGAATTGATAATCTCCAGGAAGAACTCTTTAAATAGGTACTCTTAGGTGTCAAATAAACGCCCCCCCCCGCTTGTTAATTTTTCGTAAAGGTCCATTTTCCAACCCCCCTGGTAATTAGGTCCCCCCGTTTATTTAATTTGAAAAATTTTTCCAACCCCCCCCCCCATTTATTCGAACCCCCCCCCCCCCCCTGTTTATTTGGCACCTAAGAGTAACTGTCATCGGAGTAAGAAAGTGGATTAAGAATGAGAATGTCTAACAGTTTTTATTCACCAGTAGGAATAATTTTCCGCATACCTAGTCAATGTGCTCTCCCCATTGCCATATTTTAACACCTAGTAACACTTAAAGGCTCAATTTCACTCTTGAGAAATCGTCCAACGGGAAATTTCGTCGTCCCTTTAAGAGATAGACTTTCACTAGACACTCTGTACTCTCCGTCTTCCAAAGCTGCTCGTAATTCATTGTGATGGTCTCATTGACGTGGTGTCAAATATTGTGTGGTCAAAACCCATCATCTTCACAGCAAGACCTCCCTTCGTTTGATACAAATCTTTATTGCTTTGTAAACAAACTTTTCTCGATCCTGTTTGAGCAATCTTTCTCACTTCATTTACATCTCAATACCTGCTGCACTGGCTGAGCAACTGCATTTTCCGCTTTCATATCTTTTCTTTCTACAATCTCTCAACTGGGAGCTTTCATCCTTATTTCAACTAGTCAAAAAGCGAAACAAAATGGAAAGGTGCTCAGCCTGTTATTTATTTTTATCTAAAAATCTCATCAAATATTTCAGTTATAGTTTGTTTCCATTGTTTCTTTAATTTAAAGTTGCCGAATATATAATGGACTAGTCATGGAAAAAAATAGCCATTGAATTCCCTACCGCATAAAAAATCAAAATAGGTAAAAGCGACTGTGTGATAGTATTTAGAAATGAATGAATTAGAGGACGCCTTAAATTACGGTAATGGTAAGCAAATGGTCTACGGTCCTCCAAAATGTTCTCTATTTTTATTGGTTAATGACAAGAGTGTGGACGAGTTTCAATTTTTCGGACAGCTCTTTGACCTTGTTTTGGTAGACGAGGTACGAACAATGGTAGCCTTTGCGATACTTTAAAGTCTATTCGCTATAAGTGTGCACTAATTTTCATTTTGCTTGCCATTTTTTAAAGAATCTTTCAAATTTCAAAACCCCTTTTAATAGATAATTGAGAGTGCTTTTAGTAGTAGCACTCGTAACATATTTTATGCGAATCAACCATACCTATTCTATTTCAAAGAATAATTTATTTAAAGAGTTTTTCGCGAGGGGGGGTTACTAAGGGAAAGCCTAGAAAAATTTTTAGGACTCAAAAACTGACGTCACATGCAAAACTCCTTGACCTAAAAAATTTGACAAAATTTCCAAAAACCACTTATACCAATCAAAAGCTCTCAAAGCTCTGGATATAGTTGATTTCCAAACGTAACTAGAGTAAATCGACTGGTAATAACCTCAAAACGCAACTTTGACGTTAATTTGCTTGACATAGGTTGGTCGGTTTGGCTGTGTCGCTTAGAAGATGTCACTGGTCCTAAATGGTCCTCCTTCTATGTATCATATTCATAATAATGTATTTAAAGCATATTGGTCTCCCTCTTAGATTTTGGAATCGATGGATTTGGATTCGGGAATTCCTTTAAACGAGCTACTTGTTGATGGAGGAATGACCATCAATGAGTTTCTCATGCAGTTGCAATCTAACATTCTTGGAATCAATGTCGGTGAGTCATTTTTTAACGATTGACAAATTCATTACGTTCAAAAGTTAAAACTCTTGGATGTGTGACCTGCGTGTTTTTCAGACAAACGCTGGGCTTGTAGTAAGGTCCATCGCCAGATTTTGAAAAAAAGGCGTGCTACAATGGCCACCATCAAGCATGATTCAATTGTCAATAAAACCGATTTTTGAAGCCGGAACTTTCTAAAATTCGCCGGACCAGCCGAGAATTGCCTAAAAAATGATTTATCTTGAATTTCTCGAGCTGTATTGTATATTTTTAAATGAAATTTTGCACTCTGTTGCGAAATGGCACTACCTAAAATCTGACGGAGCCTGGTTAAAAAAAAATCATTAAGATGCGTATTACCAATGCTTAAAACATGGCCGAGTCTGATTTTGGAGAAAAATTCTTTTCCTAAAATGTGACAGAGCCTGATTTTTACAAAAGTTTTCCGGCGAAAAATGCTGGAAATATGCCGGAAAAATCTGTTTTTTTTTGCCATTTTCTCAAGATTTCTTCATTAGTTTTTTCAAAACTTTTGCACAAAGATGTAAATTAGCTATGCCTAAAATATGAACGAGTACGATTTTCGAGGAAAATTTTTTTCCGGCCGAAAATGACGGAAATATATGCCGGATTTTCATTGGATTTTTGCGTTTTATATCTTTGTTTTTTTTCAAACAAAAACATTATTGATAACAATGCTCACCATCAAGCATGATTCAACGAGTTTTTGTTCGTAAAATTGTTATGTAGCTAAAGTTTGTGACAAACTAATTGAAACAATGGATCATTGCATCTCAAAATATTTCTTACATTTCTTTTATGAATCTTTCTTTGGATTTTACCTACCCTTGCCTGAAAACTAAATTTCAAGAATTGCTAATAAACTATTTCTCGTATTTTTGTCGAATTTTGATGACCATATGTTGTTGTTTTTCAGTCCCTATACGTTTCTTATTTTATTTCCTTTTATTCTATTTCCATTCTACATTTGTCATTAGGTAGGTCCAATATGCATTGTGCTTGTTATGCTAGAGAAAGGTTGAAGATTCCTTCCTAGCTCTTCAGGCTTTAAACTCAATGGACAAATAAGATTGCGATGTATTATCGCTTAATGGGTTGTTTTTAGAACAGCCAAACAAAAAACTACATTCCTTGCCAAGACTAATGAATAAAAATTATATTTCGCCTTGGTGACTTCATTGCAAGATATTGCATTCAATTGCTTTCAATGATTTGAATCAATGCAAGTAATTGATAACACATTTTATTCAAGCAGGGCTCAAGCTGTGTATCTAAGCTTTTCTTTTTTCAGTTCGAGCAAAAATGGCGGAAACGACAGCCTTGGGTGCAGCAATCGCAGCAGGGCGAGCAAGCGGGGTGGATTGTTGGAAAATCAAAGAAATTTCCTCCATCGGAAAAGACGTCTTCTCTCCCAAAAACACTGACCAAGGTAAACCTTTTCTTCTCCCCTATGAAGCAGAGCTTTCAGCTTTGGTTTGTATCATTCTGTTTATCTGAAAGTTGACGTTAGAAAGCAGGAAAGCATCAATGTTTGACACTTTCTTCGACATTCTTTCTTCAATCTACCCTATACAATGCTCTTTGACTTTCAGACTAGGAAAATCTACCGAAGAAAATGTTTTCCTAGCCTTTTAGATCGAGTAAATATATATAGGATTGGGTCAATACAACAAAATAAACCAAATTGCATAGCAGTAGGGCTAGAAAGATGATAAAAAGTTTCAGTCCTAGTGATGCTAAATGACGGAATGACTTTATATTACATAATTTGAATCGAAGTTCGATGGAAATGCTTTAGTATAGTTTGCTAGGACTATTTCCTTCAAAGGGAGCAACAATTTTGAAAGGTTCCCCTCCTTTTGTTTAAAAATTAAGAAATGAATATGAAAGCAATTACTTGATTATTTCACGAATTCTAATTCCCTCTACAAATGTTAATCGGCATGCATTTATATTGATATTAGCTACCCTGCAACGCGTCTGCGCCTGCACGCAATACTTCCTGGTTATCGAAAAATGTTCGCATAAGTTGCTTTAAGATTGGCTATCGAATGAAGGGTTTTGTGGAGCTGTTCTGCTTAAAGTAAATGATAAAGTGGAGAAAGTTTATGAAACTTCAGTACGGAGTGAGCTGGTAACACACTAATGAGGTTATGAACAGTTTAAAATTGACTTTATATTAGCATCAAAATGTTCTCTAACCATTAGGAGTGAATTTTCGCTTTGGATTTCATCGTTCATCTTCGCTCTCTCATTGGTGTCCAGTTTCACCTTCCTTTCCCCTTTTGTTTTCAAACAGTATAAATTGGACACCCTCTGCTCAACGTTTTTCAATTTGGCCTGCTCTTCTATACTGTAGAGTGGATGGATGAAATATTTTGAGTTTCGGGTGTTGGCACGGTATTGAAGAGTGAGTTAAGTGGATTATGTTGCAACCATGGATACTTTGGATGAATTTGAAAAAGTTTTTTATTAGTTGAATTGATAACCATCAAACGTAAAAATTAAGGCGGTATTAATCTATCATCTTTTTTCCTGGGAAAGCAATCAGTCTGTCATTTTCATAAGGAAAGCTTGATTTGAAGGTTTAATTCAGCGTATGAAGGGAGGCAGTGAATCTTGGTACAAATGTGGCATTCTATTAAATTTTTTATTTCTTTTTTAGAACGCGATGCACAATTTGTGAAATGGAAAGAGGCTATAAAACGTTCGCTCGGCTGGAAACAGTGATCTCGCATCACATTTTCAATAACTAAACAAATGTCTTGTACATAAATTCTTATTACGTAGTAAATTTCCGAAAAATTTTTAATCTGATGTTTTAAATTATATTTTTGTCTTTGCAAATCCCTCCTACTTTACCTGGGATGGGGGAGAAAGTGCCTACTTCTCAACATTAAAAAAGAACGATAAATTTCAAAAAGAACGACAAAACCCCGCGACTACGCATGCGTTTTAACTTTGTTTTGAAAATGAAACAATAGATGCGAAGTAGACACTTTCTCTATGTGGAAGAGACACTTTCTCTATGTGCTGGTGTACTAATCTAAAGTATCTTTCTTGATTTACGTCATCGAAAGATATCTCTAGTTCTCTTCACGTTTTTTTTTCAATTAAATTATTTTCTTCATTTTTGAAAATCCAAAAAGAACTACCGTTTCATGATCCGTATGTATTTTTTTATAAGAAAATGTAAATTTTTGTTGAGGCTTGAGTTCATTTTTCCTAACACTTTGAGTCTCAATTTTGATCCATTGTGCTCTATTTTGTACAGCAAACTTTAGGAGATTTGTTTTGTAAATCATTTTGATGTTTTATCAGCCCTAGTTAGCTAAACTAAGCTAAGCAGTTCGGGGGACCAAACCCAGATCTAACAGTAATTGAGATTAATGAGTGGGTGCGAATGTTTCTTTTTGACAAGCAGCAAATGAACGATCAAAGCAAACTTCTCAACGGAAGCCACTAGCCAACTAGTCTAGCAAGCTAGACGACTAATTCAGACATAGTAGAAATAAAGCAAAAATAAGTAATGAAGGGAACAATTTTAGTTTTTAGTTTATACAAACTAAATCCCGTAACAATAATTGTATCATCATATAACGCCTATACTGTATTAAACGCATTATAAACGACTCCAGTCTACTAGACCATGTTATATTTTCTAACAAAGGTTCGAATTGCGAAATGATCCACGCCTTCTTCTCTTTCACATTTCTACTTACATATTAAAGTTACATTAAGGAAGACGTAAATTCATTTTCAAGGGACTTTCTTCTTTATTTCGCTTCAAAAAAGCAATCTATATAAATAGAGATGAAGACAAGAAATGGAAAACGAGAAGAGAGCTCTGATTGAAGATTGGTTTGTAAGCATCAAGCTTTTTTATGCTACCTCGAACACAAACAGTTCCCTTGACTTTGACTGTAGTGATTTTGCTGAAAAGATGCTTTTTATCAGGAAGGTTTATCTTAATCCACTTTCCCCTCCTTAAATATATTTATGTAAATTCTTAGGTGAGGTTTAAAGAGCAGATTATGGTATCTCGGTAAAGGTAATCAAACCTTTTTTTATGTAATAATATAAATAAATCTAATTCTCATTTTCCTCTGAAAGCGACTCCGAGTTATAAATGCGCCTCCTATAAATAGCATCAGATTCTTAAGTTATTCAACTTTCACGGAGCCGTATATATTCCTTGACGCGGTAATACATGCAATCATTCATGCGGCTCTTTTGCAATCTTCGATCCCGCCTATCTATTTTACCGATAGATTAGTTGCTAAGAAACACATACAAACATGAAATAAACTCTCAAATTGGTTTAAACTGCATTGGTTGACGGATTTCCTGTTGATCTCTAATTTTTCTCTCACACCCGTCTTTTAGAATCTAACGAATGTAAAAAAGACGTCATCTGAACTACCATTGAGATTTGTGAGAGCACTGAAGGTATTAAGTTCGGCTAAATGAAGTCTTTTACAGTGTGGATTAGAAGTTGGTTTAAGGAGATGCTAATCAATAAATATGATGAAGACCATTTGACGTTGATTAGTTGGTGGTTGGCCATCAATTAACGTGCATCATTGTACCAATCACTTGTTGTTTTGTTGACGTATCTAGAGAGACGTTGCTAGCATAACACGTGGCTTATAAAAGTATCTAGTTGTATGTTGTTACATGCGGTTTAATTCTGATAGTTTGAGTTGATAGAGTGTGGGTGTACTGTTGCTAATATCCGCTCCTAAAAGCTGGAAGAGCATCTAAAAAATGGTCTTGCAATTTCGTTTATCTCAGTAGGGGAGCAATGTTTTTGGGCAGTGTGAATGGGGTACGAATAAGCGATGAGTGTTTAAAACATAGTGGACTCGCTCTCGGACTCGCTTTCAATAACCGTTGTCCGATTCCGAAATAAGAGACAAGTGTACAAGAAGTTTGTTGCACGATGTATAACCACTGTATCTTTATCTTGATTATTTTTTTCTTCGTCGATTTTTGTTGCCCTCTTCATAGAATGAGAAGTTTCGAAGCTGCATTCTGTGTGGTTAAGAAGATATTTTTGAAAATAGTCTAAACCAATAAAAGGTTTTTTGCCTTTTTTGTAGCGAGAAAATTGTGGCCTTGGATGGAAAAATATGGAAGAAGAGAATGTTTTGTAACTTAAGTTTTCCTTTTCAAACTTTTACAGTTATCAACTACAAGGTGTCAAATGATATTCCATTCCTTTTAGTCCTTTAAACCTATTTCCTCTCATATTGCTTTCTCTCAACCCGAAACCATTTAGTTACTTCTCTCCATTCCTTCGAAATTTTTCAAATTGTACATTTCAAAGGGGAATATTCTTATGATGGATGATGTTTTGCTAATGTTTGGTACATTCATTGCATGTTTTTTCCGAGTCATTTAGTGTCTTACAAAACGATGAATAGGTATCATCAAACAACCGGTGTCCCTCTTATTATCTTTCCATCCGGGGTAAGCCGGAATGCTTTAAATAATAATCAATATATAGAAGAAGGTTTTGTTTTCGACTAGTCAGAGAAATTCCATTTTTGTCCTGGATACCACCAAAGTATTCGACGAGTGTGTTCGCTTACTGGCTGTCGTCGCCACCTCTGATTGGTGGAACACACACGACGTCGCTTAACTATAAAGAACTTGTGATGATGCGCATGATTTCCCTCAGTCTCCTTTTCAATTTCTATGGCGAGCAACAAACAACAGCGAAAAATAACAAACGGCAATATTTCCAACAAAAAGAAAAGAATTGATGGGATTTATATCATAATTATTTTTGATGAATTAATGATACATTTCAATTATTGCGTAGTTAAACATTGGTTTTTACAAACTTTTTATAATTGCTCAAGAAAAAGCTTTCCTGCCGAACGGTTTTCAAGCTCGCGTCTGTGGCAAGATATTCGACCACCGAGGGAGATTGACAGCACCTATAAAAAGCTCCGTGCGCCTCACTCCTTTCATATTTTATGCTCGATGTTTTCGAACGTGCTCTGTGATCGAAGAAAAGAATTCATCTTTTACAGTGCTTATTTTCTTCTTTTTTAGGTAAAATAAGATTAAATTGAAGAATGGATGTATATTCGTTTGGTTTGATGGTGGCATGCTTGCTTGTCATCTTTTACTTTCACACCAAAATCATTTTGTCAGCACTTTGTATCTTCATGGTTGTGATCACGTGCCGCACGTACCTTTTACACTTCTATCGCAACTTGTGTGGTTCACCACGTGGCCCCTTACCACTTCCCATCCTTGGAAACATTCATCAACTCGGTGTAATGGCGCACGAAAATCTTCGCCTACTTTCCAAAACGTATGGTCGTGTAATGAGGGTCTTAGTTGGAGATGATGTAGTGTATGTCATCTCAGGAGCAAATGAAATCCTTGAAGGGTTGGTAACGAAAAGCGTGGACTTCGCAGGACGTCCTTTCACTTACACCTTGAATTTAACGACAGGGGGCAAAGGTAAGACCATCTAAAAAGTGTTTAAAAACCCAATTGGAGATTCCTTTATCCATTATCAGCTAGTTTAATTATCAATTGAAGACCATGAAATTGATTATAGCCAACAATATTATAATTTCATTTTCGTTCGTTTTTTAGGTATTGCTTTTGCAGATTATGATCCCAAATGGCGATTCTATCGAAAGATCGCTCACTCTTCCATGAGAATGTTTGGCAACGGATTGAAAACTATTGAGAATCTGGTGACGGAAGAAAGTCAAGCATTGCACACACGATTCGACAAACATGTGGGAGAGCCGATTGACCCTCATCATGATTTAGGTGAGTGGAGAACAAGATACTTTCTGGAAAAGTCCATTAGTAGTCCACTATTTCATCTTTTGAATATATACAAGTGATAACAATGGCAAAACTCCTATCTTTCAAAACTGTTCTAAATTCTCAAATTTACTTTCTTCAGGTTTGGCAGTATTGAATGTGGTGTTTGCCATGATTTTTGGAAGTCGGTATGACATCGAAGACAATGAGTTTCAAGACTTGATCACCTCAAATACCATGTTTGTTCGTGGCTTCGAATACGACAGCTACATCGACGTCTTCCCAAGTCTTCGTTTTCTTCCAAACAAACGCATCTCCACATTGAAACACGCCATCGATATGAGACGCCCAATCCTCCAAAAACACTTCCAAAAGCATAAGGACTCTTTTGACCCCAGTGGTGATAATAAACGGGATCTGGCGTACGCCCTTCTAGACGCCCTACACGAGGCGGAAACGAACGATAAGCAAGCAGTACAAGAATTTCTGCAGTACGATTTCTTACTATCTGTTCTTGATGACATGATTGGAGCAGGTTCAGAAACAACTACTACCACCTTAAGATGGGCTGTTGTTTATTTGGTCAATTTCCCTGAATGCCAACAGAAGTGTATTGAACAGATCGAAGAAGTGGTGGGCATGGATCGATTGCCGACCATCAAGGACAAACCTTCCCTTCCATACATCGAAGCTTTCCTCCACGAAACATTACGCATGAGTTCCATAGCACCAATGGCCGTTCCCCATAAAACAACTTGCGATACAAGTATCGGAGGATACAAATTGCCGAAAGATTCAAAGGTAAATAAACCATTCTAGTCGTCAGCTTTGTGTTTTCACCAAATATTCTAGACGATGCTATCGTCCGTTTAAAGGTCAGTAAACGCGGGAAAAAGTTCGGGCGTCAGGGCGGTTTACGGGAAAAAAGTGGCGGTAGAGTTTTGGAACAAAACGTTTACACTGTAAACATCTCCACCACTGCTTACTCCACCCGAATTTATCACGCCTCTCCTAAACTATTCCCTTTTTTAGTGATCTTGTGTAGACGATCAAATATTCTTGCTGTTCTATTTTGTTAAGTATAGTATCTAGCCCATTTCGATGAGGGATAAATGAATGAGCTAATACTCTTTTTCACAATTGTCATGTATTCATGCGTTGCTTTTCTTCCCGTTTCAGGTCATTTTCAATTTATACGCATTGCATCGTGATGAGAAAGAATGGCCAGAGCCGTTGAAATTCGATCCAACTCGTTTCCTTGATGATAATGGTCAATTATTGCCTCCTGGTCACAATCGCGCCTTTCTTCCATTTTCAGCTGGACGGAGAATCTGTTTGGCAGAATCCTTGGCTAAACTTGAACTCTTCTTAGTGATTGCACAAATGATTGCAAAATTTCAATTTTTACAAGCGCCTGGCCATCCCTTACCGAGCTTGGTCGGACAACCTGGACTCTTCCTCGGACCCAAACCACATAAGATTGTGATCGACAAGCGAGTGGCCACAGGAGCATGATCAGAACACATAGAATGATGAGAACAATAACGAGTCTTAATCTAGTTGATTTTAATTTTTAGACAGGATTTCACAAACTTCGCTTGCAATCCACTTTTTATTAACTTTTCGTACGCGCTATAGTTTTAGCTTAGAATTTGTTTTATAATTTATTAACAGTAGACGAAATTGTAGAAACGAAGTCATTTCCGAACTTCGATCTATTTATATGCAATGATCCGACCAAACCCTAAAAACGAATAATATCAAATTTTTATTACTATCATATAATTTATTATACTTTGTACATAAGAAATCTTAAATATAACACACCTTGTTATAAATTACAAATCAAGTTTCTTTACCTCAAAATTTCCTATGCCACATTGCTCAGACATTTTTGTGACCAAGGATTGGATAACAACTTTCACTTTCATTACAAGCAAATTTGATAATTTTCCAAGTTTAAAGTTTAATATGATCACTGATAATCTACTGTTTATCTAATCTATTTTTTCCTTTCTGAGTACCATTGAGATTAACCAGATCGATGAAATTTACGCCCCCTAACGTGAGATTGAAGCAAGTCGGGTAAGAGTGGAGCATGGCTTCATATTGAACAAATATTTTCACATTTTAGTTGTAAGTCAGAAACAGAATCACATTCAACTCTTTCGTTATTATTCAGGTCGCAAAATTGAGCTAATCTTCTTTTTGTCTAGACTCGTTGCTTCCGTTGCTGTCCCCACTGGTAAAATATACAAGCACATATATACTCTACAAAGGCATTTAAATAAAAAAACACGCGAAACATTTTGCAGACAATAATAAGGTTTGCAATAAAACATCAAAGAAGAGAAGGATCATTCGATAGTCAGTGAGTTGATAGAAATCTTTCCATCCACACTCCTTGCACTGGAACCTTCATTCGAATCCACATCATCATCACTGAAACGTGACTGGCCATCATCACCGAAGGGTACCACCCATGTTCGATCCTCCTCGTTCGTCACCTGGATACTCGGATGGCCTCGTTGTCGTACGCTCATGCGCAATTTCGGGGATGGGAGAGAACAATCTTCAAATCCCTCATTTTCCCAATAAATAAACGAGCGTGCTCGTTTTCTGTCTTTCGTGGACCGAAACAGACGTCTCTTCAACCGGAGGAGCGGCTTCATGTTAGCGACGTCACAACGACCTCTCTCTCTTTCATAATATTGTACCAACCTCTTGGCATGCTCCTCCTCCAGATTGCAAACATTCTCGGTGAATTGATCGTAGAAGTTTTTGATAATTTCATTCGATTCTTCGATTCGTGCCACTCGTGCGTCTAAGTGGAGAAAAAGGGAGAAAGATTTACAGTATATGGCCCCCAAAACGGAGACGGCCCCCAAAACGGAGGTTTTCATTAAAATGAAGATTCTGACTTGTAGATTTATCAGAATTAAACGATTTTTGTTTATTTTGAAAGAATGATGGTTATACTTAAAAATGAGCATGTTGTTGCTGGTTTGAGACAGATTCAAAACAACATATTTGCGTCTAAAGGAAATATTTTAACACCAAAATTAGATAAAAATTGCATATAACTCACTCTAGCTCCTTGGATATTGAAAATAAGTTATGAAAACGGGGTATAGGAAACTTTCTACACCTAATGCCGTTCAGAAAATGCAAATACATCTGTGACTTTAGAGGCTGGGTAAAAGATATAGCATATTGAAGGTCAACCAGTATTTTGGAGCCCTAGAATCAGCATTGACAAAACCGAAAATTCTAAATATGAGAAAAAGCAAGAAATCTTGGAATTCCATTCCTATCACCTTGAGTTAATAGTTTATAACAAAAAACTAACATTATATATAAATTTTTTCGCTGAATCAGCAAAAACGGCAAATTCTGTCATTTTTTTGCAAAATATAAAAGAAAAATATCTTTAAAGCTTAATATTTTCAGTTCCAGTTACACCCTCGCGAGCCAGGGCCGATAAACGATTCTGCGACTTAAAGAGGCCAGTACCGTAAAATTGGAGGAATCGTTTAGGGCCCTGGTACTTTAGAAGAGAAAATATCAAGAATCTTGATATTTTTCGACCTTTGGACTCTGGTAGCTTGAGTGTGGGCAATATGTTGCGAAGACAAGTACAGCCGAGCTGCGAGCACACTTACTAAAATAATTTATATCAAAATGCTGTAAATAGTTCTTCTCCGTATGACCATTTGGCATGGGAAAAGAAAATAATGTTGATTTGGACATTTGGAAGGGAAATGCAAGTAGAAAATGACTGTGTTTGTTGTTTGGAATAGAGAATGGCTTTCCTCTGTCTTTTAATGGTTTTTTGCTGGCTCAAAATAAATTAGTAGCCTTGCAATAAGTCTCAACTTCCAATTACTGTTTTTTAAATTTGGCTCTCTGATATGGATATTTTTTTGTGGTGAAGTTTTAGGGTTGGTGCAGAAAACTGCTGTAAACTGGTCTTAAACAGTTATTAAAGCTATAAATTAACTGGCTTTAAACACACTCAGCAAATCGAAAGAAATTTCAACCTTGAAATTATTGCTTTCTTTCTCACTTTTAGATTATGTGAAAAATAAATAAAACATTTTCAACAGCTCTAATGCTTTGCTGCTGACTCTGCTGATGCTGCTCATCCAAAAAGTAGCCGATAGAATTTTTATATCCAGCCTCAAGAACGTAAACTCCAATTGTCCACCCATATCATGTCACCACAGCTGGGAACAATGAACGACAGTGACAGTAGCAGTAGGATGAATTCAATCAGATTTTTGTACAACAACATAATGTTTTTGTGTGTAAAAACATGAAAAGTATCATGTCCTCGACATCATCATTGCATCTTGCTTTTGCGACTAATTGGCTGATTGGAATAAGCATGAGCTATAAAAACTCTGAGAGATTGCACTATTTGTTAGCCCTGGTTTTCCAGGATGCTAAATAACTAAATGCATTGCTCAGTCATCAGTGTCAGTTGAAGTTAATTTTATACATTTGGCCACTGTTATGATGTTTAACTGGTTTAAATAATAAGAAAGAAAAGATTGATGGACACTTTATGGACTGTGTAACAATTAAGAGTGAAAATGCTTGATCTTTGTTACTTTCACTTCACTGAAAAACAATTATTTAACGAAAAGGGACAATTGGAGATAAAATGGTGAAATCAGCAAGAGGCAAAAATTGCGAAAAAATAAGAATTTGGGGAATACAGTTACTTTGGAGAGAACTTATTTTGGCAAGGAGCTAAATAAAATGGAATTTTTTATAAATGTGGTTTTGAAGAGAAATCCAATTTTTAATTTTGGCAAAAACTAATTTGGGCAAATAGCACAGTATATAAAGTGGTTCTTTTTTTTATGCTAAAAAATTAGTGTTTCAAATAGAACTTTGTTGTTACTTAGGGGCCGTCCATATAGTACGTACCCACTAAAATGTCAAAAATTGAGTATATATATACCCCTCCCCTATAGGCAAGTAGATGCAAATAGCTATACCCCCTGGTGAGTACGTACTTTTTTCATTCACACCCCCCTGGCTGAAAAAAAAATCAAATTCAAAATGCTTGGGTTTTCCCCTTTTTCTATGAGAGAGAAACAGCTGATATTTTGTAAGGAACAAGCGAATAATAATTCTCTTTTTATTCTCATTCAACCAATTTTACAAGCAAAAAAAAGGGCTGTGAATTTTTTTTTTCTGCGTACTTACTTTTTCTTTGGACCCCTCCCCTTCCCCTTCCCCTCTGTACGCAAGCATATGCTTTTGAGAAGACACCCCTCTCCCCCTTAGTGCGTACGTACTCTTAGGTGCCAAATAAACGGGGGGTTGGAATAAACGGGGGGGTTGGAAACCTAATTGCCGGGGGGGTTGGAAATTGTACTTATGAAAACCCCAAAATAAGGTAAATATAGGCTAAAATCAGGCTTTTTGGAGCAAAATAAGGGGACTTCTTTTAGCCAACTGAAAATATTCTTTAAAATTAATAAACGGGGGGTCCTAATAAGGTCCGGGGGGGTTGGAAAATTTTCGAAAAATTAACAAGCGGGGGGGACCGTTTATTTGGCACCTAAGAGTACTATGTGGATGGCCCCTTAGGAAAATCACTGGAAATTTTAATTCTGGCAAGAACTTATTAGGGGCCCTTATTATGGTGAGGAAGCAATTCTTTCAATTTTGGCGATAACTAATTTTGGTGAATTTTGTTCTGTTACTATATCATCATTCATTAAGAATTTTTTTATTTATTTAGAGAACACATTAATTATGTAAAATACCCATTTGAAATTTAATGAAAATTTTAATGCTAGCTATGAATCATTGTATAGAGTTTGGAATTAAATTCTAATTAATAAGAGTTTTCTGACTAGTAAAATGAATTTGATATATTCTTGTGTGAATCTTTATACGTGCCATTTTTAAGATTTTTCTTGTGAATCTTTAAACGATTTTCAACTCAGGGTTTTGATAATAAAAACATGGCGTAATAAGTTTTTTAGAGATTTGGCAGATGATCAAAAGAAATCTGCAGGAATACATTTTACATGAAACTTTAATAAACTTGGAACATTTCGTTTTATTCAATTAACAAAAAAAGTTAGAAATAATTACTGGTCCTATGAAAAATGTTCATGGGAAAGGCTTTCATGGGAAAGGCTTGAAAATAATATTAGATTTTGTTGAATTTCAATATTAAAAAGAGGTCGATTGTAATCAAGGACTACCTTAAAGGAATAAATTATGACGGAAAAAAATTTGGCGGATTTACCAGGAATTCCGCCATACAAATTAAATTCCCGCCAAATTTAATTTATCTCGTGTATTCTACAAATTTGTGCTATTTCAGGCCTTAAAAACAGGTTTTTGCTTATTTGGTAACAATTTTTGGCCAAAAATTTCCTTCAACCGCCAAATTAAATTCTCGCCTAATCTTTTTTCTAGCAATCCGCCAAATTAAATTCCTCTGAAAAAACTTTTTCAACCACCCGCCAAATTAAATTCCTGTCAAAATTTCTTCCTTCAAGGTATTATTATCAATTTTGTCAAGTCTCGAGAACAGTGAAGGTAAAGTACAATAATTCCAAATTTTATTTTTGCCTTTAATGGTTCCTAATTTTTGATTGAAAAAAGTTCCAAAAATTAATCTTGTTTTATCAGTCCTTTAAGCTTCAAAATATCAGATGCTTTAAAATGAAACAGCTTTGCTCCAAAGAAAATGTGACATTTACAAAAAAAATATGAGATATGTATTAAATTTTTTGTAGTAAATTTCTCGATCATTTTGTATCAAAATAACAGAACTTGAACTGAAAAGACATATATAATCTTAAAGTTCTATTCTGGAATTTTGACCAAAATGTAGTTGATTGCTATCTTTTGAAACAATGTCCAGAAATATTCATCTATAAAATAATAAAATTTGACACTTACAGTAATACGGCTTATGAAAAAAAATCTGTCAATGTTACTTTAGACTGTATTCCTATTTGATTTTATCCTCAAAATAGGTTAAAAACTGAAGACTTTATGGAAAACTTTCCAAAAATTTTGTTATGTAGCAAATCAGAACATGATGACGACAGTGAAACATAATCTTTAGGTCAGAATAAATTCAACTGAAATCCAAAAAAGTCTAACATGTCATAATTGATAATCTAGATGACAGATTTGTTATATGTTTGCATAAATATTATCCCGATAAAAAAACTACTTCCAGCTTCAACATTTTTTGTCAAATTTAGTCCAATATACACACTGTACCATACTAGTTTGTATACTTTTTGACATTTACGGTCAATATAAATTTTCAGTCTGGTAATAGGATATGTTTAAAGAATTGTTTCATGGTAAACATTAAAGAAACAGATTTATTTCTTTTTCAATACTTGAAGTTTCTTGCTTTCACACATTCATCAGTTGATTACAATTGTTCACATAATTGCCAAGCTTTTAATTGTATAAACCATAACCAGAACATTTTTGCAGTGAGTTTGTATTGTACGTAGTCTCAAGTTTTTCTGAAAAAGCTTCTTCACCAATCACTTCATTTTGACTACCAGTCAACCAATCACTGGAGATGTATGCTTTTTTCTTTTTCATACTCCTGATGCCCATGGTCATGGACAAGATAGATGTCAAAATGTATAAACATCAGTCAGTCATTCATCACGAGTGATCAGATTAAAGAAACATGCAAGATTGCTGTTGGAAATCAGTTCAAGCAAAACAATTATATGTGGACAGCAGAGGGTCTTTTCGAGTGAATCTTTAAACTTTTTTCCATAGTCATTTTGTCTTTCTGTAAAAAATCGTTTTACAAGCAGTTCCAGTTCGTTCAGAGACTGCTTATCAAGGTCTCGAAGTATCTTTCTCTGCCAATCAAGTTTCATTTAAATGACATTTTGCAATTTTGTCAATTAATTGGTTTGCCAAGAGTTCTTCATACTTCAACTTCTTCATGTTGAGAATCTGTCTTTGACTTTTAAATTTACTATTTACATCAGCCATTCATTACATATTTTTAGCTTGTTTTGATTTTTTCAAATTCTCGGAATTTGTAAAATGGCGGGATTATGCTAATCGACATACGTTTCGCGTACATGCCTAAAAGTACTTTCGTTTTTAAAGTGCACCAGGGCTTATATCCCCCGTCAACGCGTCCATCAGAATCATCAATAGCGTAAGGGGGTTAGATAAGCCATGGAGTCGAGGGTGTTCCAGTTAAGCTTTTTTTCTAAAATTCTCACAGCTTATTCCATACATGAATGGAGCTATTTTCAAAAGAGATTTGTTTTCAAAAACTTGATTAAGACGTTGTTAAATCAAAATATGTCATTTTGAACATTTCTAAATTTTCAGTTTGGACTTTGCAATATCGAAAATCTTGAAATATTTCATAAAATCATGAATTTTACATCCATCGGGTCGTAAAATTTAAGGGAAAACACAAATATGTTCATAGTTTTCCCCCTATTACCACTGGGCTTAATAATTTGATTTTAACTACACCTCCGTTTTGGGGGCCCCAAACCTGCATTTTGACAACCAGGGGTATACTGTAAAGATTTTATCAAATAAATTTATGCCCAAAACCCTCTAAATCATATTTCAAAACTATGGTCAAAATTCTGTATTCATATCTTAAAGGTATCTCGAAAAATTTCAAACCTCCGTTTTGGGGGCCATCTTTAAGCGATTGAAAAATATTGTTGAAATTGAAAATTTTGAAAAAGAACTTCCAGGAAATAAAGTAGAGATGTTAAAGGTTTTCATGCAGCAAAAATTTTAGTAAAATCTCTTTTTCTCTAGATTTGAGAGAAATTTCAAATTTGATCGCTGTTTTGGAGGCCACATACTGTATGAACTATTGTTTGTGACCATAACCCGGGTGTCTTCGCCTTTTTGTTATACATTTTTCTTTATACATTTTTGTTTAAAATTTACCGATGAATATACTGTCGAGAGTAGTAATATAAGGACAGATTGCACTCACCATATTGAATTTTCCACATGGTTCGCTTCGTTTTACTTCTCAATGCGCTAACACGTCTCTTGCGTTTGTTTTTCCAACATTGGTACACGACACCGACGATCGTTGCAACGACCAGACACAAGAGCAAAACCATGATGGATAGTTGATAAGCTTCCGAATCTGCCGAAAAGATCGACTTGATTGGTTTCGCCTCCGAAGCCTTGAAAATTATAGCAAACGAATAAATGAGAAATGATTAATGATTAATGAGAAGGCCAGAAAGAATTCTCAATATCAAGATTGGTTGAAAAAAACTGTGTAAGAGGTGATTTTCGTGTAAAAAACTAGCCACATTAAAAGTTGGACAATCAAAAGCACAGTTTGAACTCACTTCCATCCGAACAGTACTTTCTTGCACCAAACGTAATATCTCTTGTTGATTGGCTGAAACCCAGTCACGTGATTCAACAGCCAAATTGACCAAGTTGCCAGACATGACAAACCCGTAGGACCGAAGGTATTTGTAGACGTTGACAGCTCGAAGTTCAGGTCGTTCAAACAATTGTGATCGACTTCCAGCGGTGTATGCGTCAACCAGAATCCCCTCTACTTCTCTCGCCAACAATACATCTCGAAGTTGGTCCGTGGTAAAGTAAACTCCATCTAAATGAGAGGATTTATTTTTGGAAATTTTGCGAAGGAAATGAAGGAATTACTACTGATAAAAGTTTTCAATACAGTTTCGAAAACCATAAGCATTTGTATGAAAGTATATTTTCTAAAGTTTACCTTGGTTCATTTTTCCATTTCGTAGAAGACCGACTCGTTCTTCAAATGATCCATTGATGGCTCCAATCTGTAGGAAAAGTGAAAATATTCGAATAAAATAATGAAAGAAAGAGGAGGAAAGAAAGCTTTGTTGCAAATTTAAAGCATTTCAAGTTTCTCCACATAAGGGAGCGGTCATTAGCATTTACCGGGGTGGAAGGGATTTTTTTGGCAGACTTTTTATTTTCATACCCTACCAAAAGTTCTCAAATAAATTTCATACCCTACCAAAAATTGGATGAAAATTTTCTTACCCTACCACTTACCAGATAGCAGCTTTATGGCACTTTAAAATTTCTCAGATTCAGGGTTTGCAAGAATAATTGAACTTTTTGTTGAAATAAGATTCTGCTAAAAATTCGTACCCTACTCAAAGCCCTCAAGTTTTTTTCATACCCTACCCAAAAGAGGGAAAAAATTTCATGCCCTACCCAAATCCCTTCCACTCCGGTATATGCTATACTTAATGACCGCTCCCTAATTTGAAACTCGTAAAATCTTATCGCAGTAGTCTAGATCATTTCTGTTTGTGAATTAGGCCTAGTACAAATGATGCCTGTTGATGATAATTTAGGTCAAAAGGTGTTGAATGAATGTGAAGGGTAAAAAACCTTTGTTCCATAGATTTTGACATTTGAAGCATCTTCGATGGTTGTGATTGAAGTGACGATGGAGCCGACCATCAATGAAGACATTACCAGTGCAATGAAGATGTAAAAGACTGCTGCCAACCGTGAAATGAATTGTGTCGGTTTGAAGTCGCCGTATCTGTCAGTGGTAAATTCTCTAGTTAAGGGTTCAGGGATTCAAAACAGAAGTAATACCTCTAGATCCTGGCTACTTATGATTGGTAATAAAAATCTAGGGATTGGTCAAACCCTCTTTCTATGGGGGTGACCATTAAGACCTACCCATGCGTTCCTTGAGTGATGAAAGCCCAATACCATCCTTCTTGTAGACCTTGCAACACTTTGTTCGAAAAATCACCCTTGCGAACAATACGCCCATCCTGAAATTGAAAGAGGGGTTGGAAATTTCATTCAATTTGCTTCCACGTTCTTACACAACCAAAGAAACTAATCTCATCTTGGAAGACATTCAAAACGATTTCCTTTATTGATAAAAAAGCAAGAAGGAAAATCGGTTACTAAAATGGAGATTTAAAAAAATACATTTACCAAGAGCCATACAATGAAACCAGCGACCAACATAATAAGATTATTCAACACAACCAATGGCCACACGTCCAAGATGGCAAATATCATCTCGTTAATGATTTCATTCCAAAGCTTGTCTCGTGCTATCAACACCACACCTGGGTGTTGTATGATGGAGATAAAAGGGTAGTCCATGAAGACGTCCAGATATTTTGTTCCAATGATGGGAAATGTTAAATCTAAGGAAGAATCAAACTAAATGAACTCATCAATGAGAATGAAATTTGGAAAATTATCTAATAATTATTCTAAAATGTTTGACTATTATAAGACATAATACCAGCAACAATCTACCAGATACATTTTATTGCAACCAGAAAACTCATCTCTATCAAAAACTGATTTACAACTTCACAGAATCTCATGATCAATCTTTACCGGTGTATTCATCAATCTCTTGGACAGCTTGTAATTCTGATGATTTCTGAGCAAACGCATTACGCCCATTATGTTTTTCATCGATGACAGTGTTCAACACACCATTGGAACGTTGACACTGTCCACAAATGCTCGGTATCATTTGCTTTAGAATGTCCAGAAAGATGCCGGCAGCCGAATGTTTGGATTGTGTGACGTAGGGTGAAAGAAGGTAGTAACTGGTGGACACTTTTTCTGGGCATGCACACGTTTCTGGGGTAAATGAAAAGACATAAAATAGAAGCATCGTAGAGCAAAAGAGTTAACACCTATAAATGTGGGCTTACTATACTATGTTCGCAGAAAGGTTCACAAAAACTCAAATGTGAAATTTTGGGAATAAGGAAGTTTGTCTTTTCGAGGTAATATTCCTTGGAAAAACTCGAGATAAAATGGATGAGATATTTTTCCTTACTTTCTATGATTTCAGATGAGACTCCTTCTCCGTATTGATTGACAGCTTGGATGACCAATCGATACATTATATTAGGCTGTAGGCCTGTCACGTGATATGACGTCAGCGAGGGATGAAGTGATATGGAATTTCGTTTGCCGTCAGGAGGAGATTGGAGAAACCAGGTCAATGTGTATGAGAGGAAGTCACCATGAATGGTTTCCACGGGAGGCGGTTGCCAATGTAACATAAGCGAGTCGTGTGTTCGATTGATTAGCGCCTTGAAATTCGGAGGACCTCTAGTTGGCTCTTGATTTGAGAAAATAAAATGCATACGTGATGTTTTTAATACTTTTAAATTGAGCTTGGGGTTGTAGGTCAACGAAAGGTCAACCATTGATGGAGAAAGATATGATACAATTAGTATTTCCGTCTAAACAAAGTGCATATTCTTAAGTTCGTGTTTAAAAACATCTGCCAATCTCATAGATGGTAGGCCATTTAAAATGGGGTAATGATTCTTGCCTACAACGTCAGTTTTTTGACCATAAAAACTTATACCCTCTTGCAAAAAAGTCTCAATGTCCTATCTACTTTCGAACCAATCACATGCGGTTGAGGCCCACGATAGATGCTAAGGATCCTAAGGGCTGCCCCCTACTAAGAAGAAATATGACAAATATAAAAACAATATTTACTTGAGTGGAGAGTTGACCCCATGGTACGATCACAGGGTCCTTTCCCTTTGCTGTTGAAGGCGCAAACTTCAAAAGAGTAACGTGAACTAGGTACAAGGTTTTCTATTAAATGGAAAGTCTGCATAAAATCTGAGCTTTCATTTTTTATGAGATTGTCGTCAATGAATGTGTTGATACGATATCCGATAGGTCGACCGTTCCAACCTTCTCTTGGTAAACCTTTCCACTCCAGAAGAATTGAGTTCGAATCAAATCCAACCGTTTGAAGGTCTGTTGGTGCACTGTCTGGAACTAAAAAATAGAAATAAATCATCCCTTAGATTCTCGGTTATCGTAAATTTTGAAGATATCCGATTGGATGTTGACAATTTTTCACAAATCATCACTGGACAAACACAAAATTTGGATTATGGGTCGTTTAAATGTTAAAGACATTACTCACTTAGTTCATCAGTTCTGTAAGTAATGCTTTTGGACGCTACTCCGTTGCCATCTTTAGTGTAAGACAAAATACGAACAATGTATTCTGTTCCAGCCGACAGACCCGTTAAACTGGCCATGGTGTGGTTGGTCGCATACTTAGAATAGTCTACAGAAGAGGAGAAAGTCGATCGGAAGAAGACGATGTATCCGGTGATGGTGTAGTTAGATGACGTGAAAGGCTTTTCCCATGTGACCAAAAGTGTGGAGGAGTCAAGTGATTGGATGGAGATGTTGGTTGGAGGGTAGATCGGAACTGAGTTTGAAAAAAATTGTGACAGTGCATGTGAAGTATAGCTAAGGATAATATAAGGATTGATTTGCTCAGTTTTTACCAGCGAATCATGGGATTGATTCATCGTTTAAGCACTAGATCAAGAAGCTCACAAAACAAGCCAATTCGTGTATGCAAGTTGAAAAAGTTAAGGGTAGCAAAGGTTTCACGACTGAAGTTTTCCATACAATTAAAGTCGACCCTGTTTCTATATATTCAACGAGATATCACTGTTTATTGCTGAATAAATCATCATCAGAACATTGCTGAATTATACTGACCTTCGGGGCCTATATTATACATGGTTTGTAGCCCACTTGCACTTGCTGCAGTTAGATCCAATTTACCGATGGAATTTTCAATTTCGATGCTGTCTTGTATAATGATGAATTGGAATGAATCAAAAGATGAAAAAGTCAAGGTCGTGTTTGCTATGATACTTCCATTCCTTATAAAGTATAAATAAAAAAAATGCAAAGATTTTTATTCAAGTTATACCACACATCCCAGATGAATGGGATGTCGTAGTATCGTCGGAAGCAAATCATCTTCTCCAAAATATTTTGCAATGTTTTGGCAATATAATGGGTTTTAAGAACATACCTCACGTTGTTCAAAACCATCTTTTTTATGGAACTTGATCCAAAAGCATTTGTAAACGTTTCATTGAACTAGAAGAAATAAGGCAAAGAATATTTCATATCGAAAGGTAAAACTACGATGGATAAGGAGTATAGTAGAGTAGAGACAGGCTTACCTCTTTTAGAAGCAACTCCTCCAGTTTTTTGAAATCTTGACTAGAACGATTTGACAAACTTTTTGTGAATACACCATCGAATTTCAGTTCCAAAGTTGCGAACGTTTCTAATGAATGGGGAGAAAATATTGCTGCACTTTAAATCGTTGAAATTTGAAGTTGGTTTATTTTCCAAGGGCTCAGACGTCGTCATGGTTGACCTTTCACTTTTCAAGGGATAAATTGAGAAATTTTTACTTTTGACCCTAAAAATAAGTATACAGATTTTCCAAAATATTTTGAGTTTCGGATATAAATTTTCAGTTATGATTATTTGTTTTCTTGTGCAAAGTCAAACAAAAGATTTTCAGTTTTCTAGCATAACTTGATTGACTGAATCGATTTTAAAATTTTATACACCATAATTTAAGTTAGGTTGGAGTATTACCAGTGCATGGGAATTCGTTGCAAGACCTTCTTTCTTCTGCCATCCTTCCATTAGGAGAGACATTGTGTGGTGAACAATACTCCTTACCGCCATACAATGCTTTGTTACAATATCTTGTTCGAACAAACGACCCGTTGTTGCATGGTTTATCGCAACCTGACCATGATGTCCAACCACTCCAAAATGCATCCACTGAAATTGAAAAGTTGCAACGAACTCAATCTCAACTAGGTTCATCACCTTGAATCCTTCTTTCACACTCGAAATGAATCATGGGTATTCAGGACTGGTTGCACTCTAATAGCGACTTCCGGTTGGCACAAAAATCTTCAAGATTTTTCAAAACTTTGGATCAATAGTAAGTCGTTATTAGTGCGCAGTGATCCTGATTACCCATTACGCTTTGCGACTGTGAAATGGCCTATATTGCTTTTACGTTCACTCGAAACAAAACATGTACCTACCTGGACAGAAATGAACGTTGCACCGTTCTGCGACAATTTTCGAACCAACACAACCATTTCCACGAAACCTCGGTAACGGTTGATTGCACTGTCTTGTCTTGTTTCTATGACCACCACCACATGTGCGATCACACCTCGTCCAATGGGACCAATTAGAAAAGCCACCGTGAACTGAATGAAAATAGAAAACTTAGAATTTTTCACGGTGATTTTAGAATACTTTGAGAGATTATTCCGAATATTTGGACAATTGGACGTTAAAATAAATTCATGAAGAGGAATTTGTAGAAAAACACAGCAAAGAAACGACAAAAGTGACTCAATGTAAAACATACCAGGACACCGGCGAGCTCCACATTTTTTTATCTCTTCGTCATCACCTTGGCAATAATCATAACATTGTCGTGTACGTTTTCGTGTTCCGCTACACGAAGCTGAACACTGTGACCATGGGGACCAATCACCGAAACCAATGTCCACTGAAAAAGAAAATAACCAACAGAAATTTGCAATAATTTTAATTATTGTAGATATCATGTACATAAGGTAGAAAGCAAAAGGTCTTAGTTTCAGCACTTTCAGCAACTTTGGGGCAGATGATAATCAATGTAATTAAAGCTTTCTTTTACCATTAATTAATCGCTGCTGACAACAAATCTTCATCAAATGACTTAGTCTCGTTAACAAAAGTGAGTGTAAAGAGTAAGGAGTGAAGTCTCGAGTTTTTCCAGTTAGACTATTTCAAAGATCTAAAACGCGAAATAAGTGTTGCACCAAAAACTTGAGAGATGCTTTATAACGTAGAGAATTATGAGAAAATCGTAACCACCTTTTTCCTGACAGTAACATAACCTTCGATATCCTTGGGGAGGTTGGACACTACAATTCACGACAGCGGGTACATCGATATACTCCACGCATGTGCTGTTCAAACAATATGGCGCGTATTCCTTCTGCCATTTTGTATGCGTCTGATCAATCTGATAATTTAAAATGACGTCATCAAAGACGTCAGGAAGGTTGCCAGTTTGTATTGGATTCGTGCATTGCATTCCTGAAGAAGAAAACAATGGATTTGACGCTTCAATTCTTTTTATATTCATTTTTACTAGCAAGCCAAACCCAGGTGCAAAATAAAAGAGTGTATGAGTTTTGACGAGCAGGCGGTAAACCCGTGAATAAGTTTGGACTTCGATCTATACTAAACCCGGTATTTACAGGAATCTGGGGCACATATCCGATCCGAAATAAACTACTTTCAATGCAAGGAATCAGAGTAAACATTTGATACACTTTTGATTTCTTTTAAATCACCTTTACTGGTGCAAAAGTTTTGGCAAGATGATCCTTCATTAGCCAAGTAGTTCCTTGTTCCAGTGCATCCGTTCAAATCAAGACAATCAATGTCCATTTCGAGATCCTTGTTATCGTAACATATGGTGGAGTTATGCTCGTCAAACCATTCAATATCGATGCCACATTTACGAAAGCGTTTACTTTGAGCTCGTTTACACTTGATCGGGCATCGTGCAGTAATCCAATCGCTGTATATTGCATAAAATCCAGCTGAAAGGTGAAAATTATTTTTTCATATATCAAATTAGATTATTATTTACATTAGAGGACCCAGTCACAGATCCCCTGGCACTCCTGTCTTCTTGAAGTCGAGTCTCTACTGAAAAAAGAACTGATATTCCTCGCCAATGGAAAAGTTCCTAGTCGTGGATTATAGGACTTGGAATGAATTTAAAAGGAGAATTTTGAATTGCAAGCATTGGCCTATTTCAGAGGATTCGCGTTTTGAGTAGTACTACATGATATTTTTCTACGTCACTGCAGTAATCAATTTTTTACGGTTGAACAACAACAGGCAACAACAATAGAAAACAGTTCGTATTCCCAAGTCAATTGAATGGCGACTAAAAATCAAAAAAAAGTTCCTCTTCCGCAAAGGGAAATCTGCACAGATTAGTACATTTTCCCCTTTAAATTGAATAGATAAAAAAGCATGTAATAGATGTACGAATCTTGTAAAATAGGCTAATTAAACGCAAGGCAGTATCCATTAGCGTCCTATTTTTACTTCCACAAGTAATATATTATATAAGTAAATTTGACAAATTGTCTTACGTTTGAAGGAAGAGGCGGATGAAGAGGAGGATTGTATATTTTTGGTTGACGGTGAAGGTGAAAGCGTTGCTGCTGAAACAAAGAAGAACTTCATTTTCAAAGAATTCAGAACTACACCCTTGAGCCATTTGTGATGAAGGTTCTCTACATTCTTTTTGGTTCGTTTAGTCTTATTTCTCAAAATAAAGCTGCGCAGTTGTTTCCATACAGCTTAAATTTGCTCTGAAACATCTGATTAAAAAGCAAGATTTTTTGCCATCGATGTAACAAAACCTTCTTAAGTATTATCGAAAAATTACACTTCCCAATCAATGGGCATCCCTCAAATTCCCGACGGCGTCTGCTGTATTATGCAATTTGAACGGACAAACCTTTGTCGATTGAAAGAGTGGCTGAAGCAACATTGGTGAAACTTCCCGAGGATTCAGTGGAGGATGAGACAGAGTTTTGTGTCAATTGAGAGAAAGTGGGTTCGATTGGTTCCACTAAAGTGTCGATGTTATGATGTGCAGTTGCCGATGACGTCATCACTTGAACAACGTCGTCTTTCAATGATGGAACTATTGGTAACGTGGATTCTAAGTCTCCAGCAATGGGAATGGAGGAAGTGATGGTGGTTGCTTGGTCTTGTAAAGGCGTCGGTGTTGACCGTGTAGGGTTAATGACTTCTGTTGAAGGTGGCAGATTATACCTTGTTGATTGTAAGATATCAGCAACTGGAGTAATAGTTAACATTTCGTCCGGAGATGATGAAGAAGGCAACAAACTTGTCGATGATTGTTGAGGAGACGGTGCACTGCTACTGCTGGTTGATGCAACGATCGATTCTTTGTTTAAAAGGGAAGAGAAGAAGCCTGTCATTGAATGGATAAGGAATTGAGAAAAAATACGGCTAAGCAATAAACCCAGGTATCTTTGGTATGGTA
The DNA here is from genome assembly GCF_902728285.1 of Clytia hemisphaerica. Taxonomy (NCBI): domain Eukaryota; kingdom Metazoa; phylum Cnidaria; class Hydrozoa; order Leptothecata; family Clytiidae; genus Clytia; species Clytia hemisphaerica. The sequence continues at coordinate 1,159,173 of NW_027103562.1, read as the reverse complement.
ATTGAAGTACCAAAGGTATAGCAACTTACCATGAAAGAAAGAATATGGACATGACCCTGAAGGAATGCGACGGAAATCGAATGATTCAGTATCGGTGCATGTGTATTTGTTGCCACTTAAGACCTTCAGTTTGTATTCATCGACGGTGAAGGATGAACAACTCGCTGAGAGAAAACACAAGTTTATGAATGCGACAAAATATTACTCCACCGCTTATTCCAACAAACATTCCCACCCTGCCCACGTCAATTTGTTACCTTGGAGTTTCATCAATATTCAAAGCTCTTTTTAATTGGTGGATGCAAAATCATCGTCCAATAACTGCTAATAAAACATTTTCCTTTTGTAATGGAGTATTTAGTTTGAAAATAGTAGCACAACTGACTCCCATTTATTACAAGTTTCAGACTATTGAGATTCACTTTGAAAAACTGAGAGTTGAAATAACTGAAAACTTTCACCTTAAACCTAAACGTTTCTGAGGAAGGATTTTTATGTGGGAAATTGAGCCATTCTGAGATTTCCTTAAGGGAATTAATTTTCACGGTTTTGCCTTCTTTCGGATACTTTTCCTTCATTTTCCTAGGAAGTTTTCAAACTTTTTCATAAAAAAAGCAATTTGTAATAAGCGGGTTCTAATTTTCGCGCTTTTGGTTAAAAACCACGAATACAGTGAAAATTAGTTCCCGCGAAAATTAATTCCCTTCAGGTAACAACTGTGGACCAACTGTGAAAAGAACCGTGCTGTACAATTGTCCCTGGGGGATGACTCTATTTAAAAACAATTGTACATGTTGCCCAGAATCGTTGTGGTTAGAATATCCACCAAGGGCGTTTTTTCCTCATCGACTATAAGCAAATTTTAAGGGGAAAACCCCCTGACTTCTAATAAATGAAAATTTCTTATAAGCGTGGGTTCGGATAACAGGGAGACAACTTTTTTCGGTAAAAGAAGAGGTGGTGTACTCACATGGATTTTGTTTGATGACAAACACATTATCATCCAAGCCGATACAATACGATGAAAATTCAAAATCAAACTCGATTTTGCCATCGGGAAGAAAAGTAGCTTCACGTGCACGAGGAGTGGTGAGAAGAGTACTTTCGATCTCCACTTTAATACGACTGTTGTCACTTTGATCGGTAGGGTAAAGTATATATCGATTGCCATTGATCAAGAAGTATAAACGTTGATTCTTCAGTACCAATGCTAAACGGGAGAGGAGAAAATGTATTCCTTGCTCAATTTTTTGTATAGGACACAAAGTTGATGATGACACCATATAGCAAAGTAACATGTTAAACAGTGCCGTAGGAAACATTTTGATATTGGGGGCATAAGTTCAGAGGGAAATTTTGAAATCTAGAGCTCTAAATTGGCTAAAAACTATTTTTTGTCTTCAATCACGATCACGAAAATCAGAAAAAAATTGGATAATCGCACGCATTCGATTGAAAAAGTCCAAATCATGCATCACGACTCAAAAATCTTTCAAATCACGATCACTTTTTGACCTCTGATCACGCAATAACGAAAAAAATCCTAAATCACGTAATCACGCTAGAAAAAAGACCCTATCACGCCATTACGAAAACCGCTTGGAGCCTCTTTTATCGCTTCAATTCATTCAACTCTCTTCTCTACCACACAGTGAATTACATTGCTTTTGTTGTGCTGATGGAAAAATAGCTTTACACTTACTACAGTCGAGTTGAGTACTCGAGATGACAAAAAATGAAATGATGAAAGAAAAAGTATTCATTCTTCATTTGAATATCGTTCTACTGTAGATTTTTTTGAAGTTCCCCACATCCTGAAATAAGGTGTAGTACTGCGACAAGACAAGTATAAAAGCAATCCGAATACAAGTAAGATGAACTACTTTCTAAGATTCCAAATCAAATTACAAGTTGTCGAAATATTTTAATTCTCCAAGCGGTTCCTCTACAAAGCTATACAAAATTCTTGTTTTCTCGTTCATTTTCAAACAACAAAAGATTCAAACACATTCAATATTTAAATTTGAAGAAGAAGTTTTCCTTCATAAGGATATGAGGATGAAATTAACACCCATCTAACATGATCTTCTTCACTTCAATTCATTCCGATTTATGAAATGTATGAAGTGCATGAAACAACTCATCAAGCTTCCTTTCAACATCACAACTTTATGAGAATCAACAAAAAATGGGACGAGCTTCGGAAATCTACGCACCAAGTTTACAGAGAGAGTAAATTCAATATATTGACTACATTGACTATAGGTGAAATTTTTAACAAAATGGTCACATAGAAATGAAACCTAATCCTGGACCCGAGCCCTATGTTTTTCAAAGTATTGTGCATATTTTATAAATTTTGCGAGAAAAGTGTTAGAGAGAAAATTTTTTATTAACACCAATGAAACAAAAAGCATCATTTAAAAAACTAAATATTTTATTCCTTCAATTCGTAAAGGTGACTTTTTGAAAACATAGATTCGAAAAACACGAAGAAAATAGAGATTTACAATATATGGCCCCCAAAACGTAGGTCTTTATTAAAATGAGAACTCTGACCTGTAGATTTATCAGAATTAGACGATTTTTGTTTATTTTGAAAAAATGATGGGATCATGTGCAGTTTACGGTGCCCATGGTCAAATTGTGGACCAGTGGGTTTCACTAGTCCAGTTGTAATCAATATCTGTAATTTTTGAGGAACTTGTAATTTTGAAGACCGGAATATCACTGGTCCAGTATTTACCCAATTTATCATTTCTATACTTTTAAAAGATGAGAAAAATCAAGTTTTTGTGAGAAACTAAAAATAAGCTCTCAAGAATTAAATTATATAGTAATGTTTTGTTGATTGCAATTTTAGACCTACCACGGAGGTCCTTTAAATTAACTGATGTTCGTTCGTCCGTTCGTTCGTCTGTTACCTTTTCTAGAGATTGGCTCATCCGATTTTTTTTTTGCACAGTGATGCAAAATGGTGATTCCTAAAAAGTGACGGAGCCCGATTTTTGAAAAAAAGTTTTTTAGGGATAAATTGGGCCAAAAAGTGCCTAAAATGGGGTTTCTTGGACTTTGTGTGAAATTGCTTCATTAGTCTTTTCTGATTTTTTGCATAAAGATAGAGGGTAAGGTTCTCTAAAAAGTGGCTCAAGCAGTTTTTTCCAGCCGAAATTTTTTCTCGGGATTGGCTTGGTATTTTTTCTTATTTTTTGCATACTGATATAAAATGGTAATATTTAAACGATTAAAAGTTGCTAAATAGTGTAAATGTTGCATCCATTGTAAACGGAAACCTATTCTTGGAACACGGATCCGACAAGAAGATTTACAACATCACAATGCACACCTTTGACAATCAATTGGTCAATGCATTGCCTGGCATCCATGCGATGAGCGGATTTGACTCAACTAGCTCATTCAAAGGAAAAGGTATATCTAGTTCACTTATAACGATAAAGCGCTTAATTTAAGATTTGACCGATTTTCCTTGAAGTTGAAAAATACATTGTCTTCTTTGAGGAACATATCGATTTCCCTTTGGAAATACATTGATTTTCCTTTGGAAATAAAATGATTTTCCTATGGAAATACATTGGTTTTCCTTTCAAAATACATTAGTTTTCCTTCAGTAATGAGGCCCCCCCCCCAGTCGACCCTCAATTCACGTATTCACGTACAAAATTTTATCAATTCAAGTATTCACGCGCGAAAAAAAACATTTTCACGTTCACGTGCCAATTTTGCTTTTATATCTTTGGTTAAAACGATTGTGACCTTATTGGGCTAAATATGACCTTTTTATGGTTTCTTTAGGCGGTTTGACCTATTCTAATGCCAAACATTTTCGCCAATATAAAGTTTTCTGCAGTTTTGCGACCTTATTATCGATAGCGTCGACCTTTTAAGGCATCTTTTACAGCTATTTAAGCTTTAATAGAGCAATGCTTTAGGTCTGCCGCGCAAAAGTTACAAAAAACTACCCCTCTGGCGTAGGGTGGGCTGTTGTTGTGGGATTTTCTTTCTCGCAGACCCGTAAGAGGTCTTTTTTGATTTTAAATCGAGGTTTGGCCAATCATGGGTTGAGAAGCCGTAGACTTCAACAAAAACTTCAAAGAGGTGAGCGGTAGTGTACAACAAAGAGGACGCAAATTCCAATGTTGTGACACCTCCTATTTCATGGAGAAAAAATGTATGTAAAAAAGCAATGCGAGCGCGAAATTTTCGACAATTTTCGCTCTTTAGACTGAAAAACGGCCTTAATACGCTAGTGTTAGTCAAGTATACCTTGTTTGGTCACAAAATTCTTTGATTTTATTCAACATGACCATTTGTTGGCCAAAAATTGGAACAGCAAGCGACGTACCTGCCGTACCCGGTGCGGTATTCCAAGCTTCGCCCAAAGAAAACTTTTAAAATTTAGAATACTAGATTGCTTGAAAAGGCATCATGTTGCATCATTATTCTATGATAATTTTTTTTACTCTTCGATGCTGCATGCATACGAGATGTTTTAGAACTACCTACTTTTGCAAAGTATTGAAGGAGCAAAATCTCTCTAAGTTAACGCGAATATCTTTGTTATTGTATTGTTATGTAACAATATAAGTGACACGGAGAGAGACCATTATTAAACGCTGACAGAGAAAATTTTCCTAGACTCTTTGTTTGGCTAAAACGCTATCGTTGGATGCAGACATTTGCATCACAAAAATTGATTTAAAATGAAAAATACGCCTTCAGAAAATAATGAAATATTTGTTTAAGATTCTTTGATGATTTTATGTTATAAAGTTTGATTATTTCGAATGACATAAGTAACCAAGACTATGCGCGAGGGAGCAAGAAATTTTACAGCTTAGGTCTTAGATTTTTAGAGTTCCTGTATTTTAGACAATGATTGCTTTTCACGTTCACGCTAAAAATCTCGATTCACGAATTCACGGTGGAAAAATCTTATTTTCACGTTCACGCTGATATCTCAATTCACGTATCCGCACTAAAAAAATTCAATTCAGTATTCACGTCAGAAAAAAGGCTCATTCACGTGTCACGCCAGCCCCTGGGGAGCCCCAGTAATGCTAGGATCTTCCTTGAAAAATACTAATTTTCTGATTTACATCAATTTTAATTATACATTTATTGGTGAAATGTAATTTGCGTCAACGGATTGAAGGAAACGCTGGAAGAATTTGTATGTGGTTATACGGTGCAAAATCCAAAATGGAGGTAAATGGTAACATTATAGATACCGTTTCTCTTTATTAAACGATCGTCAGGCTTACATATAGTAAACGAGTATACACTTCTTTTTTTTTTGAAATTAATAATTTTTAAGTAAATTTGTTTGAGGCTCGGCTGTCTTATTTTTTTGGCACTTCGAGCCTCAAATTGTTCTATCCTGTTCTATTTTTAGGCAAATGGGGGTATTTTTGGGTTGAACCCTAATTTCATTAATTTGGCCCTTATTTCCTAAAACTCAGCAACTCCAGGCTCAGGATTGTTCTTAATTGTTCTTATTTTTTGGCATTTTGAGCTCATTGTCTTATAAAATTGTTCTTATATAAAAAAAAAAAAAAAGTGTAACAGATTAGTAAACTTTTCGAATTTAATTGTTACCTTTTTGTTTCACTTTTCTTTGTTGGTGCAGTACAATTTGCATCACAAAAATTGACATTTAAAATGAAAAAATACGCCTTCAGAAAAATAATGAAAATATTTGTTTAAGATATCTTTGATGATTTTAATGTTATAAAGTTTTGATTATTTCGAATGACAATAAGTTAATCCAAGACTATGCGAGCGAGGGGAGCAAGAAATTTTACAGATTTAGGTCTTAGATTTTTAGAGTTTCCTTGTATTTTAGACAATGATTTGCTTTTCACGTTCACGCTAAAAATCTCGATTCACGAATTCACGGTGGAAAAATCTTATTTTCACGTTCACGCTGATATCTCAATTCACGTATTCACGCACTAAAAAAATTCCAATTCACGTATTCACGTCAGAAAAAAGGCTCATTCACGTGTCACGCCAGCCCCTGGGGGAGCCCCAGTAATGCTAGGATCTTCCTTGAAAAATACTCTAATTTTCTGATTTACATCAATTTTAATTAATCACATACTTGGTGAAAATTAATTTGCGTCAACGGATTTGAAGGAAACGCTGGAAGAATTTGTATGTTGGTTATACGGTGCAAAATCCAAAATGGAGGTAAATGGTAACATTATAGATACCGTTTCTCTTTATTAAACGATCGTCAGGCTTGTACATATAGTAAACGAGTATACACTTCTTTTTTTTTGTAAATTAATTAATTTTTAAGTAAATTTTTGTTGAGGCTCGGCTGTTCTTATTTTTTTGGCACTTCGAGCCTCAAATTGTTCTTATCCTGTTCTTATTTTTAGGGCAAATTTGGGGGTATTTTTGGGTTTGAACCCTAATTTCATTAATTTGGCCCTTATTTTACCTAAAACTCAGCAACTCCAGGCTCAGGATTGTTCTTAAATTGTTCTTATTTTTTGGCATTTTTGAGCCTCATTGTTCTTATAAAATTGTTCTTATATAAAAAAAAAAAAAAAGTGTAACAGATTAGTAAAACTTTTTCGAATTTAATTGTTACATTTTTGTTCACTTTTCTTTGACAAGGTTTCTTTTCTTTTGACATCAGGTAAACAAGGCAAGTTATAAAATATTCACGAAAAAACAAAGAAAGAAGCCCGATTCTGTACCACCAACACAAGATGCCTTGTTTCTTAAAATAGACAGGGTGAATTGTCAAGTTCGACAATGGAAAAAAGCTTTGCATCGCTATCATGTTATGGAAAGTCCATTTGACTATGGCTGGATAAATGTAGAACAGAATCTGGAAATCAAATGGATGAACGAAAGACCGGCTCCAGATGCTGTATTGGAATTCGTTACCTGTGGCTGCAAAAAAAACAACTGTGTCAACAACCAATGCAGTTGTAAAGTTGTTGGTTTGCCATGCACGGGTTGTAAAAACGATAACAAAGAAATTGATTTTGATGATGAGAGTGATGTCGAGGATGATGAGAATGAAGATGACGATGAAGTGAATGAAAATTTTGTGTCTGATGATGATGAATTGGACTATGAAACTGATTTTACTGATTCTGACACAGACGAAGAATGTTGACTTGAAATGTATTTTTATTCATCGCGTTTATAGTTATACTGTTAAGGTTTTTTTTTTCTCGATAATATTTAACAATTTTATTTCTTTTTCTTGCATACTATTTAAATACCGTATTTCTTCAAATAAGCACCGAAGTCTTTTTTTAAATGTCAAGATGCTCCTTAAAGTCGATCTTTTTAAAGTTTGAAAAACATGGGCACAAATGTTGAGTTAATAGTAAGCCTTTACAGCTCTGATAAGTATTCGTTTTAAGTATATTATTTCAGGTACGGTGCTCTTTATAGAGTAGTTCTTGATTAAAGGTAGTTGTAGATAGAAGAAATATGGTAGTAGTATTTTAACGTGAAACATTTGTAACATAGTACTATTTAATAGTAGAAAAAAACTGACGTCAATTCGTCAAAAGATGGTTGAAATAAAAAAAAAAGAGTCTGCTAAATTGCGTGGGTGCGTGGGTCATTTTTTTGCGTGGGTCATTTTTTTTGCGTGGGTCATATTTTTTGCGTGGGTCAAAATTTTTGCGTGGGTCATTATTTTTTGCGTGGGTCAAAATTCTCTCTGTAATTCGAAAAAATGCCTTCCCTTGAAATTCGAACTGGTCACATCCAAAATGTTGGATGTATTTTACATAACACGTTTTGGTTTATTTTGCATAGCTGTAGCTGTCTTTTTATAAGAGGAAGCTTTATAGAATCTTTTAAGAAGCTTTAAAGCTTCTTATAGCACGCTTTAATCTTTTGGGTTTCCTTTGAGTGTTAAAGAACAAAGCAAATGGCGACAAAATCTGAAAATTTTTCTACAAAAGTTATATTCATTAGGCGACGGATTACTAAACAATTTAGTCGTTTTTAAAAGAACTTCTTGTCGGTAGATTTGAAGAAAAAAAACGGCCGAAAATTTTCTAATTTAAACTAATGTAGCCCAAAAGTACAAATTTCAGTGTTAAAGAACAAAGCAAATGGCGACAAAATCTGAAAATTTTTCTACAAAAGTTATATTCATTAGGCGACGGATTACTAAACAATTTAGTCGTTTTTAAAAGAACTTCTTGTCGGTAGATTTGAAAAAAAAAAACGGCCGAAAATTTTCTAATTTAAACTAATGTAGCCCAAAAGTACAAATTTTAAATTAGCCAGTACCAAGCATATTATTGACTTTAAGATCATGAAAATGGTAAGATAACGCTGACAACATGATGACACGTTCTTGTAAAAATATTGACAAAATCTTTAAATACAATGATTGTCAAACAAATTCCCCAAAAAATATTGATCATACTGCAAGTGATGCTTATTGTATAAAAGGATATAAGTTGACAGTCATCTTAGCCTCAAACAAGCTAGATGCTGAATGGACCTACCTGATGATGAAAGTTAGATAGCAATGCGAGGAGAAAAGTGAAAAAAAATCTGTCAGAAAATATAGCGTTTAGCGAAAATGCATCATCATTGATTGTTGATGGGGAGAGAGGAAAGGGTTGTAAGGAAAAAATAAATAGAAAGTTCTGCTCGCAAAAATCAGTTTTATTGACAATTGAATCATGCTTGATGGTGAGCATTGTTATCAATAATGTTTTTGTGTGAAAAAAAATTGGAAATATAAGGAAAAAATCCAATGAAAATCTGCAAAAACGGCGATTTCCGGCATTTTCCACCAGAATAAATTTTTCTCAAAAATCGAACTCGGCCATGTTTTGAGCATTGCGAATACGCATCTTTCTGCAAAAAATCAGAAAGAACTAATGATAAAATCTCGAGAAAATGCCAAAAAAACAGTATTTCCGGCATTTTCGGCCGGAAAAAAATGTTTTTCGAAAATCGGGCTCCGTCACATTTTAGGTATTGTCATTTTGCATCAGTGTGAAAAATTTCATAAAAAAATATAACGTACAGCTCGAGAAATTCAAGAAATACTGTTGTTCCGGAGATTTTAAAATAGTTCCGGCTTCAAAATTCAATTTTATTGAAAATTGAAACATGCTTGATGGTGGGCATTGCTATTAATAATGTGTTTGAATGAAAAAACAACAATTTAAAAGGAAAAAGCCCAATGAAAACCCAGAAAACGGCGATTTCCGGCATATTTCAGGCATTTTCCGCCGGAAAAAAATGTTTCTCAAAAATCGGACTCGGCCATGTTTTGGGCATTGTTAATACGCATCTTTGTGCAAAAAATCAGAAAGAACTAATGATAAAATCTCGAGAAAATGCCAAAAAAACAGTATTTCCGGCATATTTCCGGCTTTTCCGGCCGGAAAAAAATGTTTTTCGAAAATCGGGCTCGTCACATTTTAGGTATTATCATTTTGCATCAGTGTGCAAAATTTCATAAAAAAATATAAAGTACAGCTCGAGAAAATCAAGAAATACCGTTTTTCCGGCGAAAATGGGCTGCTCCGGCGATTTTTAGAAAGTTCCGTCTTCAAAACTCAGTTCTATTGACGATTGAACCATGCTTCATATGGTGGGCACATTGAGTTTCAAGCCCGAAGGGCTAGAGGTCAATCTCTAACCTTTCTCAGGCAAGAAAAATTGAAGCCTTAAAATATGCGCCGTATTTTTGATGACGGAGTGAATCTAGCAATTCTTTTGTTTTCGAGTAATATATTTTTCGAAATTAAGCGGTAAATTTTAGTTTCAATCTGTCATTTGTGTAAAAACCAGGCGGGTCGCTCAAGGCCGCGCAACTTTGGTAGGATTTGTTGGCTTCAAATCCTACCAAAGAGATTGACCTCTAGCCCTTCGGGCTTGAAACTCAATGGGTGGGCATTGCTATTAATAATGTTTTTGTGTGAAAAGACAACGAAATATAAGGAAAAAGTCCGATGAAAATCTGCAAAAATGGCGATTTCCGGCATTTTCGACCGGAAAAGATTTTTTCTCAAATATCGGACTCGGCCAAGTTTTTGGCATTGCTAATACGCATTTTTTTGCAAAAAATCAGAAAAAACTAATGATGAAATCTTGAGAAAATGCCAAAAAACTGGTTTTTCCGGCATATGTTAGAACAATAATGACACTTTCTTTTGTCATTTTATCATTGGAATTGACACTTTTTAATAAAAATTTTGATCACATTATAAAATTCAATGGTTCTAAATTCACTTTAATCAAGAATTATATTTATACTCAATGTGATGCAGGAAATATAAATGGATATGAATTGACAATAGAAAATAGCTTTCCATGCTCTCAGCGCACGTGTTTAAGGCAAATAAGCATATTACAGGAGGTATATGTATTACACGTATTATATGTGTTATATATTACTTTCATATTACATTTACTTTCAAAATAGTACTTTTGATGTACGTTATTCTTTTTCGGTAGCCGGTAATTTTTTAACTCCCCAACTCGAAACTAGCAACTCCCTAACTCGCGACTAGAATAGTTTCCAAGCTCTTATTTTTTTAAGAGTGTGATTGATGATTAATTGCTCTCTTTGATGAAGGGGCACCAAATAAGAAAAAATGACTCATCGTGCGATTATGACTGAAGAAGTCATACAAACGAGGCCCGGAAAACCCGAGTTACAAAAACTCGAGTTACAAAAACCCGAGTTACAAAAACCCGAGTTACGACGAATGTGACGTCATAAGTCTCAAATTATGACGTCATAAGGGCACTGCTTAACTCGAAAAAGTTATTTACTGCTGTTTTGTAACTCGAAATATTTTTTTAAAATTTTGTTTTAGAGTTACGTAACTCGAAAATAACTTTTAAATTTCATTTTTCGAGTTACGTAACTCTAAAACGAAATTTTAAAAAAATATTTCGAGTTATGTTAAAGCGCAACCAAGTTGGCCAAAAATTCTAAAAAGCGCTCTTTTTCTTTTTGTTTACGAATGGGGTTTTTGATCTATAAAACTAAAAGTAGAGAGGAAGGAAATAAAATTGAAAGGGGACAGTAAACAATTTAATTTTCTGTAATTTTCTTGAGACATATATACGTCTATTTTGATGGGAATTTCTGAAGGTTTTGTTGGGTGAAGTAGACTAAAATCTAAAAGATTCGATTACTCGAAATACATTTTGTATTCCACAATCTATATTTGTTAAATTCAAATTCATTGTCCTTTCGTTAAAAGCTAAAAACTTCGGTAGAACTTGTAGTTTCTTTAGGTTTTTCACAAATTTTTTAAGAATAAACCATACGAGAACAGAAGGTTTTGAGTAACAATACGTTAAGATCATTTCTTGACATTCCTCTTATGGACTCAAACACTTAGAAAATTGCAGAAAATACTCAATGCTCACCTGGTGAAATAGGAACATTTTAAGAAAATTTTAAGGCTCAACTAAAAAAGCTAAAGATCCGAAGGCTTTCGAATTTTTAGATGTTCTTATAAAAAACACAACACATATTTCGTTGAAAAGATTCTCGATTGCGCAATGTACAAAAGTAATATAATGAATTGTAATCGTTTAGAAGGTTGCTTGAAATATTTTCTGATTGTTCAAAATCTTGTTTATGACGCCTGCTCTTTTATTCTATTATAATTATTGTTTTGTAAATTAGATCTTTTGACGATGTTCTATCATTTCCGCTTTAAAATAAGTTTCTATTCTAATCGGATCTATTGATTCTTCTCTCGAAAGAAATGGTGTATATTTACTAATAATATGAATTCTAGAATTTTTGGCCGACTTGGTTTCACCTGAAGATAACTCGAAAGTTCAAATAATGTACTACAATTTCAAGTTACGTAACTCGAAAAATGAAATTTAAAATTTATTTTCGAGTTACGTAACTCTAAAAAAAAATTTTAAAAAAATATTTCGAGTTACAAAACAACAGTAAAAAACTTTTTCGAGTTAAAAAGCCCACTTATGACGTCATAATTTGAGACTTGTGACGTCATATTCGTTGTAACTCGGGTTTTTGTAACTCGAGTTTTTGTAACTCGGGTTTTCCGGGCCTCCATACAAACACCCTTACTTGGATTATCGAGTTTACCTGCTCTCTCCACCGTAGAGAACATCCAAATCGAGCCCTGTGGCTTTCAAATGAACCACTGATCACGTGGCTAAGAATTACTCTAGCTAGAGAATACTAAAAGTGACCTTTGACGTTACCAGTCATTTTCTATACAAAGTGACACTTTTTGACAGGGCAATTAAGCGTGATGCCTGTAAACTTTATTACACCAAATATTTTAATTGTATCGAATGAGATGCCTTTAGTATGGATAGATAGAAATTGTCAGTAGGAAAAAGCTGGGAAGGCTATTATTTTGACAAAATAATGATCTGGTGATCAAATATAAAGCTTCCTAAATAAATTCAATCACAAATTTTGCCACTAATTAATTTGATGCCGAAAATACAAAAGGATAGAAATTAAAACTCCATTCAAGCTCCAAGAGCGTTGAAATGGCTGAAAACTCGATAACCCAAATTTATCTGGTCGCCGGTCGTAGTCCCTGGTCGATGTTTAGAAACTCCCAAAAACATCTCAATTTGGATAGACGTTTTGGGGGCCACATACTGTATGATGAAAGTTTCAATCAAATATCAAAAGTACTTCAGGAAAAATTGGCAAAAAACTAAATGGGAAATTTTGGAAATGGCGTTTACGAGTAAATTCTTATAAATTGTACTTGTAAAATGAGTGTGATTTTTTTCGTGCCTTGCGTGCCCTTCGTGCCTTTTGAAAAAAAGTTCGTGCCTTTGAAAAAAAAGTTCGTGCCTTTAGAAAAAAAGTTCGTGCCTTTCGAAAAAAAGTTCGTGCCTTTGAAAAAAAAGTTCGTGCCTTTCGAAAAAAAGTTCGTGCCTTTCGAAAAAAAGTTCGTGCTTTTCAAAAAAAAGTTCGTGCCCTTTGAAAAAAAAGTTCGTGCCCTTTGAAAAAAGTTCGTGCCTTTTGAAAAAAGTTCGTGCCTTTCGAAAAGAGTTCGTGCCTTTTGAAAAAAGTTCGTGCCTTTCGAAACGACGGTATGTGCCGCGCAAAATCTGCTTTTCAAAATCGTACTCTTAAGGCCTTTTTCCATCGATCGCGCGAGCGTGCACGCTAGGCCAAAATTCTTAAAATAGATTTGGCCGCACACTCCGCGCTATCAATGTTTGATTTCCATCAAAAACATACACAATCTGTATGTTTACATTTTTTTGTTTACTCAGCAGTTTCTCTTTCTTGATTGGTTGAAAAATTATCAATTGAGATGTGCGCTCCTGTACGCTCAAAAAAGTTGAAAATTTTCAGCGTAGAAAAGAGCACAAAAGCGTACACTTTTTGTGTACAAGAAAATTTAATTCGTGACGTCAATAGGCTATTTTAGGAAATTTTGCCCTAGCGTGCACGCTCACGCGATCGATGGAAACAGGCCTTTACAGTGCAGTTCAATATGGTTGAAAAGGTTCCCTTTCAGTGCATTTTCTCTTGATTTACTCAACTCTTTTATAGTGCACTATATTTCTCAGCTGTAAATCTCCGTGAAATAAAAAGCGAACTTTTTTCAAAAGGCACGAACTTTTTTTTTAAAGGCACGAACTTTTTTTCGAAAGGCACGAACTTTTTTTCAAAAGGCACGAAGGGCACGAAGGCACGCAAGGCACGAAAAAAATCACTCTTATAAAATAGAGGGAGCAGTTCGTAATAGAACAAAAAGAGTTAACTCTATTTTTTATTTCATGCTCGAATAAGATAGAAAGACGGATGTGAAGGGCAAGACACAAATAAAACAATTGGTTTTTTCGCTGCCCTTTTCAGGAATTTATTAATTTACATTTTCTTATAACCTGATGTGCTCGTCAATGGTTGCGTCACTTGCAAGTTTGGAATGTTAGCGAAGTCCTGAAAAAAAAGAAAAAATCATGCATTCATGACTGTTACAGGGGAAGAAAGGTCCTATTCCGAAGAGTATACAATTCCCCCCAGAAAGCCTCTTCTACACTTTACAGATCATCCAAATAATGACGTTATGTTTCGAGCTCCAACCCTGACCCTCACTGATAAGATCGAAATGATCAAAATTCAAAAATATCGAAAAGGTCAAAAGAAAGAGTAAAAAGTCCACAACCATGGCCATCCACAACCCCGACCGAAAAGTGACTGAACCACCCCTACCGATTCATTCCTGATTGTTTATCACGGGAATTAACTATATATGTGGTCTAAAAGAACGACAAATTACGCATGCGTGTTAATGCAGAAGTCCGATTTTTTTAACTCTTCGGAATGAACCTTTCTCTGACTGAGGTCACACAGCTAGCTCCATGTAATGTAATAGAACAAAAAGCTAGTCAACTCTTTTTTTTTTAACGCTCGAACAAGATAGAAAGACGGGCGTGTACAGTATGTGGCCCCCAAAACGTCGATCAAATCTAAAATTTCTCTCATATCTAGAGGTTATAACATTTCTACTATATTTCCCGAAAGTTCTTTTTCAAAATTTTCAATTTTTCAATCGCCTAAAGATAGGTAGCTGTTAGCTCCCAAAGCCTAGGTTTGCAATTTTAGTAATTTCTCGAGATCCCTTTCAGATATGAATACGAAATTTTGACCATAGTTTGGAAATGCGATTAAGAGGGTTTTCGGCATGAATTTGTTTGATAAAATACAGTATACCCCCGGTTGTTAAAACAGGTTTGGGGCCCCCAAAAAGTAGGTGCAGTTAAATAAGCCAAGTCGTAATAGGTGGAGAAACTATAAACATAAATTTTCCCTTAAATTTACGTGACCCGATGGATGTAAAATTAATAATTTTTATAAAATATTTCAAGATTATCGATGATACAAAGTCCAAACTGAAAATTTAAAAACTTTCAAAGTTACAATTTTGATTTAACGACTTCTTAAGTTTCTGAAAGCCAACATCTTTTGGAAATGGTTCCATTCATGTATGGAATATGCTGTGAAAATTTTAGAAAAACGGCTTAACTGAAACTGAAAATATTAAGCTATTATATAAAATTGTTTTTCTCCTATATTTTGCAAAGAATGACTGCATCAAAATAAACAAAAAATCGTCTAATTCTGATAAATCTACATGCCAGAATCCTCTATACTGTACGATCTTAATTAGCTAATTACGATGTTGGTTTTCGCTGAGAGAACGTTAAGGTTTAGCCACTGGGTACGAGTGTCCTTAAATAGTGACTATCTAGTCCAACCCAGACCCAAATTGGTAATGACCCAATACCCTGTGAGAAATAACGTCAAAGAACGACAATAAAGACTGACATCTTAAGCCATCTCAAACCCCGAACTTGTTAGCGAGTACCACCTATTCAAGCCTACTCTTTGTACTTTACGCTGTTTAACCAGAGAGTTTAAGAAACGATAAAATGATGGCCTGAAAATAGAGCAGGGTTCACACAGAATCAAGGGTTAGAATGAAACACAAATGGAGCCTACACAATTTTGATGAAAGTGAGAGAAAGCGATTCAACACCATTATATTTAACATTATAGAGTAATCAAAATGAGTTTCTGAGGTGCTTGGAGATTATTCTAAAATCCTATCCGTTCCAAGATATGTCCGAACCTTGAGTGCAGAAGCTTAAAATTGCAAAGATTGTGACCGCCTATGGAAATAATGCTTGCAACATTTGAGGATCTTGAAACAATAATAAGGAATGACAAGACTAGTTTCCCTTAATGGTTTTCTACGGGAATAAAAGGAGCTTATTTTGGGCAGTGTCTTCATGCTGAGTCAGAAAAATTAAAGCTTTTTTTTTACGCAACGATATTCTGCAAACAAGTGAAAGATCGAAAATATGTTTCGAGATGTTCGAAATATGTTTCGAGATGTGACATCACATTCTATTGTTTTTGTAAACAAAAAAATAGCAAAGTTGATTTCGAGCAAATTTAAAATCGAATGTTTTGATTATAAGATAAAAACGTTCTATTTATTATAAACATAAGAACATTCAAATAAGTATCAGTAAGTCCCTTTGTTTGAGGAATGTTTTTTTATTCAATGTATTTTCATTTTTCAAAACCTTTTTCTAGTCACTTGTTTTTACTACATCAGCATCTAAGAACTTTCAATCAAAACAAAACCTTTAAATGTAGAGGAAAAACGCGAATTTGCTATGAAAATTGTCGAGCACAGTACCAATTTGGGACATAAAGTTCTAGTTCTTATGAACTTAAAATTATAGCCCACAAATGTAGTGTAGATGTACTTGTACCATCACTTTATCGACCTTTGTAATGTAATATCCTACAGAAAAGGCTAATTCTGTGCTACCAAAGGACGCGGTTTACAAAATGTTAAAATATGCACGCAAATGGAATGGAAAATTTTCATTCTAGGCATGGGGGGGGGGGAGCTCACCAAAATCAATTCAAAATTGAAAAACATCTGGTTTTATGAGATGATGTTGTGATCACAGATCTGAAAGCCCGAAGGGCTAGATTTGCGGCTTTTATCGAAAAGTGAAGCCTAGTAGGTTTGGAAGGATTTCCTTCCAAAGTCACGTGACTAAAATATGCAATTTCACCGGTTTGAGAGATGTGAAATAGCGTTTGCCGCCTACTTTTTTTGATCTCGCGCTCCGAAAACAATTAAAATGCTATATCCTATCTATCGGCACAAAATTTAAAAAGTCAAATTTTTGCTTCACTTTTTTTTGCTGGAGAAAGCTTAAAGTTGCCTATCTAGCCCTTCGGGCTTTACAGATATCTGTGGTTGTGATCAAGAATATGAAGATCATTTATTTCAACCAGCAATATTACGATTTAAAAACAACCATCCTTTCCATTTATTCTTGAATTAGAACTACCTTTATGCTTGAGGGGGGGGGACAGAGAATTTTTTGGAGGAAAAATGAGGGGGGAATGGGAAATTTACATTCTAGGCATGGGGGGAAGAGACCCTGAAGGACACTATGGTGTAAGTTGTAGTACCTAAGGCAAAAAAATTTAGTTTTTATATTGACTTTTTGTTCACAAATTACAATATTCTTTGGCAAATATGAGATGATGCATATTTTGGCCAAAATATATTGCTAGGCCCCCAACCATTATTTGACTCCCATTATTTGACTCCCATAGTTTGTTCCCCCTTTCTTAAGGGGGGGGGGGGAGATGACACCTTCTGAAAATTGAAGAAGAGGGGTCAGAAAGTTTCATAAAAAGAGGAATAGCAAGGTAGATTACATATATATATTGCAGATTATTTCCAATCACTGTTATGAAACTTGGTCTTCATGAAAAGAAGTTTTCTGTTAGAGTAGTTCGAGTCAAAAAGAAGAAAGAAGTTTACTATTTCGCTTTCTCTCTCTAAAGATATTTCACATAAATTTGTTAGCTATTTTTGTCCAAAATTCTTGGGGGATAAGCATTTTTTAAAGAGGATGCCAAGAAGGGGGTCAGACCCTTTTCCGCACCCACCTTTAAGCTCAAATCACTCCCTATTCTAGTTGGAAAAAGTTATATCCCCTACAAAAGCCTTCCTTGAAAAGTTCAATTCCTCTCATAGAAAGAGGGGTCCCGACTATTTAAGACAGCTTGACACTAAATACAATGAAAGTAACATACCAAGATCTTCAACATTTCTTTGGTGTCTGGGTCAACCTCAATCATATCTTGCTCCAAAGCAGAGGTCTGTAAAATAGGGAAAAAAGTATCAATTAACATGACTTTTTCATTGTGCAAAATAATAGCTTGGACAAATGAGGTTGTAACTTTTGATTGGGACATAGCTTAAACTTTGAAATTTTCAATCACATGACCAACAAATATATCTTTGTGTTTTTTTTATTTCTTGTTGAAAATAGTTGTTAAAAAGGGTAAAAATTTGAAAAAAGGACGCAATAGTTTTTGAGTAACTTATAAAAGGCAAGAATAACCAAAATCTATTTTAGTCCCTATGTTTTGCTTGTTCAAAACTGAGTCTAAGAGAGCAAAAAAATCTGTTAGAGAATCTCTCTTATAAAAATGCTTGTTTACTCAAAGTAGCATTGAACAATAGCATATTCAGAAGTATGTGTAAGATTTTTTCTCGAGATCTTAAAGTCACATTCTAAGTCTGCTTTAATTTTCAAAATTCTTTAAAACTATTTAATTAGTCTGAAAAAAATTTAGCTTAACAATATTAATTACCTCTGGAACATAGTTATCTCTTCTTTCACGTTCTTCTTCTTGCAATTTGATTGAAATTCCACGAACTGGTCCAACCTCAATTCGTTTCATTAAATGAGTAATAAATCTAAAACAAAGAGACCAAGTCAAAATCAAAATGTTTAAACCTTTAAACTGAATCTACTAGCTGAGATTTGGCATTGAATTCTTAAAAATGGGTCATATAATAATTATGAACTATTGGTAGTTTCCATGGTAAAAAACTTCCAGTATCAAATTATGGAATTTACTTATTGGCCACATGCGATCTATTCAAGATTTGGGCCTACCTTTCCAGAAACTTCTATACACTCTTGCTTTCAAATACATCAGAAACTTGCAAGGTTATCATCAGAATTTCAGAGAGATTCCCACAAGTATAACTTCATCATTTGTACATTATAGCATTATAATTTTCTTTAAAAAAAATTATGGGTATGAGCCAAAGCAGTACCCTTCTCCACCATACTTATAAATTATTCACTGAATTCAATATTTTCTAATATTTTTCAATTATAATTTAAAAAATTAATTTGACCAAAGAAAAATCCTTTCTTCCACCTCACTGAAATTACTACATTTAAAATTGTGTAAACTTAAGTAAATTTGCAAACTAAAAAGTAATTAGCATAATGCATGTTAAGAAATTTCTTTCTTAAAATCAAGAATTGTCAATTGATGCAGACCTTAGATTTTAGAAAAAAACAAAACGAGCCAAGCAAAATGGGAATAGAGCAGCGATACAATTCTAAACAATTCAAGATTTGAAAAAAGTGTCATACAGGAGAGATCTCCCCTCATTAGGCTGGACTTAAAAAAATTGTTGGTTTGCCGTCACCCGACCGACCCTACCTCGAAACCTGCCGACCCAAAAAAATTTATCGCCATTTTAAAGAAGATTTTTTTTCCTCCAAAAACTTCAAACAATAAAAAATCAAAACTTGTATCTTGTTTATCTCAAGCATAAGAATCGTAAATTCCCTGCTAGCACTTCTGTTTCTTCTTCTTATTCAAAATTACCTAAATGTAAACAAATTTTTAACCCTTCCATGGAAGAAAATTTCATAAATCGCCAAAAAATAAAAATCTGACCGACCCACCTCCAAAATGTAGGGTCAGGTGACGGCAAACCAACAATTTTTTAAGCCCAGCCTTAGCTGTTAATAAGAAAGTAAAGCTAGCTATAAGGACGTTGGATCCTTCATTGTTTTTAGTTCTTGATATTCACAATGTAATCTTTTTGTTGATTGACACTCACAATCAAAACATTTGCGTTCCCTAACGTTTTCAAAGCAAAGACGACCGGAAAAAATAGGAAAATATTAATACGGTTTCATTGAAATTGTTCAGGTTTTTTTTCAATAGGTTTCCAAAAGATATTTAATTCTATTATATCGTAAACATAAAAAGTAGGAGCAATCTGATCGATTAAAAGCGCGTTTATAAATGCTGTATTTCATATTTTATTGGATAAATACAAGACTGCGTTCAGCATAAGGGGGTCAGGTAAGCAAGAGATCATATTTTGTACACTTTCACAATGTTGATTTCATCACAATAGAGAGAGAAAACAATAGAAAGAGAAGAAAAGTATATAAAAAAGGACACGGAGAGACAAAATTGAGAGAGAATAGTTGTTGATATTTTAGAAGTTGATGATAAACCAGTCATCACATTTTTACTCATACAATATTGGATATATTTTTCTCATTCAGAGTTTTCTATTTTTTTCCTTGCATAAAGGCCCTTAAGGCTCAGAAAAAATCTAAACTCAAAATAAATTGTACTTGGTACTGTGTGATAACTATTACATATTAAGTCACAAATTATAAATTTTTTATTTTGGTAAACCCCAAGTTTCAATACAAAATAGCTTAGCAGGCCAATTTTTTTTTGTTACCAATAACTGCGGCAAAGTTGTTACATTTCATCTGTTGTTTAGGCGCAAAGATTCATCTTGAATATCATGAATTACAAAAACAAGCTGTAACAGTTTTTTCTAAAATTTGAATTTTGTTGAAGGCAAAGGTTTTTAAAAAGAGTTCTTGCAAAAATGTTGCAACCAGGATATATAATCAATACCAAACAAGTTTGAGCTTTCAGGCATAATCAATAAATTAAATAAAAAGGTTTCTTGCATCAGTAACTTGTATGAATGTATCATCAGGATAACAGAGAGATTCCCACAAGTTAGAATCATCATTTGCATTTTCTTCTTTAGTAGCTAGCTTTAAAATGCTTCATCTTAAATAAACTGATTGATCAAGGGGTTGCTCACAAATCGGTTTTAGGTTAGAAAAACGTCAATTAATGTTAGTGGATAGGTTGGTTAGTTTTTTTTCAAATCCATCAATTTTCAAGGCCAAATATCAGCTTACTTATGAAATTTATGTGCCACTTATTCAGGGCTGCAAATAAATATTTTTGGTCAATCAGATATCATGTCTGACAGAAATGAAATCCTCCCGGTCAAACTCAAAATCCTGTCGGCCATTCAATGTATATTTTTTCTAAAATAATACAGTCTTGAAAGTTAAGGAGAAAGCAAGTAGGTAAAATAAAAGTGACCTTGAAATAATTTGTTACTGTAACAGAGAAATTGATCTGATAAAAGTGATCTAAGAAGCACCCTTGAAAGTTACAAATAGCGACTCAATCTGAGTCAATAAAAAAAGTGATCTTAAAAATACCCTCGAAAGTTATGAAGTAAGCAAGTCAATTAAAGTGATCTTAGAAACGCTATTGTAAGTTATGAAGAAAGCTAATCGATAAAAGTGATCTTAGAAGCACTCTTGAAAGTTATAGAGAAAACCAGTCAATAAAAAGTGATCTTAGAAATGATCATTAATAAATTACCAAGAATACAGTCAATTAAAGTAACCTTTAGAAACACTCTTGAAAGTTACAAAGGAAGCAAGTATTATAAATGAGTAGGGCAGCCCTCGAATTTCAGGTCGGCATTCGGCAGTGCCGACCTAAAAGCCGACCAAAGAGTGCGTATGGTCGGCAGTTCATTGCCGACCATATTCATTGATTCTCTCGGCAGCCGACCATAAGTTATCTTTTAGGTCAGCAAAGCCGACCTTAACAGCAAAAAGTATTAAAAGAGAAAAACAATCTTTATTTGTCTTAGAGGGAACTTCCCAAGCTCGCGAAACTGTAACTGTAAAATGAAAGTCTCTAATAAGAACCATATCGCACTCAAATAAAAAAACAAACATTGCCGTAGCCTTTAAACAACTTTGCCGACCTAAAATATAGCTCAGATCGGCATTGCCGACCTAAAAACAAGCTTAGGTCGGCAAAATTTTACGTGCCGACTTACTTTTACTTGAATTTCGAGGGCTGGTAGGGTAAGTAAGAGACAGGGTTATATGATATTTAACTTCAATTCTTAAGTTACTGTTTTATCCCTCATTTCATTCTGACATCATAACCAACACTAAAGATTTTCAGTCGGACATTAACCGACGCCTATTTGCAACCCTGCTTATTGGCCATATGCATACTATTCAAGGTTAGAGCCTACCTTTACAGAAATTTGTATATGCTTTTGCTTTCAAATACATCAGAAACTTGCAAGGTTATCATCAAAATTTCAGAGAGATTCCCACAAGTATAACTTCATCATTTGCATATTTTAATGAAAGTTGGTATCTTGAGCTTTTCTGAAGTTTTGTCGATCAAAATCCCCTCAACTTTAATAAGTTCTTCCTATTCATGATATTATACCACCCTGAAATTTTCTTGTTAAAAAGATATCCCTATCAAAAGTTGAAATCTGTAAACCCACTTTCCCTAGCCCCTTGCAGGCAAAATCACATTCATTTACCTCGCCTCAACCCCCAAACAATTTTAAACACAACAGTGGAGGGTACATTTTCCCAGGGCCATTTCCTTTAAGTTTGAAATACGAAAACCATCATCAAAAAGTGTATATTTCGGTGCCAATTTTATATGCCATTTCTGGGGCTAAATTGTCAACCTCAAATGTCTAAAAAGTTGCTATTTTAGCGGAACCAAAATCTCAATATCTCCGGAACCGCTTATCAGACGTCCGCGCTCGATAGGATCGATCATCGGAACGGCTTGATGACGGATCGATGGATTACTTAACAATCTGGATAGGAGATTTATGGAAGATTCAGCCATTAAAAAGTCTTGAGTATCGATCCTTCGTTGATCCATTATCAAGCTAGTATTTCAATCAAGTATACCGATTCTTCATCGATCGTTAATCGATTTGTCATCGATTTGTTATCGATCGTAAATGGAGTATGAGTCGATAGAGTCGATAAGATTGATGATAGATCGATAACTAATCATAAGCTTAAAAGAATCTTGAGTATCGATCCTCTATCGATCTCCTATATCCGGATCGTTAAGTAATCCATCGATCACATATCGATCCGTCATCGAGCCGTTCTGATGATCGATCCTATCCAGGGGGGGGGTCAAGCAGTTATTATATAAACACTATGACAATTACTACCGTGGTGGTATATAAACCAAAATTTGGGAAAACAGTTACTCCACCAGTGGACTAACTGCAACATGGGTGGTGCCTAAGCCCAAAATTGTCGATTTTGGTAGGATATGGTGTACTAAGTGAGCACATTTTTTAATTTTTCACTTAAAATTTTAGGTTTTTAAAAATTCCGGAAGCAAAAAAATTCAAAACATTTTTTTCAAAAGTAAAAAAAAATCACAAAATTTTTTCTTCAATCTGTCAATCAAGGCATGAAAGATATTTTAACAAACTTGGAAAATGATTGAGATATTTAACTCTTGAACGGTCGTTAATAAGACGTACCCAGTAAAATGGTATCAAAAATGAGGAATTCAGTGAAAAAATTGCCAAATTTGGCATTTTTGGGGGTGGTATACACCAATTTTGAGGGTAAAATCAGTTAGTACACTATGGAATAACTGCAAGGGTGGTGGTGTCTGTAGAAAATGTCCAAAATTGCAGTTACTCCACATAGTGTCAAGGAGTAACTGCAAGACCCCCCCCTGTCCTATCGAGCGCGGACGTCTGGTTATCATTAGGAGAGGTATGACCCCTCATTTTTTTTTCTTTTTCGAAGCTCTACAAAATGAACTAGGTTTGATTGCCACCAGAATAGTTTCAATTTGACCCTGGAATGGCTATCCAGGTAGGTCCAAAAATTACTGTTGTTTTTAAGGTCAGAATCTTGGATCTTCTTCAGAAGCATGTTAATAAACCTTTTCACATTCCATCTGCCATCTTGAATTGTATGCAAAAATACAGGAATGAAAAAGCCGTGGTTGTATTTAGTTGGAAAATATGCAAAACATATGCAAGTTTACACAAAGATTAAAAACCCAACAAAGCATCTTATAAAGAAATATTATAATCATTAGAACAATAAAAGATGAAATTTTGTAATCCAAAAAGAAATATTCACAGAACAACAAAAGCCTTTTAGAAATTTGTTCTTAAGGACATCGCATATTCTGTTTTCATGCCATTAAGAAATTCCACGAAGACGGAGTACACACATCAAACTTTCAAAACAGGCAAAGGCCAGGCTCAATTGATTGTTTGATTCGTGTCCTAGAAACTTTGAAAAATGGGTCTGTCGGTCGGTTGGTATCTAAAATTGGAACCTTTTTTTATTTTCCCACCAAAAACCTCAATTTTTGAAATTCCTCAAGCAATCGTGCAATCCTGGAATCCAACCGCGAATGTAAAGAAATAGCCTAAAGTCCGGATCCACAAAGGCACGTGCTGCTCTTGCAAAATAACTTCTACGCTTGGAGATTTAAGGCGTTCGCGGCTTATGCTTAAAGGAATACGGCTGTGACTCTCTGCTTTTAGGTGCTTTAATATTTGTTTTTAAAGTACGGGTTACACCGGGACATTTTCTGTGTGCGAAGTGGATGTTGTTTATAGAGGACCCTGCCGACGCACCGGACTGTCCGGTGTATTTGGCCGGTGGCATAAAGTATCCTTTCGCTACACCGGACACAATAAGTCCGGTGTTGCATGCAGGGAATTTTAGATGCCAGACATTTATGAAACGAAAAATTAAGAAACACCGGACGCACCGGACTTGTCATGTCCGGTATGTCCAGTGTCTTTTGATTGTCCGGTGGGAAAAAATAGCCTTCTCCGACACCGGACATCGGACTTCCTTAAGTCCAGTGTAGAGATTGTCCGTTGGTAAAAAAATTCTCATTTTACACCGGACTTTCGCGTGTCCGGTGTTCGTTAAGTCCGGTGCGTTGGCAGGGTCCTGTTTATAGAAGAATCAATATGAAAGCAGTCAGTTAATAAAGAACCCCAGAGATAGTAGTTTATCATGTGAAAAGGAGGTACAGTAATTTTTTTTTTGATTTTTATGACTCAAATGAAACACTTTTTCTAAAGAATTTAGAGTCGGTCGGAGGACACGAACCGAACTATCAATTGGGCCTGGCCAAACTGAAAAGCAGTAATTATGACGTCACACATCTTCTTTACAAGATTACACTTTAATATACCAGACCACCGCGCTCGATAGGATCAATCATCGGAACGGCTCGATGACGGATCGATGGATTACTTATCGATCCGGATAGGAGATCGATGGAAGATTCAGCCATTAAAAAGTCTTGAGTATCGATCCTTCGTTGATCCATTATCGAGCTAGTATTTCAATCGAGTATATCGATTCGTCATCGATCGTTAATCGATTCGTCATCGATCGTTAATCGATTCGTCATCGATCGTTAATCGATTCGTCATCGATCGTTAATCGATTCGTCATCGATCGTTAATCGATTCGTCATCGATCGTTAATCGATTCGTCATCGATCGTTAATCGATTCGTCATCGATCGTTAATCGATTCGTCATCGATCGTTAATCGATTCGTCATCGATCGTTAATCGATTCGTCATCGATCTTTAATCGATTCGTCATCGATCGTTAATATTTTGATTGGATCGATAGAGGTGTCGATAGGTAATCGATAGGTAATCGATAGGTAAATGATAGCGAGAAAGATCGATTAATATTAGAGCTCGATTTTTAGAAAGAGTCGATAGGGTCGATAAGATCGATGATAGATCGATAACTAATCATAAACTTAAAAAAATCTTGAGTATCGATCCTCTATCGATCTCCTATCCAGATCGATAAGTAATCCATCGATCACATATCGATCCGTCATTGAGCCGTTCCGATGATCGATCCTATCGAGCGCGGGGGTCTGGAATATAATGTCAATTATGATGCATTAGCCTGGGAATCCAAGCGTTAAACTTTTTTCACAGTCTAGTTTATGATATTTTTGCTGCTGGTGTAACGCTTGGTGCAGGTAACTCGCCTGCAGGGACATTTTTCCCTGCAATGCAGGTTTGGCCTGATTGGCCAGCTTTTGGCGTATTACTTAGCAGTACTTTCGCGCGCATTTTGATATTTTCGATGCGCGCGCATAATTTATGGAAAAAGCTGACTCTGCAGAAAAAAGGAAAACAAATGAAAATGAAAATATAGATTCATTTCGAAACAAAATGGCTGTTGGCTGGAAGTCTAAATACATGTGGCTGATGTTTTGATGTAGTTTTTAGTAGTTTTGAAAGTCTTTTAGAGCTTGTGAAAGAGTTTTTATGGTAAGGTAATTATGTGTGTTTGCCTGGGTTTCCAAAGTTCAGAAAGTCTGTCAACAAGGGTTCACACACAGACTGTTTATAACATTCTGTGTCAGAGTAATCTACCTGCACCAAGCTCTATAATTTTAGAACTTTGTGAGGCGAGGTATTTTTTGTTTTTTCTAAAATTATGAGCTTGGATTCCCAGGCTAATGATGCATGTAAGTTTTATATTAATGCTTTCTTTTAGCTAATATGTTTGGCATACTTTCTAAGGGAATTTCACCAAGGCAATTCGGCCACCATAATTTTTGCATACAATTCAATATGGCAGATGAAAAGGCGAAAAGGTCTATTATAAATTCTCGATACTTAACAGGTCTTTCAAGCCTTACCCAGCGATCTTGTTCCTCAGCTTCTTGCTTGGGATAATAGCGATTTCTTCGCAAATGCGCTTGTTGGTGTGAAAGTCATGAGTAAGTCGAGTGTAGTATTTCTCGATGATGACTCTGGCAGCCTTCTTGACGGTCTTGGTACGGACTCGACCCTACAAGATCAACAAATAATTGAAAATTCTTCGGTTGAAATAAAATTTCTCAAGAAATATCGACATTAGCAAGTATTCCAAATACTATCGAAAGAGATTACTCATCGGCAACGATAAGCTTAAAGTGATTGCTAAGATATTAGTCGCTTAAAATTCGTCTAACCAGTAAAAATTACTTCAAATTTCACCCACCATTTTGGCAGCTTGATGTGAAAGAATCGAATGAAGTCGAAAGTGAAATTATACGGTAGACGATTATAAAAAACACTCTAACAAGGCAATCGATCACTACTTCTCATTTAAGTAATCTATTTCCGCGCGGACATGGATATAAATATGACAATCTTTTTTTTTTGTCAATCCCCAATACTTTCGACTTTTAAGCTCTATTAAGCAAAATTGACATTTTTTCATCTGAAAAGTCAGGTCTTCAAGAGTTCTACCTGGAAGTCCTGGCAGAAACCCCAGGTTAATTATAAAGCCGCTTACCGTTCCTAAAAATTCCAATATTACCAGATATGACCTAAAATGATCGGTAACTTGTCTAAGAAGGAAATAGTGAGTACTGATTGGCTGACCTATTCCGAGCGGTTTATTTTGGAATGTTGCAAAAATATTGAGGTCAGAATTGACAAAATCGAAGAGGAAAAAGACAACAAATAATGATGGCCAAGAAAATCAGTGTACACAGTTCTGTATTTTTATCCCCACCCAACTCAGAAGAATTCTTACCTTCAGGGAAGGTTGCTAGTAGGATAAAAGAAGATGACAAAGCAATACCATTCGATTTAGATGATGGTTTTTCTACTACACACCATTTTCCCAAGTTGGATATTTTAGTTGAGTGCAGCAAGCATAATTTGGTCAATGTTGTCATTTCTAAAATTTTTAATGAATTATCAGAAATAGAGTTACTTAGGTAAGTCAATGATTTAAATATAGCCTAGTTCTTGATGCAGTTGTGATTTTTTTAATTTGTGATATTTCTCTTTTTTATTTTCTATACTTTTTCTATTTTCTACAATATGTCTTCTGCCAGGCGTAGTTAATCGATATAATCGATAATCTTGAGTAATCGATAAATAATCGATAAGTAATCGATGGATTAGATAGCGATTAACCGATAGAATCGATAGGTAATCGATACCGTGAGTGATCCGACAGCCCTGACTCTAAATCCGATGGGGTCTTTCAAAGATACAAACTAAAATAAAAACAAACTTTTTGCTGTGACGCAATGAAGATACCAAAGTGTCGACTAAACTGAGAGATTTGATTCACTGAACCAATTGAACCAAAACATTAATTGCTTCTTATACAAAACATAATTCTTTATTACAAAATTGTTAACGTTTAAACACAAGCAACGGATTCAGAATAATATAATAGAGGTAATTATTTTAACAACTCGCACTTTTTTTATCACATTAATGGACATCTTGACATTTTAGTCATCTTGTTAGATGTTTTGTTTCAAGTGTTCTTGCAATATAGTTTATTGTTCAACTTAGAGAGGGAATGTTTGTAAACAAAGAATTTTTTTTCATAGCAGTTATTTGGGGGTCGAATTTAGGCAAGGCTGTCGGATTTAGGACCACTCACGGTACTCAAGATTTTTTCAAAGCTCGATTATTTTTCGATCAATTTTGTCATCGATTGTTTATCGATTATAGGTCGATTATACTTTGATTAAATTAAGTATTGATTAAAAATCGATCGGCTATCGATCACATCTTTTGATCGATTACATATCGATCAACTATCGATTTGTGATCGATTATTTATCAGATTTTAGGGAGTGGTACTTTAATTGGACTAACTTTCGCCTTCGCGAGATTAAATTTCTCGATTTCTCAAATTTTCGCCATTTTCGCCATTTTCGCAAAATTAAAAGCAACATTTTTCGCTG
The DNA here is from genome assembly GCF_902728285.1 of Clytia hemisphaerica. Classification (NCBI taxonomy): domain Eukaryota; kingdom Metazoa; phylum Cnidaria; class Hydrozoa; order Leptothecata; family Clytiidae; genus Clytia; species Clytia hemisphaerica. Next base: position 1,130,896 of record NW_027103562.1, on the reverse strand, counting down.
ATCTCGATAGGGATGTACTTTTGAATTGAATCCAATCCCCTGGTAGCATAGGGCCTAGAAAAGCTACTAGTACTACACTCATTTTTTTTATAAGCATACGGTAAATTTCGGCTGAAGCATTCTCAAACCCTCTGAAAGGCTGAACAAAACAAAGTTAAAAAAAACAACAAAGTTACCGTTTTATTTAGAGAAGGGGCGTTATTGAATGGTTTGCCTTTTTGGAGGAGCATTATTAATTCGAAAGCAGGCGTTTATTCAAAGTAATACGATCGGTATGAGATTTGGCGAATTCCAGAAATTTTCTTTACATCATTAAACATTTGACCCTTTTTACGCCGGACCTTATTAGCGTTATTTTTGGGCTCGTTGGTGGAATAAGGGCCGGCGTAAAAAAGGCAGGTAATGTAGTCAATAGTCGGTCACGATCGATATATAGTCGATAACGATACGTGATTGAAGATAAGTAAATAATTGATAAGTAATCGATGCATGAACGATAAGTAATCGATGATTGTTAACAATCGATACATGATTGATAAGTAATCGATAGGTTGTATGTAGTCGATATGTGATCGATAAGTAATCGATAGCTTGGAAATAATCGATCGCTGATCAATACCCAAGATTTTTTAAAGGTCTAATTACCTATCGATTCTATCGGTTAATCGATATCTAATCCACCGATTACTTATCGATTATTTATCGATTACTCAAGATTATCGATTATATCGATTAACTACGCCTGGCTTCTGTTCTGTAACATAACATCCACAGCCTCCCATCCAACGTACACCACACCAGTCAGTTCGAAAAATATCTCAAAACAGCTACTACATATCCAGACAGTGTCAATCGAACAACTTCAAACAAAAATCACAATCGAACAAACTTCCAACAAAAATCACAATCGAACCAATCATATCGAACGAGATCGAATAATTGCGATTCGATTGTCAAATGCAATCGAATCTCAATCGAACAACCGATTCTTGGGTAATATTCAATTGTGTTTGATGATTGCGTTCAAATAACGTTCGATTGGTTCGATTGATTGTAAATTACCTTCAATTGATATTCGATTATGTTTGATTATGATTACCGTAAGTTGGTCTAATATCGACATCCCTCGTCTAATTCTGACACCCTTCTTTAGAGACAGGAAACGACCCTTGGCATGGCCCGAGAATTCTCGGGCCAAAACTTTTATTGGAATTCGCGTAAAGCCCGAGCTGGCCCGAGAATTCGGGCCGTGTTCGGGCAACGCACGGGCAACGCACGGGCCACACTCTGGCCAATTTTTGAAAACATGATTTAAACAGGCGTGTAATTTCAGGACTGAATTTTTTTAACATTTTCTTTGAGAAAAACTTGGTTTCTCTTAATTATATTAAATATATGAATGTTGTAAATTCATATAAATATTAAATGTCTTATTTGGTATGAAAACATAGTTATAAATATACTTAGGGTAGAAATATTTGCTAGTAAACTGGTCCTGGTTTTAAACTGAAGCGTGTCCACGGGAAGCTCGTAAAGTTTTTTTGAGCGATATAAACAAAACAGACAAATCTTATTTTGTACTATTTTGTTTGACTGGACATGCTGAATCAATTTAACATTTAACATGGCCCGAATGACTCGGGTCAAGTTCGGGCCAAAAGAATTGATAGGGTCTCTCGGCCCGAACATGGCCCGAAGAGGCCCGAGAATTCTCGGGCCATGTCAAGGGTCGGGACAGGAATAATATGAAAGCTCGAATCACTGATTGAAAAAGGATTATTCCTCTCTGACCACCAAGCAAAGAAAAACAGTTTCAACCTTTCTATCAATTTCAGCTGATAAAAAGGGTGTCGGTATTAGAGGAGGGATGTCAACATTAGACCAAGTTACAGTATGTTCGATAAGTTTGATTGTGATTAAATTAAATTTGATCACTTCTTTAGAGCTTTTTTAGCGTGGACGGCCGAGCGCGTAAGTACAGTTAATTCCCACATCTCAGATTAGATTAAAGTATGAGGCCCTAGGAGGTTGAGGAAAACAAAATACTGTAGGCAGACGAAGTAGACAAAGGTACGAGAGGTTTTTGAAAGTGTTTGAAATGCATTGATCTAAGTACCAAAGGATATGGGCAAACGAGGAAGTTAAAGAAACGTGGTGATTCTGCGGTGATGGAAACAGTATATTTCAAAATGTAAAAGGAATGCTGAAATTGTATAAATTGAACTTGGGATAACATTGGGGATGCATCAAGATATATAACTGAGTGCCTAACCCGTTTTGATGACGGGTGTCCTACCTAGTAGCCTGTTTTGATGACGGGTGTCCTACCTAGCCCGTTTTGATGACGGGTGTTTCCTAACCTGTTTTGATAACATGTGTTTTCTAACCCGTTTTGTTGACGCGTGTTTTCTAACCCGTTTTGATGACGGGTGTCGAGCCTAGCCCCGTTTTGTTGACAGAGGTTGAACGATAACCAGGGATGCATGGTCGGTAGTAAAATCTCAGACATAATGATGTTTACTACCTGTTACTACGGTGGTGGTGTGGCGAGAAACCAAAAAAAAAATTTTACTACCTACGAAAGCATCCACCGAAGGAGGACTTCAAAATATCTGTTCTGAAGGCACGTTCCAGCTGGATATGACAGTCTGTTCTTACCGAACTAAAGAAAAAAGTCTGCTGGAAAAAAGTGGTCTGTTCTACTGAAGATTGGGACCAGCTGGAAAAATATGGTCTGTTCTACTAAAGATTGGGACCAGCTGGAAAAATATGATCTGTTCTACTGAAGATTTGGACCAGCTGGAAAAATATGATCTGTTCTTATGAAAAAATAGTCTGATATCTTATATTTATAAATAACGTGTCTAAGAATTTCCTATCTGTTCTGAGGGAATTTAAGAAAAGTCCTGAATGTGGTTGCCTGGAGTGGCAGCTGAAAATTCTCCATCTGTTCTACAAAACATCTGGAAATTGTGGATCTGTTCGAACTGTTAGCTGGAAATTAACTTTCTGTTCTTAAAAGTCCTTCAATGTCAAGCTGGAATTTAGCGATCTGTTCTTATAAGATTTTGTCAGCCCTGGTAGATAAGAACAGTTAACTCGCGTAAAATCAATCGCCTGGTAATTTCGTATCTGTTCTGAAAGTTTTTTTACCTCCTAGCTGGAAAAATATAACTGTTCTGAAGTAAAAATTTCTCGCCTGGAAAACGAGGAACTGTTCTTAATTTCGTGGAAATCCTTCCAGCTGGCAAATCAGAACAGATATTTGCAAATTTTAGGTTGGTGGCTGCTTCTGTACCTAGGGTAGTTAAATACTAAAATGGGTGGTATCTATGTTAAATGTTGAAAAAAAAATTTAAAACTGGTAAAATTAGCACATTTTAGCTATTTTTGTAATTCTTTTAATTTTTTGGATGACTTTTCTTAAAAAATTTTTTATCAATATAAAAAAGACTTTAATTCTAAGGGCAAAACATTAATTTTTGCACTAAGTGAAAAATGTGTCACAGAAATAATCATTTTTTAGCTTTTTTTGTAAAATCAGTCTGAAAAGCAACCAAAAAATAGGTGGTCTCCATGATAAATTGTCCCAAAAACTTTTACTACCAGGGTAGTAAGATACCTCTTCCAAGAGTCCGGGTGGTGGTATGTAAAAATTCGTAAAAATCCTTTTACTACTCATATATGGCTGAGATTTTACTACCGACCCCATGACCGCGGTTGCCTTGGCGAACCTTAACACTGTTTTGACTACAGTGTTCTGAACCTAATCCAGATCTAACTGGATCCTTGACCTAGGGAATGAATCTAAGTAACTGACTACTGACTTGCCAAGTTTACATAGTAACCCAACACTAAAACTAAACGTATCATGATGCATCCCAAATGACCTAATCTCTGGTTAACACAGCCTTGCCCAGGGTAAACCATGAGATCAGGATCCATCGCATCGCAGCAGCAGTCAACATGCTCTGATGAGAACGCAGTTGATAACTAAAAGAGAAAAGGAAGAAGCAGAAAGCAGAACCAAAACTACAGAGGGCAAGCAGGAGAGGTTGGGAGGGAAAGATTAAAGTCGCAATCAATACAGGCTTAGCTTGAAGAACAACCGGCAGTCGAAATACACTATTTCTTAACCGCCTTGGCACAGTGGCGGGATGAACTTCATTCGACTTGGAATTAACCTAAGCTAAGGTTTAGCTCCAATACAAGATTGAATAAAATGGAATACAATTGAATCAATTGAATGTACGTAATCGAACATACACGCAAAAAAAATTTTCTTAGTATTTTGTTAGTATTTTCACATCAAAAACGTTGTGTTTCAAGCAAAATCAGTCTTTTTCTTGCTTTATATTCCCACTTCTGAAAATACCTAGTTTAGTGAATCGCGAAATTTAATACACGCGAAAATTTTCCAGAAGTCGGCAATCGCGAAATTTAATACACGCGAACACGTTTTTTCGAAAAAATTTCGCGATTCAAAAATTTGTAACACGCGAAGATATATACCAATAAGGTAATCGTTACAATCGAACGGCAAATCCTGGGTAATATTCAATTGCATTCAACAATCAAATCGCAATTTTATTGTGTTCGATTGCTTTCAATTGATTCGGAGATCGATTCATTTGATTGACACCGTCTGGACATATGGACAAAAAAGCTTTGTAAGAAAAAAAATAGGAAAAGTGGGATTTCAGCTTCAATCTCTTGATCATGATTTCTTTTTGGGAAAAAATTTTCAGGGTGGTATATGCTATATTATTATAGAAAGAACAGAGCTAAGACAAAATGGTGGAGAGAAATACAGGAAAAGTGTATAATTAAAACTTCAATCCCCGCGAAAGTTTATCCCATTAAAGTATACGCCTGTTCCTTATAAAGAAAAATACTTACAGTTACAAAGAATAAACCCACTCTTCTTCTGCACTGCCCCTAGTTTAATCTTCAGTAGACTCTCGCTAATTTGAATTTCAAGGGGGAAGACATTTTTTCGAATTACAGAGAGAATTTTGACCCAGGCAAAAATTTTCACCCACGCAAAAAATAATGACCCACGCAAAAAATATGACCCACGCAAAAAATAATGACCCACTCAAAAATATTGACCCACGCACGCACACAACCCACGCAATTTAGCAGACTCCCTTAAATAGACCTTTTCTTAAAATGCTATAACAATGCCCTATTATTGACTTTTGTTTGTTTATGTTTATAATGAAAACCATTAATAATTTTGAATCATTAATTTGAAGGTACAACTTATATTTTTGGCAGGGTATCTCACGTGAATCAAGAATGGAGAAGAATAGTTCGAACATCATGCATGAAATCTGGGAGAAGGTTATCTCGGTTTATCAAAAAGTCTAAAGCAAACTTCATTGGCGACAAGGTAAGTTTTACTTCCAAGCACTGTTCAGTTCTGAAAATGTTCTTTTTAAGTGCCTTTTTTCTGATCAAGTCCTACTCTTGGGTACTTATAATAAGCACCTTCCCCGCTAATTAAGTTTTCGATACTTACCATACTTATTCCAACCCCCTCTTATAAAGTTTTGAGAATTTTTCCAATACAGGGTGAGCACCAAGAAAAAGTTTCACCCTATGAATTCAATTTAATCAAGTTCTATTGGAAAGTCGAAATATCAATTCATTGGTCAAGTTGATTAAAAGTTATACTTTAATGGGATAAACTTTCGCGGTGATTAAATTTCGCGGATTTTGCGGATTTGGGTGTCATCCGCTAAAATCCGCGAAATTAAGTCCCAATGGAAATTTGGATTTGCCTCATCCGCGAAATATTTCTAAACAAAACTCAAAATATGTCAAATAAATACTATTTGAATTGCTACTTGCACCAAAGAGGCGCTAATAATGTGTATTTCAACAACGAAAATGCATGATTTGACATTAAAAGTCACAAAATCGTGAAAATATTGCCACCCAATAGTGCTATCCGCAAAATTAAGTCCCCGCGAAATTTTTGAATTTCGCGGATAGGCGCAACCGCGAAATTTAATCCCCGCGAAAGTTTATCCCATTAAAGTACTCAAGAGAAAATAAAATAAATACCACTTTTGGAAAGAGCTCAAAACAACTCAAATACGTCAAAACTCGACTTAAGAATAAAGAAAGTGTGATACCTCACCCTCCTGCACCCTCGCCTTTTGCTGCAATTTGGACAAGACTGGAAATCCATGCTATAATTTCTTATTTATGGTATTAAAGCTGGACTGAATGTTGTCCAACCTGATGATGAAATTACAAGCATGATCAGGGCTGATAGTTTAAAAGTTTCGAACTTTCCACCAAAAAACTGTTGATAAGAATCTACCATTCAAAACACTTCTTTGTGCCGGTGATGCTACACTCCCTTTGTAACAAAGTTTGGTTTACGCATGAACCTACCCTTTTTGGACCTACCTTAAGGTAGTGTCCTATAAATTAACCCGTGTTCGTTAGTTAGTTCGTTAGTACGTTAGTTACCAACTTTTCTCGAGATTGGCTCATTCAATTTTTCTGATTTTTTGCACAAAGGTGCATTACTATAAACCCTCGAATGTGACGGAGCCCGATTTTCGAAAAAAAAAATTTTCCGGCCGGTAGAACCGGAAATGTCCCGAAAAAAGCGGTTTTTTTAGATTAAATTCTAATTATTCGTTTTATAAATAGGTAGGTCCATTAAAGTATTACTTGTTATTATCTAGTGTAGTCTATTGTACTTTAGGAAGTGATGATTAATAACAACTCCACTTTCATTTAGGAAAACAGCGTTTTGGGAAAGAAACACCTTGCTCCACCTGCTGTCTTGCTTACACCCCTGTCAACACCAAATCCTTTGACTCAACGTAACGATAAAGTTCAAGATGCAACACCGATCAACAGTACTTCTTCAAATGTGACTGTCCAACCAAGCTCTTCAACTTATAAACAATGCCCTGATTGTCAATCACCAGCACGAACTACATTCAAACAAGTGGGGCACTGTACAAACTGTGATAAAGACTTTTGTATACGTTGCTTATTTACCAATAACAAACATTCGCCAACCTGTCAAATGGTGGGTGGCACTGGCGTGTCGGGTAACATGACCAGAAAATTAGATCAAAAACCTTCTAAACGTTATTCTATAGGATCCTCGGGCAATAAAGCCAGACTGAAACGTCTGTGAATAATAGTTAGAATGTTAGAAAAGACAGTGAATAATGACATGCAGATTGTTCAGAAGACGAAGTTGGACACTTCACAACATGGTTGATCGAATAAGGACTACATACACAGTAGTTTTCGAACAACAATGATGCAAGATGACAAGAATGTACCAGAATGACGTCACATCTTAAACAGCTTGTCACATACGGAAGATCACTACCTTCTATTGTTACTTTAGTGTATACGAATCTTGTGCGGTATCGGGGGTCTCTCAATACTGTAAAATGCAGAACCTTTTAAAAGGGAAAAAAGTTTTATCGGCTTTGATCAAACCAACCTTAATTTTTATTTGCATCACCGATGCAGAACTTGATTTTGCTGCTTTCTCTTCAACTTTGAATTTATCTCGTCGTCAATTCCCGATTTTTCCCCATCTTGATTTTCAACCGCTAACTTTTAGCCATTTTCCAAATTAAATTTCGGCCATAATCCTTCCTTGCACCTGCTTGCACATTCAATTTCGAGATTCAGCTAGCTTAGAAGTGACAATAGGAGTTGAAGAATGGAAGTAACTTCCATGGCAAAGACAGTGTTATCATCATATACTATACATATATGAATTTTCTATTTTTCATACCACAGATAATAAATTGTACATTATTTTTTTGTAGGATTCTAAAAACACTTTCAAATTGTAGATATGTATATAACTTGTAAAAAGAGATTTCTTTGTTATAAATTTCATATTCTGTCATGGCCATTAGGTATCCTTGGGGTTAATTGTCTCTTCCAAGAAGAAAACCGGTTATAGGAGATGTAAGATGTATTGTCCAAGTGTGGTGAATTTGCAATGTCCAGAGACAAATTTATTGTCCACAGGTGCAAAGAAATTGGAAAATACAGTAGAGGAAAAGCTGAGAAATGTTAAACATATTCTGTACTAAAAATAGCCATACTTATCATTTTGGAAAATCTCAGAGTTTCTCGCAATTTCTAAGAGAATTTTCCCTCCCAAATATTTATCTAATCGAATTTTATGCGCACTCACCAGTTTTATTTTTCTAAGAGGCATGTTATGCATTTTCTGTTAGGCTAACTATTCCTTAAGGCTTGGGGACACGAGAAGTTTTTTTTCGCGTTGGTGCAATGCAACATGATCCATCCCACCAACCTGAAACGCTTTCTCGTGTCTCCACCCAATTTTTCATTTAATAACTTGTGCTTCTCTCACTTTTGTCCCATGAAACCCATGAAAAAAGAAACCGTGAGACACGCACTTTTTTTCTTGTGTTGGTGGGATGGAGCATGCTGCATTGTACCAACGCGAAAAAACTTCTCGTGTCCCCAAGCCTTTAATCTGAAGATTTGATGAAGAAAAAAATGTGGAGTATTGGGCTTTTCCAGAAAAAATTTGAATATGGGGGGGGGGGTGGAGGGTATAACAATTTACTCCCCGGACAAAGTGACTTTTGGCCCCCCGAAATTGGATGATAAAAATAAGACAAATCTGTGGATTATATTTTAACCTTCTTCCACTCCAAGAAACTTTTCGATTTTGCTCCAACAATTCTTTTTGTGTGGTTTATTTTTGTGGTCGGGGTGCGACTTATAATACAAGCACGTATAACTCATGACGGCCTCAGATAGGTTTTCATCTTCTTCTAAATTGTTTTGGCCTCTTGGCATGTTGATACAAAATACAATCACATTAGAGCACACACCAAAAGTCAAAAATGCTCTCATGTGATGAAGATGTTTTTATCGCAAAATGATTTTCTCTCATTTTTTCTTCGATCTCATGACATGTAATTCAATCTTAAGCAAACATTGAAATAAAAGAAATGCAGCTGGTTCTATTGTTAAAAACAATCACAAAACAAAGGTTTCCCGATTGGATAAAATCTGGAGTGAAAACTTTTTCGCTCCCTATCGTGAAATAAAATAACGCGATAGACAGGTTTATTTCGTGATAAACAGTGTTATTTATAGATGATCATTTCGCGATAGCTAAAAATAGCCTTGTGGACGGCAGGCTCGAAATCGGTGATGTATATTCAACTCGGCTCCGCCTCGTTGAATATTACATCACCTCGGGTTAATAAATCTCAATAACCAACTTTTACCCATTGAATATCTGCTTATTATGACTGATTTTCTACGAAATATTTGAATGAAAAATTGGTCAAAAACCATTATTCTCCAGATTTTGAGACAGAAGAAGCTTTAACAAAAATTTTCCGAAAATTTATTTTTAGTTTGGTCAAAAGATACACCTTATAACGCAAAAAAAATTTTCAAAATGTTTTTTTCTTCGCCGAAAATAAAGCCTTCAAAGTTGAAATACTCTTCTTCGCAAAAAGAAAATCTTCATTTTCTTCCTCATCTATTTTTTACGTTGCGATTTCTAAATTTTCAGATCTACATCAGAAAAAAATCAATATTTTGTACATGGCGAATATGAAAAATTCATAATTTTCAGGAAAATTTTTCCAAAAGCTTTTTTGTCACAAAGAGCCCCCCCCCCAACCAAAAATATTTTTTTTGAAAACTTCTGAAATATTTATCCTATTGAATTGAAATTTTGCAAGTGTGCACCAAATATGAATGAATCTTTTGATGAAAATTTTGGCATTATTGATGAATTTTATAAAAATCCCTTTATTACAGATGTACCATAAATTATTTTTGTTTTGAAAACCCATATCACATACTTGTTGTTTGTTTTAACGGTCCAGCACATTGTTCTGTGACTTTTTCTTGGATATCAAGCATCATTTTGTGTCTATAGTAATTTTTATTGTTTTTCCTTGCCAAGAACAAAATATTGTAAACCTTCCTTCCGAACAAAATCACTTGGAGCAGTGTGAAATTGAGGATGATGGCCAGTGAAATAGCGATACTCTCTTCTTGATATAGACTTTTCCTCCTGTGATAGATAGTTGCAGGAAAATAAACAGCCAAGCCGAAGGACATGCCAAAACTAGCGTATAGAATGGTCCAAGCATTACTGTAAATCGATGGAACATTTCTCGCACGAAATGATTGTATGAAGCAAAACAACTGAACAAAAATCATAAACACCACTTGGAATTGTATATGGAAACCAGTATTGCAACTCCACACTCTTTGTAAGACAGCCTGGTTCTCACTTGTGAAGAGAGTGATTTCTTTGATGGTGATACAGATAACCATAAGAGAGGTTGCCACTAAAAGAATGAAAAGATACACAGCGAATTGTGTGACATATGTTCGAGTGATTTCTTTCTTCGTCAGTCGGGTATCGGAAGAGAAAATCTGTATCATTTTTTGTGATTTGTTAACTACAAAGCTTAAATTTGACGAGCACAAAATTGTGATTGAAACGAGTTTCCAGGTACAATCAACTCCACCTGCCCATGTGTGTTCAGCAAGGGTTAACATTGGAATGATCACGAAAATAGCGAGAAAATGCAGCAAGTGTAAACATGACATTGTGAAATCAGCTGAAGTTACCATCGGTGTCTCACGAAATCGAACAAAAACGATCAAAATGAAAAGGGTCGTGACAAAACACAGACCAGACGTCAATAATAACAACAAAACCATCTTTCGGTTGTCTTTGAGGAATATGTTTGTGTAAGGATCGATACATTGAGAACGCTGAGCATTCGAAATCAATTTCGATGGACATGGAATACACTCACTTGTATCGCTTGTTGGACTATGACTATTTTCTGGACATTTCTTGCAAGTCCAACCAAACCTAATAACGTGGTCGTTAGTTTCTCTTTTTCTTCCATGAGCAGGACCAAATCCACGATCACAAACTTGATAAGGGCATCTTGTTGAGCGTTTTAATTTGAAAAGACTGTCTGGTATGTACACATACCTAACAAATTTAGCGTCTTTCTTTTTCAATTGCACGATGAAATCTCTTGTAAGAGATAAATAAAAAGCTTTATTTGTGTTTTCCAAATTGAATGTTATATTTGTACCAGTCTTATACAACCCGAGTTCATAAGTCTTGCAAGTTCCGAATACAATGAAGAATAGGAAGTCAAATTCTGCCAGGGAATTCAAACGAAAGTCGTTATATTTGGAGAAAGATTGGTCACGGTGCTCTTCATGATACCATTGATAGAAATATGAGAAATGATGGCGATGCATAAGTACATTGTCATAGATGTGAATATTTTCTGGTATTCTTAAAGCCCTATCTTTGTTAAAGTAAATATCTTCGACATCATTCAAAAGCCATGTCGTATTTCTGTCCTTCTCTGGTGAAAACAAATGCATTCTTAAGAGTTTGTATTGCTCTAATGGATGTCCAAACATGACCACGATCTGTGGAATAGAACCCTGGTTTAACTGACGAAGAAATTCAGTATATTGTGTATAATTGGTTGGGGTTATTGTGAAAGTGACCGTGCACTGTTGAAGTTCTCTCATTTTTTCTAAGAATTCATTCTTCAGAGCTTCATAGAAAGATCCTTTCTCCAGAAAGTATACAACAGTAACTGAATGAACATTGCTTTTTGTGACCAAGTTATCCACCAACGAGTTTGGGCTTGTAAACATCGAATAGCGATTGCCTGATAGTACCGTTTGATTGTATCTCAAAATGATATCATCTTTATTGAAAGACTTTTTGTATTGGTTCAGGACCACAAGGATTAAACTGTTAGATGTTGAAAATATCTCATCAGCTATTTTGGTCATGTCATCAGGCAGGTAAACAACAACATACAGAATGTTTTGTCTGTATTGCCATCTTTTCAAAGGATAATTATTCCATTTTGGTGTGGACTGTCTTGTATTGTTCACAAAATATTCTTGACTCAGCAAAATATCCATTGCGCTCGCCACAAAGCCATCATACTCGCAAATTTCGTAAGGTACGAAAGTCAAGTTCATTTCCCCATGATCGTATGGAAGGTTCAATCTGTTCCATATGTTTGACCTCTGACGAGAAAAATTTGAGGCGAATATAAAGCTAGCGCTTTGTAAAGAGATTTCAGCTTTAAAACTGAATTCTGTACGATACTCTTTGGGTAGCTGAGAGCATGTTTGAAAAATCCCAACAATTTTAAACGGATAACCAGCTAGGTTATATTTCTTCATTCGATCTATGATCTGAGTTTGAGCCATCACTGACAGAAAGACGACCGTTAAGATAACCGAACCAACTCTAGACATCTTGTTTGTCGACAGCAGACTAAAGAGATAAAAAAAAGAAGAATTATTTTTCGCAAATTTTTCATAATCGAATTTGTTTTCATATATATTTGTTATCAGATATTTACTTGCTCTTTCTTTATGAGTTTCTCAATAAAACTTATTAAAAGTAACACTGTTTGGTGCAAAATATATAATCATCCAAGAAAAAAATCTTTCAAATTTCTGGAGAGCTTTACTGTTAAGTAGTTTTCCTGTGATGGCTTTTTGATAAACTTAAGTTGTTACAAGCCCCTCTACTTCAAGATGATATTTGAAATTTGAGCATTCATTTTGTACCACTAATAAGGAACTGTTCGAAGCAATATTTAATCAGATTGCTTGATTTACATAGCCTCTTTTTGTGTTACTTCAAGAAAACGTTTTTACACTTTTCTTGTCAGCTGCAGTAGAATCAAACACCAAGCTTTAGTAGCTTTAGTTAAAGGTGAAAATGTTAACAGAGAAAAGATTTCCAGTGAGAAACTACTTTAGTAGAAAGTGTGACATTTGAAGACATGTGTATGAGTGATCGTATATATATGACATATACACATAGAGAATGATTTTGACAAATATCACCCACTGTGTCACTGAAGTTCAATTAACCCTTTAAGTGCCAATGTCGTATATATCAGACATGAGCTATGTAGGCGGGCGAAGCCCTCCTGTAAGACTCAGTTTGAGTTAGAAATCGTCATTTTGGGTCTAACTCGTAGGAATCGGATTGGGCTTCATAGCCAAGCAAAAAAAAAAAATCGAAAGTGAGTCTTTTCAGCGAGATTTTAAGCTAAAAAGTAAAAAAAATGCAAAAATTTGACAAAAATATTAATTAATCGCAATTTAAGATTTTGACCGTTTTTGAGCATTTTTGGTCAACGAGTGATCCAAGAACCTCCAAATTTGGCCCTGATTAACTTGATTCTGTCCTCTAGCGAATTACAATAAAGGTCATAATATATTGAGAATTTTGGTTATTTTAACGTTTTTCAAGATTTAAAGTTCTGGCGAGAAAGTCGATTTTGGGCTATCTTTTTAATTTAATCGAATATTTCAATTTGGGAGGGGTTGGCAGACTTCCAGGCTATATTCTGAGCCTTATTGGACTATTTTTGAACTTTTGGATCCTCAGATCCAAGCACTTAAGTCTAATGTTAAAACTCAACCCTTCCAACCTACTTTAGATCACTTACAAATCGATTGTGGTTAAAAAACTTCCCGGTGGATTTCCCTTTTTTCTCAAATATTATGACCTTGATTGTAGTTTGAAGTTTTACCACTCGGCACCTTTGTATCATTCAGTCAGGTCCGCCCACCCCGCCCTTCCTAAATCGGGCGGCGCCGAAGGCGCCTAAAAGAAAAAGGAGACTCTAAGCTATTCAACGAACTATGAACGAGTTTCTAACTCCTTCTAGATCCGGAGATATAAGCCTTTAAAGTTTGAACTAGCGATTTTCTTTAAAAAACTTAGAAAAAATGACCGTGACACTTATAGGGTTAATGGACGCTACATCAAAAGACAACCAAAAAGCAATTTAAAATCTAATTTTGAATTCTACAATCAATTATTCATACAAGCCTATAATACATTTTCATCTAATTTGAATTTTTCCATTATCGAAATATTACTTCACGGCGAGAGAGGTCTGGTTCCGAGTAATCAAAGGTCCAATATTTTTCACACACCGGAATAAAATATCTTTGCACCTTTCAGGATTATAAATTGCACAAAGTATTGTAAACATAGGGCGCCGAAGCCTTTATAAAACCCGGAAAACCCTTCCTGTCTTTGAATGGTATTAAAACAATCCGTTACACCATCATACGAGGTGCACAGTGGTACTACACCATACCCTTTATCCGTATCGTCAATTATAGTACGCGTTCCTTGCAAGTGAAGCCGTAGAAACACCGTTTCCAAAGGAAACAACATGACATCTGTAAGCAAGGAGGCCATGAAATTTGACGAAAGTTCAGCGTAGTATAAAGCTCTCATACTGGCCGTTGATTCTTGTTCATTGTTCGTCTCAACCTTTGTAGGAGACCGAATGGCTAGTATGTATGAAGATAGAAATACTTTGACGGAGTAGCGCAAAACACCGTATAAAATGCTCGGTAATACCAACGAGTAGAATGATATAAGACGTCCATGACCACGTGATGTGTACCAGCCAATCAATCGATAGAACGCATCTTTGAAGAAAGTCAGGATGGAACGCGGCTCACCAAGAACAAGTGTCTGCAGTGAAGAAAACAGAACAAATTATTCGTGTCCTCCCTAAAATGATGTTCGCGCAAAAATTCTTATCAACATGCTGTCCGACGAAATAGTCGATTTGATTGCAAGCTAAGCGAGCTTTCACTAAATTCTTGGTATAAATTTTAGTGAATAGCTTTTTGAACTTGTCAAACGTAGCATTTTTTTCTCTTGGACGCGAATGGAATTAAAAACCCTCGTTACAGGCGGCGGTTATAGAAGGCACTCAGAATAAATGATAGAGGATGGTTCTTTCGGTATTATCCGTTATCCTTTTATGGGAATGAATACTCTCCACACAAAATGATTGTGTACCTTCTGTATGTATCTTACCTGCACAGTATCGATGAGACTTGCAGAGAAGAAAGGGAGCGTCATCAACAAACTGGCTCTACAAAAGATAGTAGAAAAAGAAAATTTAACAGAATTTGCTTTAAAAATTAAATGATCTGATTTTTCGAGGTTTCTTCAGTCAGCTTTGTCAGTCCCTCTTAAAGTCGTAAGAGTCGGATGGCAAATACAATACATGTCACGTGGTAAGAATAACACCCAACGAAGATAATAAACCTTACCCTTTCAATGTTTCGTGGATAATCGTCCTTTTCTTATCATTTTCTTGTTTCGTCTCTTCTCTAGAACAGAATAAAATACACGTTTTTTTTTTTTAAGAAACACACTTTTAAGAAACATGAGGCTCAGAATGCCTAAAAATTAAGAAACATCTAAGAAACATGCTAAGGCTGAGAATGACAAAATAACATTTTTTAATTCGGTTGTTTTTAAGAACCTTCCAATCCAGCCTTCAATATGGCTGATTATGGTCAAAAAGTTTAGAAACATGTAAGAAACATTTAAGGCTCAAAAGGCCGATTTCTTAAGAAACATTGAGGCTGCTTAGTAAAACTAGTTTCTTAAAAAAAAAAAAACGTGTACATGACCAATTTAACTGGCTTACAGAAGCCATCTAAATTAATCAAAGATCGTTAGCAATCCAGCAGGTAGCACCAACGCCCTACTAATCCGTCATAATATTTTTCTGGAAATATTACACTTGAATTTTATAAAATCAGAAAAATGTCAACTAACCTACATTGGAAAAAAGCTCTACCGACGTCTAGGGATGTCTTATGACTTAACCGAACTTGCGCAACGATTCAGCTTCAATAGCTTTATTTATCAATTTATTTATTTATCAAGTGTGTGGTCAAATAATACCGTTACACCGTAATACAGTTTCCAGGCTCCCCCTAAATTTTTAGTCTCGTTTTGTCTCGAAAGCCCGCTCCAAGGTACAGAAATCAAAATTTTTGTATATTGAAAAAACACAAACTTTAGCTAAATAGTCATAGTTTCTAGGCTACCAAAAGTTTTGAGGGGACAAACAAACAGACACGCACGCACAAATACATATTCTCAAATTGTAAATCAAGGGGAATTGAGAATAAGTTCGACCATAAATGAAAAGTGGCGTACCTTGGAACATTGCACAGTTCAAAAATGACGATTTCTGTTCCAATCGTCAGTCCTTTGACAAGTCCAGAACTTCCCCATCCTTTCCAAAATGCACCGATATTCTGGAAAATTGGGAAAACAATGGGAGTAATTTTTGCAATGATTTTAAGTGAAAATTTCTTGGGACAATGACGATGATGATAATGTAAATTTTTCCTCGTATCCCGAGGATATATCTCGGTTGTTGTTACCATGGATACATTTGTGTGGAAAGTCCTTTCTAAACTGGAAAAATATTCTTCCCTAGATGTTGTCTATCCTTTTTTCTCGCTTTCTCAAAAATTGCCGCCACAATTTAAAAAAGAAAGAAGATCCCAATCAAAAATAGTGTGACATTTTGAAAAATGCCCAAAAACAACCTTTTTTTTCGTTAATTGGGCTAAAAATGTGGCTTCAACTCAAAATTTGTATCTTTTTTAGAAATGTAATTAGAAATTAGATAAGAGATCTTAGAATGGGACTTTCTTAACTTGACAAAGGAAAGGTTGAATTTAAAAAAAAATGTTAAATGTACATACTTTCTAGCTGTTATATTAAATGTAGTTTTTGTGGCTTACGTTTCGATAATTTTAATGTGACTTTGTAAGCCACAAAATTGTACTTACAACAAAATTTTTGTAATTTTTTACACCTATTGATGTTATACTTTAATGATTGAGTGCCAAAAACTTAAAAAATGTGAGACATTAAATTTCACCTATATTTCACCTATTCACTTATATTTCCCTTGTGTAAGCCATATTTTTGCCCACTTAACAAACTGTAAGCCACAAATCAGCGCAGCTATCAAAAAATTTAGCCCTTTGCTGGCAATGCTGAAAAGAAAGTATATTTCTGACTGTTTCCATTATTGACAACTCAGCCTTCAAAATTTCTTGGTAGGGTAAGCCATATGACCAGTAAGCCACATTTTTTTTCCACACTTCATTTGCTTGTAACTCCCCTTTAAGTAAGCCACAAAAATTCACCCTTTATGCAATGGATAGCTAATTTCCTCATCTTAACCATCAAAGCGATCTTAAGTGTAAGCCACATAATTTTCCCAAGTTATGGTAAATTAGTGGCTGACAGTAAAAATGTCACAAAACAGGGGTTTATTTTTGATTGGGATCAGAATCAAGCTGAGTTTCTTTACTTTCACACCGTAGCGTAGCGTTAAGTATTAGAGGTACTGCAATTATTTTGAAAAAAAAGAGAACACAGGGAGCTCATATTTGGTCCATAAGTTTTTCTAAAGTAGTACAATTTTTTGGAATATTGAAATTTTTTGATAATCAAAGCAAACAAGCCTAAAACAGCTGAAAGCCTAAATGGGTTTTTCGTAATTTTTTCGTAATGAAAAGTTAATGAAAATTGCAAATACAAAACAGACTTCATAATAGATCAAGGAAAAGTTTTTAAGACAGAGACGGAGCATCGTTCAAAAATACTACATTTTGTAAGTAACATCATACAGTATGGAAACCTGATCAAAACCATGTGCTTACCTGTCGCTGATGCATTTTGTTGATGACTGGAAACAAAGAGAATGGTTGGACGTGGTATTTCAAAGAAGCATTGTTTACCTACAAAAACAAGATGTATCAACAGGTAAAGCTTTTTCACTTCCTCTTTCAAAAGATTGTATTCATGGAACTAGAAAAAATTTGTTTTTTACTTTCAGCAAGAGTAAACTTAGTATCAGCTTATTTTATTAATTTTTTGCTATCGTGCAAAATGTTAGTGATTTTGTTTGATCTTTTGGTCATATTTGATCATTGAATGATTCTAAGAAACATTGACGAAGAAAAAGAAATTAACGAGGAGAGAAAAAACAAATTACTTGACATTGTCTTTGGAGAACAAGAAATGGATAACCAAGTGCTTCTTGTAAATATAAACTGAAATAAAAAAAAGTGAGTGAGATTTAGTTGAGTTGCATTTTAAATATTCGTTAGCTTACGCACTTGGCCGTGTTACTAGGTCTTTAGGGGCGGTTCAGCATAAGGAGGGAGGAAAGGAATTTCTGTAGCACCTTTTGATCTTTTTGTTCTTTTTGAACAAAATTTGTCAAAGATTATAAGGTGTCAAAGTAATTTCATTGTGAAAGTAAATATAAGTTGACAAAAAAAGTCATGCCAAACTCCAAAGCTTCAATTATTCTTATATCGGTACAATTTACAGTTTTTCTCAAGAATTTAACATCATTCCTACCTTCCCACACCGATCCCAAAACCACTGATTCGGTTCAAGTTCTCTAAAATAAAAATTTAGAAAGTATAGGATTTTTAACACGACGTTGTTAAAGATGGCATTCAACTTTATAACAACTAACGTTCTGGCGTATTTGAGTTTTGTTTGACTGACGAAAATTTCGTTCAAAATTCTGGCTGACAAATAGCAATGATATAGCAGGAAGAGGGGAGTACCTATTTTCTCTGTGGGATTAATGGTATCCTCTTCCATGTTTTTATTGATATGTTTATCAAGATTGGAAAGAAATTTCTTCTCTGCTTTCAAATGGCTATGGCGTCCATCAACATCCTTATCACGTGTCGTTTGTTCTTCAATCACACCAACCATGCTTGTGAAGTGATGGAAAACCATACTATTCTACTTTTACATGAATTTTTTTATTTTTCTTCATTTTCCCCTTAAAATAAAAATACAAACATATGTAAGCTCTTGTTGATAAAGATTTTTAAGACATTAGAAGAAGCAAAGAAGGGTTTGAGAGTAAAATAAACTAAGGTTTTTGAAAGACTATCCTAAAATTTTGAGTGTATAAATTCCGTTTAATTAAATTTTGCGAAAAACTCGACTTCGAGATTTTCTGGACGCAAAACTCTCAAACATCAAAATCAAAGCAGTTTGTCTTTGTTTCATTAGTTATCTATCGAACGGCAGGAAGATTGATGGAAATGAAAATCACTTAGAAAGGTAAGCCGTCTAGATAGAACGCCTTGGCGTACTGCGATACTTTGATATTTCAAATCGTGCGTTCTATGTACAAAGTGCAAGAAGTTCTTATTTATATAATTGAAGAGACCTATACTAGATTACTTCTTTAGGTTGTATAAAAATCTGAAAATTCTAAAGTACAAAAAATAAGCGACAATTTAACTATCTACAATTAAAAAAGAAACATCATTCTATCTAAGAAAGGGTCAACCATTCGGATCCGTGATATCTTCTATGAGACAAAATGTAGCCAGCCTCTCAAAAAGTTGATAACATTCACGACTTTCGGCTGCATCCCATAAAAAATACCACAGATCAAGGGTAGGCCCCTTAAAATAATAAACTTAAAACTTTTTAACAGAAAATATTTTTGATAGTTTCTTTAAATACATTGACAAAACTTATTCATTACTTAAAATTTCTCTTGTAACATAGATATTATTCCTTGCTGAGCATAGGGGTAATTTCAGCAGAGGAAGGACATACATTCTCATATATCAATATTGTAATATCATTCCATGGTAATGCATCTGAGATTCAAATTCCAACGTGGTTATAGAAGCAGTATAGATTGGGAAAAGTTGTAAACTTTTAAAAGCTTTTTGAAATATGGATTCGATTAAATTTTCAGGCTAAAATTCAGACCACTAAATAAAGACCCCACAGACTAAAACAGAACTAATCTAAAAAGGTGACGTGGGCGTCACTCAAATCTTAATGTCGTCATCGTCATATAGTAAGGGTTTATTGTTAGTTGGTGCAACATAATGCGGTTCGACTTCAGTAGCAGATGAGGATGATTGGCCAGCAGCCTCACCAGATGAAGGAGCTATGGTGGGACAAGGAACTGCAACGTAACGTGCTGCGCCTTCATCCTCTTCATCTGGCAAATCAACTTTATCTCCTTTCTTGACTGAGCTCATTGACTCATACTCGTCTTCGTATTTGGGTAATCCAGTTAGGTTGGTGACGGATTCATAGACGGGCTCTTCCACCCTCTTATTCAACGGTTCATCTTTGAACACACTTCGATCGAATTCCTCGATATGTACTAAATTCGAATCTTGAGCAGTGTAAGGAGGTGGTGGTTCATTTTGTGATTCTTGACGTAACAAATTATCATTCACTTGCCTGACCTCTTCAGTATCTCTATGAAACATCATTCTCAGATTGCGCCATTTCCCTCTCCTTCGGACAAAACAGATAGCGATCGCGATGAGAGCCAAAAGAACTACCAGACAAACGACAATGACAATCACATTGCTCTTTGAACTGTCATTGCTTTCTTGTTTTCCGAATGTAGATGTATACACATGGGGGCATGAAAACCCTTCACTCTTTAAAATGTTACATTCTCTTTGAGTGAGACAATGTACGTCAGTTCCTGAAAGCTTTGAACAGATCTCCTGTGGATTGGCTGATGTTAATGAATTCTCAATATTAAAAACGGCATACAAAACGTAGGTGAAAGATTTGACTTGCCGAGGTTGTGACCCTTCTACGTAATAAAACTTTGAAGTATCACTTGAATGAATGTCATTGGTGTCATAATTTCCGCCAAATAACGGTGACTTTGGTGCGATCTTCTCCAAGATTCTTGTCATGTAGAGCTCAACAATGTATCGATAATTTCCAATATTGTAGGTAGAATACTTAATGGGATGCAAGATAGGAATCATATCTTTGATCGCAAAGCAATTGACACCAGGGTGATTGTAAAGTAAACAGACAGAATCACTCATGCATTTAACATTATTACATTGATCTTTATTCTTATTACATTTTAGTCCCACAAGTTCTTTATCTTTGCAAACACACTCAAACGTGTCAGAATATTCTCGTATGGCAAAATCGCATTTCTCTGCTGAAGTATTGAAATTGCAATTCTTTTCATCAGAGGCCAAGTAAAAGTTTGGGTAACAGCTGCATTTGTACCCCTCTTTTATATTCTCACACTTTTGAGCACAATCTCCACGTCCAAAATTAGCATTGCATTCGTTGATATCCACGCAAGATTTCAGGTTTGCTTTGTCTGGCATCATTCCTTTCCTACAATGGCAATGTCCTGTTTGCGGATCACAAAGTTGTTCACACCCATTATTTTCAATGCCACATTCAGTACTTTCTTTCATAGTTTTTGTTGAACATGGATCACCAAAGAAGCCATTCATTTGAATAATCGTCTTACTTCTAGTTTTAGTACCACCCGTTGAGCAATTCTTACTGCAAGGGCCCCAGTCACCCCATTCACTCAATATACAGTCATCATCAGAGGCAGCTTTTGATCCATGGAAAAGATAATTTATCACCAAAACAAAAATGGGCAGATTCATTGTATCTTCTTTTGTTGCTATAAAAAGACAAGTGGACACGTTTAACAGTTTTTCCCCTTTCTGTAAAAAGTACTTCTTTTTTTATAAATGATATGAAGGAAATAACTTTCATAATTTCTAAATTTCCATTGAATGACTTATAGAGCTATGAATAATTTATATTCATTTTATTTGAAAGTCATTTTTAGATGTTTAGTATTTGTGGACTGATGTAAAAATCAATAATGCATATAATATAAGAGATCTTAAAAAAGGCAGAAAGATTGATTCCCAATTGATCTTTATTCATTAAAACATTTATTAATATGAAGCACTTTCAAAAAATCAAGATTTCAATCAGAGGCAACATTGTGAGGCCGAACAAAATGTTTTAAAAAAGGTGCTTTTAATAGGATAAAATTTTGGACAAAGGTTTTTAAATCGTTAAAAATTTAAGGACCACCCAAACAAAGTTTTGTAAAATTTAAACGACGACTCCACAGCAGAAATATAATTTTAGCTCCCAATGTGCATTCAAAAATCCAAAGATCTCAAATTGATCATTTCTCATGTTTGTATAACGTTAAGTCTAAAAAAGTAAGAATACGTTAAGAATATTTCACCCTGTTTCACCCTCAATTTTAGCAATTTCTTAAGAATACTTGACCTTCATCCAAAGTACACTATTCTTATAAAAAAAATCATGTACTCTCAGAAAATTAAAAGAAACATGGGTTTCTAAAAACTTAATTGTAACTCCATATATGTTTACTCTAAATGTCAGATTTTTTACTTGCCCGCAAACCGTCATTATGGATTTCATTTTCCGGACCCAAAATTTTGGGATCTGAGCTTTTGGCCATTGTTTACCAAATATCCGTCTTCTGTAACTTTTGTCTAACAGAGCATAATTACATTAAAGATAATGAAAAAATGAAGACTCAATACCATACGAGACTACCACCATACCAGCTGAATAATATGTTTTTCAGTAAAGCCCCCTCAAAACGTTTTACTTTTTTTCAAAATGCCGGTGAACAAGCTTTAACCATTGGTTTTAGTCAATTTGAGGGTACTGATTTGGAATTTAAATGTTACCAAACTTGAATAAAACCCGCAGTTTTTGCGTAATTTGCGATTTTTTGGGGTCTTCAAAATCAAAAAAGACCTATATATGGTAGTGCTTTTCAAACTGAGCAAAACAATGTATTATATATCAAAGTCTCTACTTTTCTAGATCAAAAGTTATGGGCGTTTTTGTGGTAAAAAAGTGCTAAAATTTTGCATAAACTATGCAGATTGTGGGAATATTCCCTGTTTTCAATCAATTTTTGACCACAAAAACTGATCTAATCCAGAGCCAATTTTCTGTCCTGGAAAAGAAGCTATTCACCAAAATTGAAGAGACAGTGAATGCTAAGATTCCAAAAGTGGCAAAAGAACCAAAAAGTTTTGCCAACACTACAAAAGTAAATGGTTCGTTGAACTTCATAGTGGGCAGAGGGGTATCAAGCCCCCCCCCTTAAAAATGGCACCCCCCTCTTTTAGCTCAACCCCCCTCTTTTTTCAACCTTTTACGCACAAACTCTTACAATCTCTAATTATATTCCAAGGTTATTAAAATGAAGAATACAATAATATGAATCTGATGGCAGAAATTACTTTTTAACAGATACAGTAAGATATTTAAAGATACCAATAATGAGAAATTGAAAAATGAATGGAAAACACTCTTTTGCAAATTGCCAAATCTTCCAAGCCCCCCCCTTAAAAAATTAACCCCCCTCTTTTTGTCCAAGCCACCCCTTTTATTTGAAATTTTCACAAGCCCCCCTTCTTTTAAATTCAGTAAAATTCTCAAACCCCCCCCCTTTTTAAATGGGGGGTGCCCACTATGTAACCTGAACAACATGAAGCCGTTACTTAGAAGGGAGAAAGTCAGAGAACAAATCAAAGACCAAAGAAAGCTATCAATAGACTCCAACATCATCATCAACAGGGTGCGTGAAAAAGAAAATAAGGAAGATATTGATTTGTATCACCCTTGTAGCTGATCTGAAAGGCCCATTACCATCCTCCTTGTACTACTGGATTAGAGTGGCACCACTTCATCAGAAATAATCAGAAAAATCAGCAAATTATTCACATTATTTGGTTACCTAAACACCATCATTGCAATGGTCCACAATTCATCTCCAATGAATTCACATCATTCCTGAAACAACATAACATTGCTCATTGTCAAGTTAATAATTTTATGGATCTCTCCTGAAAATTTCACAAAATCCATCTAGAGGAAAAGAAGTTATGATTAAAAGGAGTTCCTTATACCTACCGTTTCTCTGCTGGGTTCCCTTATAAGGAATATATATATCGTATATAAATATACGAGAACCGGAATTTTGTTACCTAGAGGGAGAGTGAAGTTTCATGCGATCGCTAAAATAAAAAAAATTGAAAATTGTTTGGACACGTGCGCGCAGTTGACACAAAATTACACGACACACACACATACACGTACTGGATTGTAGTAGACTAAACAGTGTATTCCAAAAAAATATTGTACAGGGATATTGACAAACCTGACCCCCTGACCCCCTCCCCTGATAACAAACTAATCCCCTGAAAATTAGGGGTTGACACCCCTGGAAGGTGAAATTTTATGAAAAAGGGCCTGGAAGTGCCTGGATATGAAAATGACTATCAGATGGTACTAATCGAACGTTCGATTGTGATCGAAGTAATCAATAATGATCAATAATAATCGAAGGTGGTCAGTGACCATATCTCACTCGACTCTAGATTATGACATTTTCTTCTACCATTTTTGGTTTTTTCAATCATTTCGATTACTTTTTGCTTACCTTCGATCATATTGAATACCTTCGATCATATTGAATACCTTCGATTTTATTGAGTACCTTTCGGCCTTCAATTTTATCAAATATGTTTCCAGTAGCAGGGCGTCAAAATCATCTGAAACTAAGTTTATTTTGGCCAGTTAAATCATGCGATTCATGCGCACAAAACCAGTTTTGCTTTCTCTGACCAATCAGAATGCGCGATATGAGATACTTGAGGAAACCCAGAGCAAAGGCACACAAAATGGGCCATTCCAAAAAATTTTGTTACCCCTGTCGGACAACATACTTTTTTTATTTATTTCTAGCCTCGGTAATAATTTTTCTTTTCCAATTGTGGTCGGAAATTCTGATGAAAATCAATGTACTTTTGCAAAATGCATCGGAAATTCCATTCTTTTTTGTCTTTTTTAAAGTCAATTGCCTTGGAAATTCATACATTTTCTTCTCTCGCCTTGGAAATTTCGAATTTTGGTGATAACTTGGAAATCCTGTGTTGTCCGCCCCCTGTTACAGACAAATTCTAGAATGGCGGGCAAAATGGCTGGGAGAAACAAGGGGATCAATCTTTATGGCATGGCGGGCCTTCTTTTTGTGCTTTGGTTTTAGGTCATTTTTTTTATTTTTCTTAAAGATATATCATAGTAATTGGTTATCCAAGTAATCAATTGGTTATCAAAGTTGTCAAAGTTATCGAAAGTAATCAATAACAATCAAAGTACTTGAACAGTTTTATCGAGTCTTCTCTTCAAAGGGTTGTTAAAGAAAGTGATTGAATGCTCTCTTTTTTTTTTTTAATTTTGGACATCCGACACCCTTCTTTAGAGACAGAAATAATGTTAAAGTTTAAATCACTGATTAAAAAGGGATTGTTCCTCTCTGACCACTAAGCAAAGGAAAACAGTTTCAACCTATCTATCAATTTTAGCTGATAAAAAGGGTGTCGGAATTAGAGGAGGGATGTCGAAATTAGACCAAGTTACGGTAAGTATTTGTGAATGACAGCTTTTTGTTGTGTCTCATTAGCACAAGCGGTTAGGTGTTGGGTTTGTAAACCATGGTTGCTTGCATTTGGTGGTTCGAGCCGGAGCCGGGGAGGCCGGAGACGGAGACCTGTTTCAACGGTACGGGCAAATTTCAGAAAAATACTTAGAAAACAGTTAGAAACACTTGAGAAAGAGAGAAAATCAGGATAGAAGATAGGAAAGTAGAAAACAGGGGGAAAAATAAGAGACGATGCATCCTGGAGTATGATATCGTTTGCCAACCAAAATTGACCTGATAGCAGCTGTGAAGTTTTCTTAACGCGACACGCTGAAGCTCTAAAGATCGCTAAAAACTAACATCTGAGGAAAATGGCCCTATCTCTACAGAAAATTTGAGTCAACTTTTTGTCTTGTGCCGAAAACTTAAAAACTAAAATTGCTCTCCATGAAAAGTGCGTTTTATATATAGGAATTAAAATTCTGTCCCACAATGCTTTGCGAATGGAAAGGTTTCAAATTGGAGGTGGAAGGTGAAAATGGATGTTTGTTATTGTTTTAAAACTCAAGTTTTTTTGCTCTTTATACTTTATAAACTTCATAAAAGTATTCAGTAATGGTTTGTATTCATTTTCTATAGCTTCAGTTTTCTTCTACTGATAATATAAAGATGTTTGTTTATGATATTTCTCTCTTTTTAAGTGATATTTGTGTATGATGTTATTATACCTTGTTTTCTCTTGTGTGATCAGTTTAGGGGAGCCGTCCATACTCATTGGACAACGCAAAACGTAAAATTGTCGTTATGAGGGGGTGGGGGGGTTTTCAAAAGTTAGGTTTGACGTTATAAGAAATCAAAGGTATACCTTTTTGTGAAAATCGCGGATACTTGTAACCACCAACCACACTATACTTTATAAGCTTTCGAAAACATATTTGTGTATGAAACAGGGGGGGGGTCGGTACTAAAATCTCAGACATCATGACATTTAGTGATGTGGTGGTACTGCAAAAAAGCTCAAAAATAATTTTAGTACCATATGTGTACTAAAATACCAAAAAGGGTGGTCCCTTAAAGAAATATTTGAAAAATCTTAGTATTTTGTTCTAAAATCAGCCAAAATGGAGCATTTTTTTAACAATTTTGGAAAAAGTTTGATTTTTTTTCTTCAGGAATTTTCGAAAAAATCTTCAGAAATCTTTCAGAATTTTTCCAATTTTTTAAATATTTTTAAAAAATATTTTTATGTACAGTTTAGCACAGTTTAGTAATAAAATTATATTATTTTGCAGATTGATGCGCTAAATTCGACTAGGTTTGTAACAATGAACCCATTTTGGTAAATTTAAACCCGTAAAAGGGCAAAAAATGGGTGGTATCTATGTTAAATTGCTCAAATTAATTTTAGTACATGTGAATTAAAATAACATTTTCGAAAAATAGGTGGGGGTATGTCAAAAATTAGCGAAAATCCTTTTAGTACTCATAATATGTCTTAGATTTTAGTACCGACCCCCCCCCCCTGTATGAAATAATCGCATAATCCTATTGGTTCCCGCTATGATATCATTACATCATATTTTCGTTGTTTGCGCGGTCAGTGGTACGCCTAAAGCACGGCACGGACCTAGCGCCAAGTGAAGCTTTTTATTTCTTTTTGAAATAAAAGTCATTAGTTAAAAGAACACATACACGCACGGGTACAACCAAGTACGGCATTTGCGACGGAACGGGAAAACTTTGATGAAAAATGTCTACAACTTTTGGTATACATCAGTACATCGCTTGAGGTTATCTGTGGGGGGTGGAGGGGGTTCAGAGGATAACGTCAATTTGACGTTTTGCGTTGTCAAATGAATATGGACGGGTCCCCTTAAAGTTTCTTTTTTGAGCATATTCATCCATTAAAGTAGCCATTCCAGGGTCAAATTGAAACTATTCTGGTGGCAATCAAACCTAGTTCATCTTGTAGAGCTTCAAAAAAGAAAAAAATGAGGGGTCATACACCTCCTAATGATAAGCGGTTCCGGAGATATTGAGATTTTGGTTCCGCTAAAATAGCACCTTTTTAGACATTTGAGGTTGACAATTTAGCCCAGAAATGGGATATAAAATGGCACCGAAATATGCTGCGAAAATTGAAAATTCAAGCTTTTGTATTGAGTCAAGATATTCCAGATATCTTCATTTTGACTGCAGACTTTTATAAAATTCTTTTTGTAATGGCTTGCTAACACTTCAAGGAAGAAATGAAAAGACATTTTTTTGAAAAAGAAGACATTGCATTGCAAAAAACAATAAAAACGTTATAAAGTAGTCCAGGAGCTGGAGCTCAACTACTTTTTGCCTTTACTAATTCTGATGGGGGAAAAAGTAGAGAGTCCAGTGGAACCCACAAATTATGTAACTGAAACTATTAACTGTCACACCAAATTTGAATTTAAAACTAATCAGAATTCCCTCTTTTTTAATTTATAACTATGGTCTTCGCATAATTAGATGGGCTGACACCATAATTATTAATTCTAAAATGGCAGAAAAAAACAAACATAAAAGTTGAATATGAACTTTTATTTTTAAAAAGAGAAGAGAAATCACTATTTTATAAGTGTTTTTTTCTGTTGTATATAAAACATAATGAACAAAAATGTCTTCTTCACTTGTGTTTTCAGATGTTTTGTTTTAACACAGCGAATGAGAGAGCATTTGAGTCCATATACTTTTTGCCTTATTAGCCTAGAAATTGCACTCCAATGTAGATAAAAGATAAAGTAGATATTTATAGGGAGCCAGCTGTATGAAAAAGAAAACGAGTATATATATATTAGCAACAGCATCGAATATTACTTTTTCTTAATGGCAAAAGGAAAGACTTCCATTATTTTCTCAATGTGATTAGATTGATTTTCTTCTTTAAGATCTTCACTATAGAATTGCTTCATAAACTTTCAGATTCTCGGAATTAGATTTAGATTTTGTTTTAAACGGCAGTAGTTAGTCAAAATCAATAATTAAGCAGTGGTTTTCCTCACTAAGATAAAAAAATTATTTAAAGACAAACAATGCGGCCATTTTATTTTCAATTATACAACCACGGATATTGTGCAATTTTGAATTATTTTCAAAAAATGACGCATGCGCCGACAGAAAACTGTCCAGGGGTTCCCTCTGACAGTACAGCTGAAAACCTCAATATTCCAGGATTAGAAAAAGCTATACCTGTTATCTTTTTTCTATAAAGAATCAACAAGCCATCAACATCGATAAATTAGACACATTTCCTCAGAAACTTTTAAAATCATCTGCCATTATGACTTTCTTGAAGCCGTTCCGAAATGAACCAATCGGGTTATGTATCGGAATTCCTATGGGAGTTCTTTTCCGAAATTTGTAAAATAGCTAAGTCGGCAAAAAAACTTTTCCCGGGGGTTTGAGGAAAAACGGAACTGCTAACATTTGTTTTTTATTCAACCAGATATTTAAATTTGGGCTCAAAAAATACTTTAAATAAATAAGTTAATAATATTCAATATACTATTTGTATCTCTTAGAAAATAAACACTTACAAAACGACATCGTTTATCATTTGAAATACCCCCTTAATTGGATCATTCTATTGTGGGCGCAAAAAAGGGTGGAAACTAAGTAGCACCCTCAGTGCAAGATTGCCGCCTCATCTTTAATCGCCTGCGCGAGAATGCGAGCTAATCATTTTTTTCTCGCGCGCTCGAGGGGAAAAGGAAAGTGATCGATATTCTTTGAAGGAAAAACGTCAGAAACAAACCCAAAGACCAAAAGATGTATTTCATGAATTCCATATGTGACTAACGGACATTTCCACTGTTTAGCAGGCTAGAAGTCAAGCTTGAAAATAGGAATAAAACTTCTTTTGGCGTGGTAACTATCAGTGGGGGTCAAAGTTTCAAGAACCATATAAAACTTTTTCTCTTGACTTTCACTTGGTCAGAAATTGCAATTAATAGGCCCGTGACTAACGGACACAAAAATTAACATCTAAAATGGGACACTTTTACAATCAGCTGTAAAGTGCTGTTCCTAAAGCTACAGTTTGGGTTTTTTGCTTAAATTCACAAGAGGAAAGGTTGAATTTTATGTTTCAAAATTAATTTTGAAAAAAAATTGTCAAAGTAAGAAAATATGGCAAAAATTGGGCAAAAAATGCTGTGACTAACGGACATTTAAAAACGTGACTAACGGACAAAACGGTTTTTTAATGATTCTGACGAGGCAATCCAACCATTCCTATATTTGGTGCTTTAGGGGTGAAATGTTACATCAATAGAATGAAAAAAGCCTAAAAGAATAGAAGAAATCTCATTTTTCTCAGTGTGGTACCGTTCCTGTCAAGTTCATAGATCCCAAAAATTTGAAAATTTTGAAATATGAAGATCTGTTGAGTTTTTATGGGTGTTTTTTGCACTGCATTGTTTCTTTGTTGAATCAGGACAAAGACAGACAAATAGGGTAAGGGTATTTTATTTATTTACTTTGGAAAAGGATTATTCTCCCTATTATGACAACTAGTCCGTTAGTCACGAAAATGTAAAATGCACACACAAAGAAAAGATTGACCATTTAACATATATCTATGGGTAAAATGGGTAAATATAGTCACAATAGCTTTAATAAGAACAAAATACATGGTTTTTTAAGCGAGTGCCGTCTATTATACTCTCCGAACTCTGAATTTTAAATCTATTTCGTGACTAACGGACAATTGCCATGTTTACTAACAGAAAACAACTTTTAGTGAAAAAATACTTCATTTTTGGTAAGTTAAGCCTCAATTTGTTTGCAATAAGGTGTTAGAAACCAACCATTTTGAAAAAGTGATCTTATGAAAATTTCATCTCAGGTAGAATGAGTTTCGTGACTAACGGACACTTTTTGATGAGCCTCTTGTGAGCTACCCTCTCAACCTTTAGGGCTAAAATTTTGCACTTATTTTATGGTCATAGTACTTCTGTTTTTAAGACAAAAATAAAAGAAACATGCAGCTTCCCTTGCCTTTCATTGGAACTTTTCTTCTTATCAGTGTGACTAACGGACAGTCGGGTAGGCATGCATAACAGCCAGAAAAAAACAAATAGGAGTTAAGCAAAGCAGATTTTGATTATTGATATGTTTTCTATAATGGTTGTCAGTACCCTATCACAGATTTATGTACTGATACAATCATATTTGGATGAAAAAAGTTTCTGGCAAAGTTCTTGGTTTTTTCAAGCAATTTTGTATTTTTTTGTATTAAAGGCTTCACCCCAGCACAGAAGCGTGAAAAATGGACTTTAAAGAAAGATTTTCTGGATTCTCACACTTCAACATATTTATATTCAAGAGAAAATGAAAACTTGTGTTATTTCTGAATTTGAAATTTTGACCTAGATGTTAATTTTCTCATGGAATTCATGATTTTGTTGTTGAGAATCGATCTTGTGAAGATTAAAAATCTTTTGCTTTGCGTTTTTTTCGGAACGCTGAAAAACTCTAATTTCGATCTTCCTTTAATAAGGTAAAGAGGTTGCGAGATTTGGGTTAGCGAGGCAAAAATCGCTAAAAAGCTGGTAAAATCGTAATCCTCAAAAATCGAAGTTCCAGCCTCACTGTCTGATGTCCTATCGCAGCGCCATCATTCAAATCAGAAAGCGGAGATAGTATACGGCAGACTTTCTGACTAGTTATAAAGCGGAAGTTAAAATTGTTGAACCTACCTATCTTTGTAATCAAAGCGCTGCGGAGAAAAAATTCCCCATGGCATATAAATAACTGTTTTAGGCTAATAAAGGGTCAAATTTTTCAGTGGTATCACTCTCTATAATTCTAGTCCTCATTTTTAGGCTGACAATGCTTGCCAAAGTATGAAAAGTAAAAAATAATAACTTTAATGAAAGAAATAATTTCAGAGAGTAGCACCATTGGATTTCTCAGGTATTTTCTGATAAATATGGAAAGTTTCACTGTCTGAACATTTTTTCCTTCGCAGCGCTTTGAAATCAAAGATGAGTTGTATATAAAATTTTTTGTGTCCCGCAGATCTAATTTTTCTAAAAATGGCCTTTGTTGAAACGAATTTTTAGACAAAAGTTATATACTGCATATTATATATGGTTGGAAAGCTAAAAGAAAGCTCTAAATTACTCAAAAATAATTAATTTTATAGCTCAACTACACAAAGAACAATTGCTTTTCAAAGTTTGACCTAAAATTTAAGATTTTGATAAGCATCAAATAAAAAACAAGCAAACCCGGAATGGCTAATTAAAGAACCTTGTTTGTGAAATACAATAATGTTTTGCATGCTTCTTTTCCAAAAAATTCTGAATTTGCTTTGAGAGAACCCGACCTAAAAGTTGTCGGCCATGACACCCTTCCCTGTCGACATTGCACTCGGACCTGTTCCTCTTCAATAAAATTCTATGCGGTCCGCGTACAGGCGCGCGACCATATTCTTCAGATTGTATATTTTCGCCAACGTCTTTAGAGCTTCAGCGTACTGGGCCAGAAAATACACAATCTGTTATCAGGTTGTTTAGGTTTTAAGGTTTATAACCAAAATGGAGAACAGCCCCCCAGCCATTCTGCCAGAATTTCCGCTAAAACAGCTAAAACTAATTCGAAATCCAGAGTTGCCTAGGTACCTTACATTATTTCCAGTACCTTACTTTAACAGTTTTAGTTCGAAAATTACGCCTAAAGTGTAAAGTAATCACCTTTCTTTTTCGTCCTGTCATCAAATCAATCTCAGTCTTAACTTTTGCCTTTTTTTCCAAAAAAAAACATCTGTGATCTTTGAGGTCAGTCGGATTCAGTTGGAAAAGTCATCTACTGAATTATGTCCCCTCAAATACTAAGGCTAGACCCGACTGTTCTAATGTAGTGTAAATAGACCATTAAACATGTCATTTTACGTACCCCCTGGCAATCCTTCATTCAACATTATCTATTTTTAATGTTTCCTTTTACTTAGATCATGACATAGTTTACATCGATGAGGATCTTCTAGTGTCTAAACTTATAACAATATCGTTCAGCTTTTGAAATGAAAATAAAGATATATGGGAGACACACACTCATTCTCAGTAATCCCACTTTTCTTGCATTTCAGGGGGTAGAGATGAAATCTAGGAGCGTTCGGTAAAATACTAAAAAAACTTATTTCCAAGAAAAAGCCTGGATTGAGTAAAAAGGGCAAACGACTTTCGCTTTCTTCCTTCCCTCTTGTTTCTCTTTCTCCCTGGTTATGACATTTTTTCACTTGATGATGTTTTATTGACAAGCATAAAGCAAAAGTAAATAATTTTTATTGACACACTGTTGATCAGATGATAAATGACAAACTGTGAAAGGTATCATCTTTTTATGTTGGTTTTTGCAAATGTAATGTGATTTATAATTATATTATCAAGTTTGTAGGTATAAATCATTTTTTTATTGTTTGTGTCTTTTTATTATGCTACATATATAGTATAATAGTATAAAGAAAGTGAAAATTTTGAAATAAGAAGAATGTGGGTGAAGACTTGTGTTTTTCTGATTAAATTGTGCATTGAAAAACACTGAAGTTGTTTTTTATTATAGTGTTTAAACAATAAAGAAAAGACAATTTGATTTGATATGGGCTGTAATCTTTCAATGGGCCTTTCCAGCAGAATTTCCGACCACCACTGAAAAAAAAATATTTCCGAGGCTAGAAAAAGAGAAAAAGATTAAAAATGCACTTCGTCCAACGGGGGGTAACAAAGGTTTTCTTGAATGGCCCAATGTGTTTCAAAGTGTTATCTTCATAATGCACGGCCCAGTGCCTATGGTCTGAATGCATATACTACAAACAGTTAGTGGAAGTACCTTGATTTTAAGCATGTTCAGAGTTCATAATAATGACTGTCTTTTTATTACGCAAACCAAACAAGTGAGAACAAGTCATAAAAGATTAAACTAAAAGTCAGCGCTCCGTGGTTGTGAAATAGTTTATGAAATTGTTAAGATAAAATGACATTTTTTGACAAAATGACAATTTTTTTCTACATCATTTTTTAAGCCTCTTCGTAGGAGAACGTGTCTTTCTATAAGGAATTTTATAACACTTCATTACAGATTAACAAGACGATCAGAAAACGAAAGCTTCTACGTTTTTCATTTTTGCATTCAATTTTTAGAATATGCTTTATTCAATATGAGGATTCCCTTTTCTGTAAAATTGTGATTCCCCATGGTTGCAAAATGGTGGCTATGGGTATTTCCTTTGTTCTTTTGCTGTTTTCTTTTGTTCTATGTGAGGTAAAGACACTGTAGTGCTTCCACTACAGTAACTTGTAGTGCTTCCACTACAGTACAGGGAACCAGAAGAGAACCCATTATGGTTAAAAACACAGTAACTCACAACAACAGCAAGCTATTGGCAGAAAAAGATGATGAGATCAAATCCTCTGAACCAGATCATTTTTTAGAGATTGTCCGTCTGATGAAGGAAGAAATCATGGAGACACTGGACAAAAAGATCACCTCGATCGAGAATCATCTTCATCACCTTCAGCAGACGCAAACCTCTCAAATACCCCAGTTTCCTATGCCAACTGTACCGATGATCAGGCAAATTCCTCACCAAGCAAACTTCAATCCAATTCAGTTCCAATAATCAACAACTTTGCTTTTTTTAATGTACAAGGACTGTGCCCGCAAACTGTACCAAGCAAAGTTCCTTTTATCGAAAATAACATATGTCATAAAAGTTTACTGTTTGTTGGCCTATCAGAAACATGGCTCAACAACCATAAAGATGCAGAACTAAAAGTAGAAGGTTATACTTTGTTCAAATGTGATTCATCACGCAAGAAAAAATCAAGAGGGAGAGCAACTGGAGGAGTCTGCTTCTACATAAGAGATGATATAGCTGCTTCATGTGAAATAATCTACTCCCATAAATCACCAAGTGTACAACTCCTTTGTGTTTACTCAAAGACTGAAAACTTGGCTATGCTTGTAATATATAGACAGCCTGACGACAAGAGTAATGGAAATCCATCAACAGCTAAAGACCTTCTTACACCGCTCAAAGGTGCGAAACAAGCCCTTTCCGCCTTGGAACCTGTCCCAAACATAATTTTTGGTGGCGATTTCAATCTTCCAAAGTCAACATGGCCTGATGGACTACCCAAAACTGGATGCTCTATGGAAGAAAGATCAATGCTGAATGATCTAAATCGATTTTGCAACGAGTTGTTCATGTCCCAATATGTCAATCAACCCACACACAAAGATGGGAACACCCTAGACCTTGTCTTCACAAATAATGAAGATCTTATACATGACTACTCAATTTTACCAGTGTTACAAAGCACTTCACATCACAGTATTGTTATGGTATCAACTAGGCTCAAAGTTCAAAATTTTTCTAGTAATGATGATAAACCAGAACCACGTTCCAAATTCAACGCTTTGAATTTCTTCTCAGATGAAATTGATTGGAATAAGTTAAAGGAAGATTTGAATCAAATTGACTGGGATGTAAAACTTAACAGTGATGATCCACAAGAAATTCTTGAAAGTATCAATCAAATATGTTTGGACGTATGCAGAGGACGAATACCAATCAGAACAACCAAAGATACCAGGAAGAAATCAAAAGTTGAAAGATATCGCCGATCTCTTACGAGAAGAAGAAGAAAAATTACAAAGCAATTTTTAAAATGCACGTCCCAATCAAAGAAGACTAAAATAACAAAGGAACTTTTGACAATTGAAAAGGACTTACAAAAATCATTTAGGGATTCCAAGTGTTATGTTGAAAATATAGCAATCAATTCCATAAAGAAAAACTCAAAATATTTCTTTGCTTATGCGAGAAAGAAAGCAAAGATAAAAACGAAAATTGGCCCTCTGCTGAACACAAATGGTGAATTGACGCAACGAAGCAAAGAAATGGCTGAAATTCTGTCAAGACAATATGTTTCCGTCTTCAGTGCACCAAAACCATTCGATATAATACAGAGTGAAAATGATGAAGTCAACGTAGATATCATTTCAGATCTACAAGTTACAGAAGATGATTTAATAAAAGCAATCAACGATCTGTCCCAAACTGCAGCACCAGGTCCCGATGGTTTCCCTGCAACCTTTCTCAAACAATGCAAAGAAGAACTTTCTATTCCTCTTTGTATCCTCTGGAGACAAAGTTTGGACAAAGGGATTGTCCCAGACGAACTTAAAAGATGCACAATCACACCAATCCACAAAGGAGGTAGCAGATCACTGGCATCAAATTATAGACCAGTAGCCCTAACATCCCATGTCATCAAGATATTTGAAAAAGTACTCAGAGCACATA
Organism: Clytia hemisphaerica; assembly: GCF_902728285.1. Classification (NCBI taxonomy): domain Eukaryota; kingdom Metazoa; phylum Cnidaria; class Hydrozoa; order Leptothecata; family Clytiidae; genus Clytia; species Clytia hemisphaerica. The sequence goes on along the minus strand of NW_027103562.1, from coordinate 1,095,343 downwards.
TTGTAAAGCACATGGATGAAAATAATCTGTTCAATCCCAATCAACATGGATTCAGAAGCGGGCGTTCATGTTTGAGTCAGCTTTTGGAACAATATGACCTGATACTAAATATATTGGACGAAGGTGCTAATGCGGATGTTGTGTACCTAGATTTTTCAAAGGCTTTTGACAAAGTAGACCATTCAATTGTCCTACGAAAAATAAAGAAACTAGGAATAGATGGAAAATTATTACAGTGGCTAAAGTCCTTCCTAACAGAGAGAAAACAATCAGTGCTAGTGAATGGTGTCACTTCTGAATCACAACAGGTCATTTCAGGAGTCCCTCAAGGTAGTGTTTTGGGACCTTTGATTTTCCTCATATTGATTGGGGATATTGACAAGGAAGTGGTGCACAGCTTTCTCAAATCCTTCGCTGATGACACTCGCGCCACAAAGGAAGTCAAAACTCTAGAAGATGCTGTCCTACTTCAAAAAGATCTTGATAGAATATATAAATGGACGGATGACAACAACATGAAGCTGAATGATATAAAATTTGAACTCTTGCGCTATGGAAAGAACCATGAGATCAAGACTCAAACAAGCTATACATCACCGTCTGGTGTTGAGATTGAAAACAAAGATGTTGTGAAAGACCTTGGAATCCTTATGGACAGTAATTGCACATTTCAGAAGCAAATTACTGCAGTAATCGAAAAGGCTAAAAACTTAACATCTTGGATCCTGAGAACTTTTTCTTCACGATCTTTAAATTGTATGACCGTACTATATAAATCATTGGTGATACCAATATTAGAATATTGCTCCGTTCTGTGGAGCCCAAATGCAGTTGGTCTCATTCAGAGACTTGAAGATATTCAAAAGTCCTTCTTACGAAAGATAAATGGCACCCCAAACAATTATTGGGAGTGTCTAAAACAGACAAAAATTTACTCACTTCAAAGGCGAAGAGAACGCTACAGAATAATGTACGTCTGGAAGGTGATGGAAAAGATTGTACCTACTGTAAATGGTATCAAAACCACTGAAAACCCCCGGCTGGGCCGGATGTGTACACTGTCAATTCCAAAGAACCAAACATCAAAATTTAGAGACAGCACACTTGCAGTGCAAGGTGCAAAACTTTTTAATGCTATGCCAAAGAGCATCAGAAACCTCAAAAACATTTCTATCGATAAATTCAAAAGAGCCCTGGACACACACCTTAAGTCTATCCCAGATGAACCCCAGATCCATGGATATACTGGGTGCAGGAGAGCCAATTCCAATTCAATAATTGACATGAAAAATATCTGCTGAGATTCTTTTTCTCTCGACAGATTGATCACACAGAGGCGTGGTTCACCAAGAACCTTACCTGAAGCAGGATGCTCGAACAACCACACAAGTAAGTAACACAAGTAAGTAAGTAACTATAAGTTCTAAGTTTTTTATTGAATTATCAAATAATACATAAGTACATTTTCGTGATTTTAAACAAAGCATAAAAGTATGATTAGATGGGTTGAGCTTTCCTTTACAATTGGTTTAATAGACCTTTTCTTGATGTCATGTAGAATAGACCTTTTTCTAATCAAAATACCTGGTAATGCCAAACGATCAACTTATAAAAAATGACATCAATTTTGACAGGTTTCCAACGCGCCTTTCAAACATATGAAATACGGCTATAAAGCAAAAATACAAACAGAATATCAGTACAAATCTATTAGTAAATGAAATACTGAAAACATACAAGATGAGAAATATTATAGTTCAAAGGCACAAGAATAGAAAACTATGCAAAATGGTACAAGAATAAAGTCAGATAGTAAAAAAATACAAGAAATACAAATATCAAACTTACTAAAAACACTTTCCACAAACACCACATGAACACACTACAGCTTACATAACAACGCACTGGCAAACACATTACATACTGAACTTTTAAAAGATAACATAAAACTATCACATGAATAACAATAATAAATAGACTAACAATACTAAAACACTTTACAATTCCCAATACAATTGACATAAGCTAATACACATGAGACATTAAGTAATAATAAATAAGTGACAATTATAAATGTTTTACATACATAATACCTTTCAAAATGGATTTAAAAACAAACGTTACAGAACAAAAGATAAATCAAATAAACGTAAAATTAAGAGCCTGACTGGCAGTGACAATACTATTTTCACTTCATAAATCAGAAGTGAACATGTTTGCCTCTTTTTTACCGCTTTTCGCCTAGACGATATATATATATCAAGAACATAGTAAAAGCAGGCTGTAAAATATATCTGCAACGGTAGAAATTTCTCCAACTTTCAACAATGATAGAACAAACTCATTTAAACAAAATTGACCATGGCATTTTTTATCTTGCTCCTTCTTCATCTTCAATGAAGCACTCAAAATTAAATATAATTAAGCACATAAGATATTCTTATAACCGTGAAATGTTGTTTGTGCTTTTGCTACGGTGGAGTGCATGGCTTAACTCGCCAGGCAACAAACTTGACTTCTGTTAGATGAATATATTGGGTGTTTTTTCGGCGTTACCACCCTCAAAGCAGCAGGTGCCTTTATCTTTCTGCAACTCTATCTACCATTTTAAATGAGTTATTAATAGATCCAAAAGGGCGTTCTCATCAAGGTAAATAAAATGTTTTCGTCTCTGACTTTGGGAAGTTGTAATGTTTTCAGTTGTTTTTCGATGAAAAATGGTAAGAAACTTAAGTTTACAAGTATCATTTAGTTTTTGTTGGCTGATAGAATGACAGGATCCTGGATGCCTTCGCTAACTGTTTGTAACCTAATGATTGCCTACGCTGAACGGACTCTCTTTTTAAGAGACATCGTAAGATAAAAATTATTCAGTTGGAAATTAATCTACTATCAGGTTATGCTGCTATATTTTGGAGTCATTATGCAACAGATCAACTTTTATCAGCAGAAGAGCCCCTCACACAGGTTTCAGTGGCCACGCAACAGCTGTACTTCCTTCTAGACATGATATGTCATCCTATTCGATCTAAACCTAGCAAACACAAAATCTTCATGTGGAACAGAGCAAACATTGGGTCTATCAAAGATCAAACCTCTGCTGAAATTGCCGAGTTGACCACTACTTATAACTCTGAATCCCCTATTAATGGAATGTGAAAAGGTCTCAAAGCTCTTATTGAAAATGCCATGCTATCTGTCCCTTCAAAATACACATCAAGTTGTTATTCTCAACAATGGACAACACAGAAATGTAAAAGGTTATCTTGGCAAAAGAAGAGGGCCTACAAGCCAGCCAAATAAACATCAAAACCTGCAGAATGGGATCGCTTTAAAAAGCTAATAAATGAATTCAGGAAAGCTTGCAAATCAGCATTCAATAACTTTGTCAAAAACTTGTGTTAGCCCAGATGGGGTAAATAGTCCCAAGATACTGTTACGATTCATAAAATCCCGTAGATGTGAAGATCCCATCCCTGCAAGACAACAACATCTTGCACATTGATAACACCAAGAAAGCAAACAACCTGAATAAGCAGTTTTCAAATGTCTTCTCCATTCCTGACGGTCCAATCGCACCTTTACAGGACCAAGGGAATACACCGATACTAGAAATTAATATCACAGAACCTGGTGTTTGGAAACTCCTTAATATGATATCAACCCTAACAAAGCTGCTGGTCCATATAGTGTCTCATCAAGATTTCTCAATGAGTTTGCTGACCAAATATCTCCTGGTCTCACCTTAGTGATTCAAGCTTCACTCAAACAGTCTTCCATCCCAGATGACTGGAGGCATGCCCTGGATACCCCTGTATTCAAACCTGATAAAGCCAACAAATCCAAAGCCTGTAACTACAGGCCAATTAGTCTCACATCAATATCCTGTAAAATTTTGGAGCATAATTTACACACCAACATTATGACATATAGCCAGCATGGTTCCAAGAACCATTGGTCATGTGAATCCCAACTTGTAACAACCATCCAGGACTTTGGTAAATCCTTGAATGAAGCTAAGCAAATCGATTCAATTTTACTTGACTTTTCAGAAGCTTCATCACTACGGCGTAAGGGGTAAAACCCTTAAATGGATCACTAACTACCTCTCCAACCGCACCCAAACACCCAAACAGTTGTTATTAACGAGACATCTGAAAAAGCTTATGTTTTCTCTGGAGTTCCTCAAGACACAGTCTTCGGACCTCTCCTGTTTTTAATTTACATAAACTATCTTCCTGAATTAATTGAATATAAAATACAACTATTTGCTGATGATGCACTCATTTACAGAGTCATCGACTCAATGAATGATGCTGCAAGCCTTCAGGAAGACTTAAACCAACTCATGAATTGGGAACATGAATGATCAATGGAGTTCAACCCATATAAATAGTTTTAAGAATCACCAACAAGAGTAATACTATCATTCAACCATATTCAATGCACAACCAAGTACTTGAGCTTGTCTACTCAGCGAAATATCTAGGTGTGTTCATTTATAAAAAGCTTTCCTGGAGTGTCCATATTGACTATACTGTTAAGAAAGCCAACCAAACTCAATGTGTCATACAAAGGAATCTCAGATCATGCCATCCAAGTACAAAGCTTCAATGCTACAAAGCCTATATCGACCAATCCTGGAATACGGTTCGTATGGGACCCTTACTTAGTCTCCAAAATCTATAAGCTGGAAATGGTCCAGAGGAAAGCTGCACGCTTCATCTCGATTGACCACATTGATGCTTCAGAATCTTGAACTTAAAACCCTTCAAACCAGGAGGACAGCAAATAAAGATAAATCAAGATTTTAATGGTTTCAGAATGAATATCTTCAGACTTTTAGACCACAAAGCTGCTCAATAGCAAACTATGTGCTTGGAGAGAAAGAAAATGGAGGGAAGATTTCGTAGATTGGTCTGAATTGCCCTAAAACAATACTAATTTCAAAGAATTCCGTCACGCTAGCTTGAGCTGCCTCAATCTGAATCTATCCAACTTCAATGCTATAAAAGAAAGGGTAGTAGATAGTAACGTTTATAGTAGAACTTCGAAAATATATTATTTTCACTCTCAATCTCTTTCCTATTTTGTAAAACACCTTCTTTAAAAAGTCTATATTATAATTGAAATGGACATGTTTGTGAGGTCATATGGTTAATATTTTTTATGACTTTGTGTATGTTCGTCGACTTTAAAGCTTGATATTTCGTGAATCATAAATAATTGGAAATAGTAAAACCATTTTTGATTTCAGGAAGGATTGACTAAAGATGAGGTTTTTAGCTCAATTTTTTCAGAAGTCGTTCCTTGTTAGTATGTCATGTGATTTTAGGTAATTTCCAAAAATATGAACTAATTTCCCCAAAAGTCTATGAATAAGTTAATAATTGCTTAAGTGTAACATTTGCATCATTTGTAGACTGGAAAAATTTAGTACAAAAAGAAAAGGCAGACTTTTTTCTCATTATTATTGCTTTTGATAAGGTGAGTACTAAGCCATCGTTTGAACTTGATATTTTGTTTAAAAAACGCCTTTTTTGAAGAAAAGATAATAGACTCGAGCCACCTACAAGGCAGAAAATCATGGTCTGTAACAATGAGTTTCTTTCAGATTTTTAACGATTCTAAATAATAATTTATGAATATAATAAAAAAAATATAATTTTAGCTTTTAAATTTGAATATGCCAAATAAAATTTTCGATGATTTAAAAATGTCTTAAGGTTTGTGCTTTTGTTCAATCTATATCAGCTATTTAAAAAAGAAGGATTATAGTCAGCTGGGATAATACTGGACACTCGAGTAACTTAATACATGTCCCAGAATTGCATTAATTTTTCCGCCCCAGTTCCAGTCCTTAAACCATAACAAACTATACATTTTTGGAAGCGTATTTGGATGTAGAATACCGTATTTGGTGTAACTTAAATTTCTTCTCAGTATAATTAGAGATATCTTAAGAAAACCTGATTATGACGTCATGATTGATGATGTCATAAATACAAAAAGTTGAATATCTTGAGAAATATAAATCAAAACTTTATGAAATTTGGACCAGTGATAAAGTACATTTAGATGTTTGATAATGACACGTTTTCTTAAAAAAACTCAAATTCTGATGAAAAAAAAATTAAGTTGCACCAAATACGGTATTCTACATTCAAATATGCTTCCAAAAATGTATAGTTTGTTATGGTTTAGGGACTGGAACTGGGACGGAAAAATTAATGCAATTCTGGGACATGCATTAAGTTACCCGAGCACACAATGATTATAATAATAGAAATAAAAATTTATTTATAAGTCGTTAACAGTGGGCCTCTAAACCGATCATGGGTTATATTTTTATAGAGTTGTATTTTCTTCGGGTGATTTTCCCATGCCTGCTTTAGCTTTTCATTGCAGTCTTTTATTGAATTATCACTTCCCTTTGCAATTTGTTTCATGTTGGGATACCTTTCTAATAGAAAGATTTCGTTTGTGGACCTTTGAAACCATCATTTGCAAAGTTAGGTAGTAATTCATCCTTATGCTGTCTGTTTGTACACCTTTACCATATCACAAAACGATCGTTAAAACTCAAATGTTGGTAGTTCCAATCTTCGTAATCTTTCCTCATACTTGGCATATTTTACTGCTTTTTGACCAATTGGTCTATATCGGTCTTACTCTTTCAGAATCAATTATCTAACATATGTTGCTTTTATTGTAAATTTTTATATAGAAATATCTTTTAAATTTTTTTAGGAGCTTAGGCTGGGTGAAGATGGAAAGAAGTAGTGTCCTTATACAAGATAGAAACAGTGTTATATTCCAAGATTCAATGGATGGTATCAGAACACTTTCATCAGGCAAGAAGAAATTATACTTGAATCATGTCCAGTTCAATTCTATTGAAGATGGAAGAAAATTTCAGAGTCAGGGAATGAAGGTAAATTTTCCATAACAAAGTGTGCTGATATGCTTATGTGTTATATCAAACAGTAGAGTAACTTTTCATCACATTAAAAATGATGTAGAAACTCAACTTATCTTAACTTAACTCATCAGTAAACTTTCTCCCAATAGTCACTTATTAATCATTCGATTCAATTAAAATATACCATTAAATGTATTAAATTATTATCAAAGGTTCAAATTAATCTAATCACAGAAGTATATTTCTCATTCGTCATTGCATTTAATTGCAATGGGAATATTCCTCCTAACAAAGACTAATATTTCCGTTCTATATTGGATCAAGAAAACAAAACAAGCCCAGTTATTTTTCCAAAAGTGAAAAAGAAATCCTCTTTAGTTTTTATCGTACCACTGACAATATAGGATCGAAGAAGAAAATGTTTTTTTACATAAGCAAGTAGTAAGATTGTAATATTTAACTGGTCTCTTTCTAGAACTATGGGTTGGAATGGGTTCTCGAAACATTCAAAAAGAAGAATTGTACACATTATATACATAACCCCAATTCTAAAAGGGAAAACACGTAAGCTCTTGATAAATATGAAATCTTGCAAAAAGACACCCATACAACAGAATAATTACCCTTTTTTCCATTTACTTCCATTTGTTACTCGTGTCTTTCTTTTTATTTATAATGTCTCTGAAAAATCATTCAACTATGAAAGCAGAAGCAGTGACTTTCCCTCGGCCTCTAATCATAAATAAATCAAAAGTAATCAGAATGTCCTTAAATTGCTTTTCAAGGTAATATAATATGCGGTATCAATTTCCAGGAAAATCAATATCACAATAGCATTAGTATTATATTTACCTTAATATGTTTAATATGTTTTTTCAGGTGTTATTGTGGTCGACAGAAATGTGATCATCAACATGCCAGAGTCAAATTTGATCACCCAGAGAAGTTATATTGGAATTATAAAAATCATTGTTGTCAATCCAAAACAAATGCTTATGGTGAGATAGTTTTTCAAGGAACTGGTAAAAAGACACGAGCAAAGGTAAGATAATTAAAAAAGATATCAGATAAAGCATAATAGACTTCCAATGGCCTTTTAAAAAACTTTTTATCTTTAATAATGTTATTTAATAAAAGACACGTCGTTTAACCTATGTGGTCATCTAAAAATAATGAGCTATTCCAGAAATAGTCCGTACCCCAGTCAGTAGAATAAGGTTAAAAATCCAGGGTGATCAGTAAAACGAGCTTAAAAATCCAGGGCGGTCCAAAAAATGAGGAATAAAAGTCCAAAGGGGTCCTGAAAAGTTGAAAAAAAAATCCAGGGGTCAGCTTTGCCAAAGAAGACCTCCTCAAGATAGGGGGTATAACTTTTTTGTGGAATACCTTATCGGGGAAAAAAATGTCAGAGTTTTATTTAGTCGGGGTTTTTTTTCGTCGGGGAAAGATTTCGTCACCTAGAGGCATTTTCATCACTTTCCCCCGACCAAAATTTCAAATTCGTCGCTTTTCCCCGACGAAATTTACAATTAAGTCACTTTCACACAACTAAATTGTCCAAATGAAATGGCTTCCTTCACTAGCTCGAAAAAAGATCTTGTTAATTCGACGTTTAAAGCACTAATTTCGGTTAATAAAGATGTAAAAAATTTAGATTTTAATTTTGGTTTGGGTTAAAAAATCGGGTAAAAGCTTTGGTCGGGGAGAAAAAAATCGGGTAAAAGTTTTGGTCGGGTGATAAAATATCGGGTAAAAAATTCGTCGCGGGAAAATTTCGTCACCCCCTCAATACCGATAAGGTAGCCCAATGTTATCACATAGATTGATCCCACCAAAGAAGGTTTGTAAAAAAGACTCAAAGACTCTCAACCTTATAATCAAAGAATGGTGTAAGGAAGCCGAAAAAATGAATGCTAAAATCAAAGGAGACAACACAAAATGGAAAGTCCGGGGGAGCCCGCGAAAAAAAACCCTATTTCAAAAAGATCATTGTAAAAAGTAAGAGCGGTTTATAGAGGCCCATGTGTCTTCACGGTGGCCTGCAAACCTGTAAAGCTTTATTATTTATATTATTATTATCATTCCACTGATGATGGTACTTTGATAAGGCCGAAATGTCTGAAATAAACACGAAGAAGCTTCTGTCATTTCAGTTTATTTAACAATTGTCTTAACATAACATAAACTATTTTTCTTTCTAGCTACCATTCATTCTAATATGAAGTTTAAGATTGTCACTGCCATAACCCAAATTCCATAATCCCTTCTATGCTTGATACTATAATTTGAATTTAAGATATATATAACTTTCAAAAATGTTTCTCTTCAGTATATCAGAATATCAGATGAGACAAGTGCAAGCAATATTGTCAAACTTTTTCGTAAAGTATGGATGATGGAATATCCACAACTTCTGATATCTGTGACTGGTGGAGCGAAAGCTTTTAAGCTCAATCCAAAATTGAAAGTTCATTTCACTGAAGGACTACTCAAGGTAGGAATTCTATTCATCCATTCAGGAATTTCGACGAAACAAATTTTTTTTTATTGTAATATTGTTTGATTGTGACTTTTTACTCTCTATTTTTATTCAATGGTCAAGAATCAGGTTTCATTTCATTTAAAGGTTGTACAAACAACTTGTACTTGGGTGGTGACAGGTGGCACCAACACTGGTGTAATGAAGCATGTCGGTGAAGCTCTACAAGGTGCTACCACTAATGTGTATTGCATTGGAATCGCTACATGGGGCATCGTAAATGACCGCAAGCGTCTGAAAAACCTTGAAAATGACTCAGCAGCTACTGTAGACTACCATGTCAGTAATAGTTTGACGACAAGAGGAGCTTGTTTAGACAACAACCATTCACATTTTCTTCTGGTGGATAAAGGATCTATCGAACAGTACGGGCACGAAATTGGATTGAGAGGGAAAGTCGAACAAGCTGTCTGTTGCATGAAAATTGAAAAAAGTAAGAACTGCTTTTTCAGGCTTTTTCAATTTTTTGAAAAAGGTCTTTTAAAGGTTTCGGACCTCAGTCTTTTATACTTAGGCCATTTCTCACATTTGAAAGTTTCAAAGTAAGTCTCGAGACTAGATACACTCACTTAGGCTTCATAGTTATATTTATAATGTACATTTTGACCGAACCTTTTTTTATTTTAGACAGGGATAGAGTTCCAGGTGTGCAGCTTGTATTAGAAGGAGGGCCGAACACTATCGAAACAGTATTGACGGCTGTAAACAGTGAACCACCTATGCCTGTGGTTGTCATCAAAGGAAGTGGGAGAGCGGCTGATCTTATTGCTGCTGCACATCAGTGAGTATCTTTCAGCAAAATACTCTTTAAATTGCATCTCGGTTCAACGAGTTGAGCACCAAAGACCTTTTTTGATAAATTCTACTGTACATTCATTTTTTTGACTTTTTCTTTTTTTTAAGAACAGTGAAGAGGCTTAAAGTATTTTAAAAAGTAGTTTTTTTTGTTTTGATTTTTTCAATGACTAGTAACAAAAGATATTTCTTTACAGCTCCAAACGTTTAAAAATACTAAACGTAAGAGAATCAAATAAAATGGCTTTTCGTGTTGCATACGTACTTAATGCTCAGAATAAAATGAAAAAATAGCCAAAACTTGTTTTTTACCTTAGAAAAAATAAGAACAAAATAGGAACAATTCAAGGCTCAAAGTGCCAAAAAAATAAGAACAGCCGAGCCTCAGCAACAATTTGCTGGTTCTTATAAATAAAAGTGTATATCCTGACAAACTGATGACGACGGTAAATCATCACTTTTACTGTCCTCAATTTTGCGGGTCAGTACTGCGGGCTATTCCAAATTGCTTCAGTCACTCTACCGTCCTCAATAGTGCAAATACATAAAATCGCTATTTGCTTCAAATTGAGCATTATATAAACTCTATAGCATGAAAAACGTTTCCATAGATTGACACGTGGGGAAGGTCCCATCTTCGAAATGCAAGAGGTGGTAGAACGCAAAAATCTTTTACAGATGATCGAGAAAGTCTTCTCTGGGATGAGTAACAAAAAACATCAAGATATCTTCAAAAACCTGTTGAAGTGTGTAGAGAAAAAGGAATATGTAAGTGCGCAAATACAATATTATGCCACAGCATTTAAATGTAATATTCTGTCCATGTCTCAAGCTTAGTCAAGAGGTGTTCATTCTTATACTCCATAGAACCATCATTGTCTCAAATTTAGTCAAGAAAATTGTTGTACTCGATATATGTTTCGTCATTTTTGTGTTTTAAAATCGGTTGTAGTCATGATGAATTTACTTTTCATTTGGTGTAACAGATAACCATTTTCAAAATGGAAGAAGGCGCAAACATCGATGAAGCCATACTCACTGCTTTTATGAAAGGTATCCTCTTCTCTTTCAAGTATTCTGAACACTGATTCCAGGCTAATTATGTATAGCAATTATCTTTAACCAATAAAAACCTTGCTAAACCCTCTCGAGTATCAATTAAGTGTTCTTTAAAACCTTTTGTATTCCATTTTAGGAAAAAACATCTCACCATTTGAACAGTTAGATTTGGCGATGTTATGGAATCGTGTAGACATTGCACGAAATAATATTTTCTGTGATGATGGAAATTGGACTGTAAGAATGTCGCCTTGTTGCTTGTATCTTGGTGACCATTATTCCGATTTTTTAAGATTGTCGATGTCGTTCAATTTAAGGCTGAAATTCTTCTTGTAATTTGATTTTTCGCTAGTTCATATTAAATGTTATAATAGTGAATTGGCTCAAATTAAAGTTCGAATCTCAGGAATATTGGTCTAAAGCGTAATAAGCGTATGTCAATCACTCCAATTCGAGTCAAATGTCTATCCAATTGCTGCTTTCATTTCAGATCGAAGAGCTTCACACAAGCATGTACAATGCACTCCGAAGGAACAAACCAGAATTCGTGCAACTTTTACTTGAGAACGGAGTGGTCATGAGATATTTCTTAACAACTACGAAACTCGAAGACTTGTATCAATACGTAAGCATGACGTGAATTTGTTACAGTATTTCAATTTCAAAAATTTTCTCTTTCTACACTTTATAAAATTTCACCCATGAGAATTTATTTTTTGAATTGATTTTATTATAGCGCTTGAGGGAAGAAAACAGTGTTTCAAGACGGCTGTTCAACCTTGTTATGGTATGTTTAAGAGTTACGTATTTCTCCAGTCCAAGTTTTATGAATTGTACAGAATATCCACTGACTCCTGTTTCCCTACAGTCTTGACTCGATTTCCACAAATAGGCTGTTGAAAGGAAATTAGATCCCAAAATGTTTTTAAAACTTTTTCTATTCTGATGACAGTGACGGCTGGTAGGATAACAAAGTTAGTTGTTTGGTATTTTCAGAACAAAAGCAGTGGTTCAGCGAAGATGCACCACGTAGATTTAGTGTTGAAGAAATTGTGCAAGGGAATCAACATAAGAAGTGATGAATACAGACATCATACCATTGCTAACGAGGTACTGAATATGGTTTAGAAATGGATCCCCCACCATGCTTTAATATGGACATTATCAAATTACGCATGATCACGAACCTGCCTGATCTCTTTGGGTACAAAGGGATAAGAGGGCCTTCAATAAAACATGAAATTCGATCATTCTGGCGATGTCTTAGATCCATCAAGTAAATGATATGTTTGTAATTTGTTTTAATTGGTGACCAGTTTAAAATTCATAATGTTGGTTTCTCTTAAAACAATGAGAATTTCTTCGATTGAATTCAATTTCAGATTGTGATGATTCGTGAGAAGCCAGACATTCGTGATCCGGTGAACGAGTTGTTCATTTGGGCAGTACTTTGCAACCTCAAATCCATGACCATGATGCTATGGAAACATGGCGATGAATCCATGGCTAAAGCGTTGGTTGGGCGGCGCCTCTTCATGGCTATTCGTGACATTGCCATGAAGTTTCAAAAACAAGACGATATTATTCAAGAGCTGGAAAGCCAAGCAGAGTAAGATGTGTAATATATTAAGCTGCTTTATTTTTACTTGTCAATTAGCTTGTTATTTTCTGCCGATGCTTTTAAAGAAAAGACGAAAACTCTTTAAACTCGTAGAACGGAGTCGTTTATAATCGTGTAATACAGTAGTGCGTTTGTTATATGATAATACGATAACTATTACGGGATAACATCAGTTTAATCTGAATTAGCCGTCTAGCACGCTGGACTGTCGTTTCTCAACATGGCGAACGGTCGATATTTTTCAACAAAATTGAAGCAGTTAATCAAATTGTAGCCTTTTCTCAAGCAACGAAAATGGAATGAGAAGAAACAAGTGTTGCGCTCATAGAGCTCACATTGACCTTTCAACACGAATAAAGACGATATTAGCACATATTTTTGAAAATACTTTTGATCATGGTTTTAGAAAGTTTGGTCAACTAGCCATCGACTTGCTGAATGAGGCTTTTCAACTGAATGAGAAGACGGCAGGAGACTTGGTGACGTGTAACTTGGTCAATTGGGGGAATCAAACATGTTTGAGCCTTGGTGTTTTGTCACACTTACTTGGTTTCGTTGCTCACCCGTGCGTTCAAAGTCTGTTGAATGAGAAATGGACTGATGCTTTGCAGTTCACTGGCTCACCTTTCAAACAGGTCTGAACAATTTGAATTATTCAATAAATATACATGAGCAGATATTTGTGTTGTTTTAAAGCATTTTCGTTACAGGAATTCTTCTTGATATCTCTCGGAAGTTTCAGTGCAATCTGTGAGCGACATTTTCTCATCTGATAAGTGTGTTTCCGCCTAAGTGTTCTAGGCTTCTCGTCTGAGGATAATATGTATTGATATTAATATCGGGCAATGTATTTCCAAAACTGATATTTAGATACGGTGTTTTTAAGACGGTGGCGTGACTTCAAAGGCGGAACTTTCTAAGATAGTAATGCATAGAGTTGTCAATAACTTATCTTATATTCTACCATTTTCAGGTCTTGGTAGGCTTGTTATGTCCTCTTTACGTGATGCGATTGAACTTCAAATCACTGAAAGAATACAAATTGATCTTGTTGACCGAGACAGAGTTCAAGCAAGTGGAAGATGAAGAGCAAACGAGGGAACAAGAAATTGAACAAATCAAAACTGAAACAAGACGAAAACAAAGCAAAAATTCTCTAAAAAGGTATTTATCGTTCTATAAATGCTATTCTCTCAATATGTGCTCTCGCGTGGTTTGTATTCCGTGGAGGGGGTTTCACTTCGCATTAAAAGTTTCCCTTGGCCAGGTACCATCATCTTTCATACGGGAAAGTATATCATGCATTTTAGGTGGGGTACGTACCCAAGAATATACTGTCCTCCGACGGGAACATTTTTTTGCGTAAATTGGAGAGCAGCCCTGACTCCTCACGAAAAGAATTCGAGGAAGCATACTTTCATTTTTTAATGATCAAATCCAATCTTTCGGCAGTGCGCAAATAGTACATGAAGATTCCTTGGAGTTGGTTTCTTTCGACAGTCCAAATCGTTCCTTCGAAATGACATCAAACGAACGTGTGATCGAAGAGACTTTTGAAATGCCATGGTACATGAAATATCCAAAGTTCTTTCAAGCACCTGTCACCAAATTTGTTGCTAATTTCGTAAGTTGAAGTATGCATTAATGTAGTACAAATTACATCACCCAATATGAAATCAAAATGGTAGAGTAAATTTCACAATTTTGACTTCTTATGGATATTATATCGTAAAAGAATCCAAGCGCGACCACTTGTCGTTGCTATAGATACCATGTTCTCAAGAAAATCAATTTGTTTCGAAACATCTGGCCCTAGTGATAATTCATTATGTAATCTTCTTTGATATCCACAATATATCTTTTGTAGATTGCGTATTTGTTCTTCCTCGGACTCTTCATGTTTGTGGTCACAACGGAACTAAATAAAGAACCCTACACAACAGAATGGATTCTCGTCATCATGGTTGCCTCCTACACTATGGAAGAAATAAGACAGGTTTGTAACCATCTTAATCATATTTTTGAATAGTATAAGTATAGTATAATCTCGTTTAATCTGATTAGAACTTTGATTCGTCTACCGTCTACTTTTTACATTCATGGAATATGTATTGTTTGATTTAACTACTATGACCAGCTTTGCAAATGACTTGTATCTAAATCTATTTTAAATAACCACTAAGCGTAATTTCGCGAATTTAACTTTCGCAAATTTAACTTTCGCGAATTTTAGAATGTTATTTGATTTTGCAGGCAAAAAACCGATAAAAATGCCCAAAAACTGAAAACTGAGTACAAAATAGCAAAAAAGTGTACTTTTCGCTGAAAATGTAATTTCTTACTTGGCAGAAACTTTTGCGAAAAGGGCAAAAATCGTGAAAGTTTCTACCCTTAAAGTAACATCTCATTTACATAGATCGCAGAATCGGATGCACAGACATTTCGCCACAAAATTCAAATGTGGTCAGTCAGTTATTGGAACTTATGTGACGCTCTGGCTATCCTTCTCTTCTTTACTGCACTTGTATTGAGATTGCACGGTAGGGAGACATTGTTGCTCGGTCACGTCTTGTATGCTGTGGATATCATATTTTGGATCCTGAGAATCTTGGACATGTTTGGCGTAAACAAACACATTGGTCCTTATGTCGTCATGATTGGTAAAATGGTAATGGTTTTCTCGCAAGTTTTTCGAGACTTTCCAAATCGAATCTAATTGTAACAAGTAAAATCTTCACAGAGATTGGAAAACGTTCACAATTTGGAACCGTTATCGTGTCTACCAAGTGGCCAAATATAGTTAACCCCGAAACTTATTTCGAAAGAGATTCTCACAGTGATTTAACGCAATGACCAGTCATTGTCAGATAATTGACGATATTTGACCGTTTAAGTTGAACCCAATCTCATTTCGGCATTAGTTCTGATAGTTTTACTGTTAGAAATGGTACTTAAGGTAAGTGTCTGCACGACGGCAGCTTAGAACACGTGCTTGAGCTGTTTACTTTACTCAAATCGATGTGTGTTTTCCCTCCGATATTATTATCTATTTTCATTCCGTAGACAATTGACTTGGTGAACTTCCTTTTCGTGTTGGTGGTGTTCACTTTAGCATACGGTGTGTCACGGTACGCCATTTTGAATCCGTACACGAAACGATCATGGAGCACGTTGTACAAGTTGGTGATGATACCTTACTTTCAAATCTATGGTGAATTGTTCCTGGAATATCCACAAGAAGACCCAAGTGAGATTTTATCTCGGAAATGCATTTTGTACTTTGTTATAAATGAAAAATTGCAATTGATTGCCTATTTCGATCGGATTAAATTTCGCGAGGTCAAAAATTTGCGAAATTTTGGACTTATTTTCGCGAATCAACAGTTCGAAAAATTTCTCGTGGGTTTAATTTCGCGAATCAGCTAAAAATTATTTTAAATTAGCTCTACTGGATACTTTAACTTTTGTCTAAAAAAGCAAATTTAAAAACTTTTAGTCGGAAAAAACTGAATTTCGAAATTTTGCGAGTTTGCAATCTCACACGATTGTTCGAATTTTATTTTCGCGGAAAAGGCAAAAATTCGCGAAAATTAACCCGATTTAAGTATTTTTTTCTTATTTCAGACAAGACGATATTTGAGACACCGACACACAACCACGAATACATACAAGTAGTAGCAGCAATCATCATGGCTATCTACCTACTGGTGGCTAATGTTCTTCTCATCAATCTCTTGATCGCTATTTTTAAGTAAGCTTGCCATCTATTAGAATTGTTCGTGTAATTTAATAAGTGGATAGTTAGGGTCTTTTTTCATACCACTCTTCTTTAACCTTAGAATAATCCCGCTTCAAACTCGAAAAGAAGAAAACAAGCCAAATTGGAAGTTCAATCACTCGGCAAGAAAAACTTCCGTACTCTATCGGAGGTTAAAACTGATGTTGGTTAGTTGTCTCGGTGCAGACTATAAATATTTTCACCCTTTTCTTCCAGTAACACCTACACACAAGTACAAGCCAACTCGAACGAGATCTGGAAATTCCAACGCTACCGGTTGATACAAGAGTATTCTGCTCGTTCCGCATTCTTTCCACCTCTTTCCATCATCGTCCACGTGTATCTCTTCTTTCGTTGGTTGTTCAATCGAAGCTTCTCCAGTGCTGCGAGAGGGAAACACGCTGATCGAAGATTAAGTAAGAAGATCGATTGAGATGACTAACTTATAATTTATTAATCGTCTGAATCAGAAGGTCTCTCGACGTGATCTTGCAATTCAAAAGTAAAGCTTTATTCTCCAAAACTACAATACTTCAACATTATTTATATCACTTGATTAAATTCTTACCGGGAATTTTTACCCTTATGTGTGTTGAAATACTGCGTTCATGTCGATCCCAAAATTTCGTAATTTACTTTTATCCATTCCAGAGAAATTCTTGAACAAGGACGATCTTCATGATGTCATATTATTTGAAGAAAAATGTTTAGCGAGCTATTTGAGACGTCAAAACTCCATTTATTCAGCGTCCAATGAAGAGAAACTTCGTATTATCAATGACAGGTAGAACCGTTAACCAAAACAATGTATTAAGAATTACATGTTGAAGTCTTAAATACGTGCAAATATTAAATGCTCTAGGGAAAGAGTTCCATAAGCTATAGGGTCAACCCGAAAGACGTAGTTTCAACACGGATTCAATCACGTACCTCTTCCAGGCAAACTTTTCACTCTTATTCTGAATTTTTTAAACTTTCATTTATTTTTGTTTCTATTGAATTGAATCTAAAGATTGGACGGTGTATCCAAAGTAGCAGAGCGTTACATTATCGATTCAACGACCACCAACCAAGGTAACTCCACACACCTCAACAACCTCAAAGAACGAATGGACAACTTGGAGGAAATTATGCGTACGATGATGGTCAAATTAACTGATGTTCACTCCACATTGCATTATGGGAATGCACCATCCACGATGCATCATTCCAATGTTTCTAGGCGACCGTCTTCTCAACCACCAAATCAACAAAATAACTATCACCGTTCAATTTCTGAATTCCACACTTTGGGTGGAGGGGGAGCCGCTTTTCATCCACCCACAGCACCTTGCTCACTACCTGTGGGCGTAAATGGAGACCGCCGCTCTTCAGCCACAAGCCTGAACCTGCCTTCTACACCGACCGGGGGCACCTACCCAAACCGCAGAGCTGACAGGTCGAGTTTTGTTCGACGAGCAGCTCATAATTTCAAAAGACCCTCCTTAAAAGCAAGACCAAGTGCATCTAGAGCTGCTTCTAACCAACGACAA
The DNA here is from genome assembly GCF_902728285.1 of Clytia hemisphaerica. Taxonomy (NCBI): domain Eukaryota; kingdom Metazoa; phylum Cnidaria; class Hydrozoa; order Leptothecata; family Clytiidae; genus Clytia; species Clytia hemisphaerica. Next base: position 1,077,097 of record NW_027103562.1, on the reverse strand, counting down.
GATTCACCCAGCAAAAAAGGAAGTTTTTCACGAGCAATATCTATGGATGAAAGTGCAAGCTTCGAAAAGGTATGATAATGTTGCCATAGTGGCAATACTTACTCATTATCTAGTATTCATCCTTACAGATTTATGGAAGAACTTTCATCATTTTAATACCAGCCTTCTTTTTTTGACCTACCTCCGGGTACCCCGGTGGAAATCCTTTAAATTAACCCATGTTCGTTCGTTCGTTCGTTCGTCTGTTACCAGCTTTTCTCGGGATTGGCTCATTACGTTTTTTGGCACAATGATGCAAAATGATGATTCCTAAAAAGTGACGGGGCCCGATTTCTATCCTTAGTTTTTTCTGATTTTTTTCAGAAAGATGCGTATTCGCAATGCTCAAAACATGGCCGAGTTCGATTTTTGAGAAAAAAAATTTTCCGGTTGAAAATGTCGGAAATCGCCGTTTTTGCAGATTTTCATTGGATTTTTTCCTTATATTTCTATGTTTTTCACACAAAAACAATTAATGATAACAATGCTCACCATCAAGCATGATTCAATTGTCAATAAAACCAACCCTTCCCTCTCCCCCCATCTATAATCAATGATGAATTTATTGCGTAATGCATTTTCGCTAAACGCTATATTTTCTGACTGATTTTTTTTCATTTTTCTCCTCGCATTGCTATCTAACTTTCATCATCAGGTAGGTCCATTCAGCATCTAGCTTGTTCTATTTTCAGAGATCATCTACTAGAAGGCGCACTTTATCGGATGTCAATCGGCCGGAAGTCAAAATCAATGACCACGTGCAAATCTTATCGCCCATCATCTCAGAGATCCGTCCTCGAGATTTTGAAGCCTCCAATCCTATGATTTCTAAAGGTAAAACTAAAGAAAACATTCCAGAATTTCACCACAAATAGATAAAAAGAGATCAACATGGAAGTAGGGCATTCTTAATTTTGCTTACTGCTCTCGTTCTTACACATAGGTGACCCATCTGAGCGACAAAGACAGGGTTCACATCCAACATTGCAGCGAACACAAGAAGTTGTGGAAGATGATGAGAATGATGACATCATATACACAGGTACGTTTCTCCCGGTGAAAGAAGGAAAGGGTAAATTTTAGACTGCTGATTGTCTGTTTTATATATCTTCCTATGCCAACTGTTGTTTGAAGAAATCGTACGAAACCCATTCACCACGTGGAAACAAAGGACTTCAATGTTCCACATTTTGACATGTTTGTTTTGAGCGTAAAAAGTCCAACCAGTTCCAACCACTGACCTTTATATATCCCTGGATAAAGTTAAATCCGCCATCTCTGATCTCATCTCATCACTTTCAAAAAAAATATCCGACCAAAGTTTGCTTAGCCGGGAGAAAGAAACGTTGTCCAGGGATATGTAAAGGTCAGTGCTTCCAGCTTGCTCTGAAACAAACTTCCTTCTTTATCTTAAATTTTAGGGGATGAAGGTTTTTTCGTAGAAGGATACGAAGAATATAATGATGAAGATTTGATGATCCCTGAAGAAATTCCCAACATTTTATCTCGGTGTCCCTCCTATCCTTTCTCTGATGTCCAAAGAGAGTTTGTTCCTGATATCAAAGTTCCCTGGAATGTAAGTGGTTTATTTTATTATATTACTCATGTCAAGATTGGTAACTCCAACTTGTTAAATCCTATAAAGGTTTCTTTACATCTTCTCTTCACTTGACGAATAGAAGGGAACCACAAGTTACACCATGACTAAAATGTATAAGGGAATGGTGCTAGCTTGTGCTACTGGAATCATATTTTCACATAAATACGAATGAAAAGTTAGATTATTGGAGAATTCAACATCGTTGTTCTTTTGTAGATACCGATGGATGACTATTCACCACCTTCTTATACTTCACCAACTGTCTCAAGTTATTTACCCTGGGTTGACCCCGATCCACAGTAAGTATGTCCTGGGCAGGGTTTGATATGGGTCGAAGAAAGCAAGCTCAGGGGGTGCATTCTTTGTTCTAGTGTCCAAATTTATTCAGAAAATGTAGGTTAATCCACTGGAGATATTATAGTTATAGAATATAATGCGATATCAAATGCTTGATACGTATACTAGTGAATTCGTGTTATGTATTTTACTTCACTTTGTCTCAGGAGCGACAAATTCAGGAAGATCGGGTTCAATATGAGTGAACGAAAAAGTTGTTGTGGAACGTATGAGCTGAATGGTGACGGTGTACCAAGGTAGGTGTCCTGCTTCACCTTGTTTGTGTTCTTTAGTGTATAGTAAGACGTTCTTTTCTACGAGCTTGTGACGTCAAAAAAAAACTTGAAAGATTCTTTGGTACATGAATTTTAAGCTTTTATTTCAAAGGGAATCACAGTGGTGTCAAAACTGCGTTTCACCACTCGGACATGAATGAAGTTCACTGCTTTCGGAAAATATACATGTTCTAATGTCTTGGACACAGTTTTATATACCCCTCTATTATTATTGAGTTATTTTTTCCTACGCTTCTATTTAAAAAAGTACTTTCATCACTTTCAGGAATCCAGTTGGACGAACGGGTTTGGAAGGTCGTGGATTGCTTTGTCATTATGGACCCAATCATTTGCAGTTTGCACTCATTACTAGGTAAAGTGTTGTTTGTGATTGATGAATTTTCATTACTAGGTATGAAGGGATGCATTCCACCTTGTGATATGGTTTTTCAACTGGTGATGGATTTGAACCTAAGAGATTAAAAAATGTCTTTTATTCGTAAACCATACACATGAACCTTTTTCCTAAGTCTGTTTCTTCGTGAAAATTTACTTATAGATGGAAGAAGAATATGGACGGGATGGGATACCCAAGCCAATTAGAATTGTTGGTTATCGTTCAAAAGAATTCCAAACTGAGCTTGCCTAATGTAAGTAAATTCATTATTCACTTATTTCTGCATGCACAAATTATCTTATTTCACTCTCTAATGCAAGAAACGGTGTCTTCATATTTTTTGGACCTACCTGGAGGTAGGGTATGTTCGTCCGTTCGTTAGTTCGTTACCAACTTTTCTCGAGATTGGGTCATTAGTTTTTCCTGATTTTTGGCACAAAGATGCAAAATGGTAATGCCCAAAATGTGAGGGAGCCCGATTTTCGAAAAAAATTCATTTCCGGCCGAAAATGCCGGAAATATGCCGAAAAAAAACGTTTTTTTGGCATTTTCTCAAGATTTCATCATTAGTTTTTTCTGATTTTTTGCACAAAGATGCGTATTAGCAATGCCCAAAACTTATCCGAGTCCGATTTTTGAGAATAAATCTTTTCCGGTCAAAAATGCCGGAAATACGCCGGAAATCGCCGTTTTAGCCGATTTAGAATTTTGCGACCAGAACTTTCTATTTATTTTTTCCCTACAACCGCCTTCCCTGTCCCCCCATCATCAATCAATGAGGAATTATTTGCGTTAGGTTATGCATTTTCGCTAAACGCTATGTTTTCTGACTGATTTTTTTCATTTTTCTCCTCGTATTGCTATTTAACTTTCATCATCAGGTAGCTCCATTCAGAATCTAGCTTGTTCTTGATCTTTCCAACACAGGGTCCGGAAGTGTTGAACAATTCGATGTCACCAGAACTACTCCGTTTCTTTTCCAAAACCACTTTGATCAGTAAAGGTGTGGACATTTCCACTTGTGATAGTGTGTGGATCGGACTGAACAAAATCATCGATAAAAGAGAAAAGGTATGTAAATGTTAAAAATTCTGATCCTCATCAAAATACTGGCAAAATAGCCCATTCTCTACTACTATTTGGATAATCCTTAACATCAGCAACTTTTATATGTGTTTTATGTGTTAGATAGTAATAATATAGCAGAAGAACTTTATTTCTCTCCACTATGAGAACCAATAAATTCTGGTGTTCTGGTAATTGATAATGGATTTTCCATAATGCAAGGGTTGCTAAGAGCCATTGCCCAGATAGTAATTTAGGAATTTAGCTGTATCCCTGTTTAACAGACTAGAATTGCTAGTTTTTATCAGCTCAGCCAAACATATTTTGTTTATGTAAGATACTTTTATCACCCCTTCTTTCATACGAATATTCTGTAAGTCTCACAGTGAAGTGATGCAATTTTTGATCTCTTTACACGAACAAGATATGGGAAGGTTACATGGACGATCGTCGCAACACAGACCATGCATGGATAGAAGCAACCGTATTTAATTATCACGATCCCGATGGAAACATCATTTCACAATTCATATCTGAGGTAATCATAATTACTAGGTAGAAGCTCATCAATCTTTTAATCAAACGCCTTGCAATTTAAATGAAAAGTCTTATGTTTGGTACCCGTCGGAGATGTCGAGTATTGGCAGGGTTCACATGAACTGTTTAAAAAATAGTATTGTAATTTGTTTCTTTACAAAATAGGGGGCCTCTTTTGGCCCGGTGAACGGCAAAGGTGAACGGTCCAAGGCGGCATGAAAAAAGTACATATTCACGCTAACCAATATACTGGTCTTGATAAGAATTCGCCGTCCTAGAATCTAGAATTCGCCGGAGTTAAACTTTTTATTTGCCAGAAATGAAATGAATCAAAACCCTTGAAAGTATAAATTTAAAACGCTTATTTTTCGGATCAAAAATTCAATAGCCCTAATCTTCCCATTTCCCTTCAAGCCACCAAGTGACGAAGAAGCAGCGAAGAGCTCAAAGAAGATGTATCAATGGAAAGATGTCTGTATCGATCCACGTCTGTTGGTCGATGGCCATTGTTATGGTGAAGCTACTGTCATGGAGTGGCTTGATATCTTGATCCAAAATAAAGAACCTTCTCTTAGGTGATCATTCGATAGATAAGTTAGACTGTTTCGTTGTTTGCCCAGGTGGAGTGTTACAAAACAAGGGTACGTCAAATAATGTGGTATATCGAGTAGCGTTAGTAAGATTACCGAGCAACTTGGATTGGGCTTTTCCAGAAAAAACCGTGCGCCTCCTGTTGAGGAGGTCCAACCTTTTGTGACCTACCCCCTTGGAATTCCAGGCAATTTTAGAATCATACCCCTCTGGAATTCCGAATTTTTACAAATTTTCAATTATTACCCCCTTGGAATTCCGCTTATTTTTGACGGATTTTCCTCTACCCTTATGGAATTCCACTGCATTTCAAACCTTACCCCCTTGGAACGGAAATGGACCTCCTCAACAGGGGGTGCAAGATTTTTTTCTGGAAAAGCCCATTGTATATTTTAGATACCGAATTTCATTTTCAATCTAAAGCTTTTCGACCAAGTTTGAACTTTTTATTGAAAAACATTAATATTTTCCAAAAGAATTTCAAAGTTGGGAGGACTCGAAAAATACACCTGCCATAAATTCAGAATTTTGAATAACCCATCCTTTGGGCTTCATCATTAGGCAGCAATTGAAACTTATTTTTAAACACTTATATTGCTTACACTGTATTAAATTTAAAGTTTAATTTGGTTTTACGTTTTTCATTTTTTTACTCAAATTTTTTACTTTTTTAGCTGATCCTTCAGATATTGTTAATTACGAGAATTGTGAGATAATTTTTAATACATTTTATTTATTTTAGATGCATCACTTTACTAATTTTTATTGATTTTACACATCAACTTTGTAAATATTCAAAATTTTTAATCAGTTATTTTTTTATTCAAATGGGTATATTTTAAAAAGAAACGTTCTGGATATTAAAGTTTTATCATTGAGTGGCTATTTACTGTATTATTGTTTGGTCATCCTTTTAATAAAACTCTTGGGTTACATTTTACTACATTTACACCACCATCTTTAGGAAATAATCAACAAAACAGAAAGTAATTAATGCATTGGTTTGCACTGGTGACCTTGTCATCACCACTAGTAATGAGTAAAACTTGATGAATGAGATTGTGATTGAATGGAGTCTGAAGGTTGAGGTGACTTGCGACGTGTCCAACTGTCTGTACAGTGCAACCCAATAGCGCTCGTTTAGGGGTACTCATTTATACATCAATAGAAGCCCTTTCCGATGTAAATTGACGAAATTGTTGTGTTTGAATTCAATTTTACACCTTAAAAAAGTAATGACCCAAAACATGGTTCAATACTAAAGAAAATTGATTACGATGTATTCAGGTCTTCCAGACAAGGAACATTTTTAACATGAATTTCTGGTGTTTCGTGAAGGTCTAACTGTCAAAGTGAGAATTCTACAGGTCTTGTGATACGTTGCTGATTTCACTGGAAACTGGAGAAAGTGACATTCATGATCGAACACATTATTACCAGTGTTTGATTTGTTAGGTTTTAGATATAGGTATAAAAATAGAATTTTATATACAATTTAGATTTTAAGACGTTGAATTTATGTTTACTATCGTTAATAGTAAGAGTTGCAGTTTCGAGTGCTTGGGTTGATAGGCTGTTGACTGACAGGGAATTGCTTTGTATCCAGTGATCGGCTGTCTGTGATGACCACGTCCTCGTAAGGTTTATTGTTGCTTGGGTCAACTCTCAGGTTCTGCACTTTATCCACGGTACACTAAAAGAGAGATGGAATTTTTTTATTCAATAACGTCCAAATGCACCGTTAAATCTGTTTCAACAGAATACGTATATCAAAATCAATATTGACATAAATTTATTTATTAGAACCAGTAGTGGAGTCAATATGAAAGTATTAGATGACAGACCTGATAAAACACGGCTTTAGTCTGATCTAACCAAAAAAGACAAAAGAACTAAGAGACATTTGGTGCTACTTGATTTCACAGAGATGTTCTATGTAATGAAAGTAAGGTATAGATGAATCGTACTCACCCATCCATCGAGAAGCTTTCCAAAACAGACATGCTTTCCAACCAGCCAAGGTGTGTCAGCTGTGGTGATAAAGAATTGTGAATCGTTGGTATCTTTACCAGCGTTTGCCATACATAGCCAACCTAGTATTGACAATCAAATTAACGATTTATATCTAACCATGAACATATAAACGACTGGACATCCATCTCCTTTGTATTTTTGAAGATAACACTGCTAGCTTCGTTGCCGCCTCGTTAAAATCATCAAATGAAACAATAAATTCTGATGGTATACCTCTTGGGAATACCTTGCTAACAACGTCAAAATTTCGACAAAAGTCTTTGTTGTTCTACTTTTCTCAAGTCTTTTATCTATATCATAACAAATATAACAGAGGCAAAATCATCGTCAGCTTGTCAAAACTCCGACTAATATTTCCAAATTTTGACTTAAAAGTGTCTAATAATTTTAGAGAGTGTCACATTCTAATTTTAATATTCTTATGACACAGGCTCTCAACTTTGGCAAGCTATTTTTTTCAAGTCAGAAAAAAAATTATTGGAGTGACAAAAGGGATTCAAAAGTATACACGCAGTTGAAATTCTGCATTTCAGAGTTGAAAATGTTGATGAAATGTTCGTGAAAAAATTTGAAAATAATTTTTTTGTGCATTAGGAGTAATGTTCAAGCTCTATCAATCATTTTACCTAAACAAATCAAAGAAATAAAATTACGACGGAATATTGTCGGATTTTTTATAGCAATTTTGAAATACAGGCGGCAACGAAGCTCGCTTCAAAGAGATAATAAAAGATAGATGTCCAGTCGTTTATATGTTCATGATCTAACTTAAGCAAACTTATTTCAAACTTGACACCTTTCTATAACTGGATATAATTAGCATTACATAAATTTCTCCACGTGAAACAAAGGTGGTTGCTTTAAAATCCAACATTTTTGATGATTAGGAGTGGAACCTATCCTAAACCAATAAAACACAAGGAGACTGGGTTCGAGCAATGACGTCAAAATATCTGAAATTATTGCATTGATTCGTTTGTCGCTCCTTTCTGGTAAACTCTAGCTCCCCATGCTTTAACGGTTGATAGTTGCATTTGTATGTCGTGAGATCATTGAATTAGCACAGAATGCACCTACCTGGACCGTTAGGGGTGATTTTGAAATTTTCATCAGCAAAGTGATCACCATAAATACTTTTACCACCAGTTCCATCTCCGTTCGTTATATCACCACCTGTTAGAAGGGAGAAGGAGAAATGCTAATTGACTGTTAATCTGTAATTAAAATGTCATCTTAAAATGTATTCGCCTGAAAATTTCGAATCATACTTTAGAGTTACAGTGATTGTTCTCTTCCAGTATAATAACACCCTATTGTGAGAAACTGGAAAGTCCAATGTGTTTTCCATATGGCAGAAAGGCAGAATATGTTGTTTGATCTCTTTGTAGAAAATGATGCTATTTTGTTCTGTTACCTTGAACCATGAAATCCTTGATGTCTCGATGAAATTTGCTGCCACGAAAACCAAACCCATACTAGAATAAAAAAATACAAGAAGTAGTAGTTCGAAGTAGCTCCATAAGAAGTCAGCATTATTGATTGAAAAATATTTTGAAGGGATACCCTATTGCCCGTTCAAGTCATTAATGCTGTTTATTAACTTTGGCTTGTGAGAGCCAAGTAATAATGATTCTCACCTCATGATTGGCGAGTGCCACAAAATTGGCCACAGTTTTGGGTACAGCACATCCAAACAATCCGATTAATAAGTCGCCTTCTTTTCGTCCACCTATTGATATTCCCATCGTTACTTCTTTCGTTACTTCGTAATCGTTGCATGGATACATACTCGGTCCCATACCTCCGATACCACCGTCACGGGACCGAGCCTTCTCCTCTTGTTTTAAGAACAGTTCTTCTTCAAGGGACCCAAGAGCTCCGAGACCATTTCGATTTTTACCGAATGCGCTAAAACTGGAATCTGGAATGGAAGTGGTAAACATTGGATTATCAAATTGACTCGGACTTTATGAAAAATGGAGAAGATAAAGAAGGCTTTTTGGCTTGGTTTAGCATCCAAGATTGGTTAACTTTTGTGACGAGTTCTTTACGCTTTCAAAATTTAAACAAGCGACGCTGAACTCGACAAGCATGGGACCGAACTCGATAATCATTACCTTCCTCTCCATGGTGAAAAACATTTCCATTTTTATCGTCAGCTTGAAAAGAATTTAATAACTCTTTAATTGATGAATCATAATCATCTTTAGCCTCGAAATTCTTTCCAATACCGGCCTGTGCTAACGAACTGACATCTTTGTTAAACTCTGCTTCTGACACATCTTGAGATGGTTTACCTATCATTCCTGCTAGTTCATTCCCTGAATCTCTCACCACGTGGTTATCGTCTAAACCAACATTACCAGCGTTGAGAAGGTTTTGTAAGTCCTCGATCTGTCGTCCATAAACAACACTGACCAGTAATGCGCAACATGAAACCAACAACATTTTTTTGTTTCCTGAAAAACAGTATAAAAGAATGATAAATTTCTTTATGAAAATACCTCAACTTTAACTTGAAAACAAATCCTGGGTACATAAATCATATGGAGATATTTTCAATTTTTAAATCACGATTTACAATATATGTTCCATTCGATTTACTTGTTTAAATGTTTCTTTATAAAACTGTTGCATTTTGCAAACGAATTTACATGAAATTCTAACCAACATGATTCCTCATTATTTATAGCGGCAGAGAAAAAGTTATCTTGCTAATTCTATTATTGCGAAATATGGGGTTTACCCCAGTCATTCTGAATTCAGAAAGCGATGTTTCAAAATTGAAATATAGGTGTTCCAGGGGGTAGTTACTCAAATCATTCAGAAAATGATGAAAACTTTAGAAAATATAGAAATTATTCAGCATAATTACGGGAAAACGATATTTCATTTTTCAAGACACTCGATTCAAAAGACATAAAAATACTAAGCCTTAGGGGATATATGGGCGGGTATGTAATGCTCCCTGTTGTAAATTTTAACCGTTCTATTTATTTTTCTAGCGGAGGTTAAAAAAATATTTACTTATGCTTCTATACTGTATTTGGGGTACTGTAATGATAGAGCTGTTGTGTTAGACGGCGGTTGTAGAAATTAATGACGATATTTCCGGTGTTTGGATTACTCTTAGGTCCCAAATAAACGGGGGGGTTCAAATAAAGGGGGGGTTTGGAAAATTTTCAAAATTCCAAAGAACTAAATAAATTGTACTTCTGAAAACCCCAAAATAAGGTAAATATAGGCTAAAATCAGGCTTTTTGGAGCAAAATAAGGGGACTTCTTTTTGCCAACTGAAAATATTCTTAAAAGGTAATAAACGAGGGGGTTCTAATAAGGTCTGAGGGGGTTTGGAAAATTTAACAAGCGGGGGGGGCGTTTAATTGGAACCTAAGAGTACCCATACCATAAATTGTACCTATCCTCCATATCGTAATCAAGAGTAGATAAGAAACAATGTTTAATTTTATATCCTTCCTCACTAAAGGAGAGAAATCTCGTTTCCCAACAAAATCGGAAACCATTTCAAATGGCATTGATCGCCAACCACCAAGAAGGCAAACTCAGGGGACCCCTGACGCTTTCATTTAATTAATTAATAAAAAATTTTTGCGAGGAAATAATAGATCTTATCGGAGTTTTTGATTTTTCTAAAAAAGCGATATGCATTGTGGGATTGTTTCGGGAGTATTACAATAGAAATCTCTGAGGAATTCCTCGAGGGGATAATTCTGTTGTAATACTCCGGAAACAATCCCACAGACAAATTGTCGGAGTTTTTGATTTTTCTAAAAAAGCGATGTCGTCTCCGATAAAATTAATTATCTCAATTTTTGCGGCTCTTGTTAGCTCTCGTTCTACTGCTAGTCGGGTCTAGCTGCTGATGCGATCTTAAAGAAGGGAAGTTACACCCGACTGGTCAGTCAAGATGGCGTGCGTGCGAGTAACGAAGTGAGGTTCAAATCAAATTTTAGTGAAAATTTAGGTAGAAGAGCAGTCTGAAGGCAATCATTTGGCTGATTTGTTTTATCTTTTTATGAGGGTAGAGTAATCAGTAAAGACTTTTTCCTTATTTTTCTGGAAATGTGGGCACATCTCAGAAATTATCAAAACTGAACACAGTACAGTTTACAGTTAAGTTAGTCACACTAGGAAATCAGGCTTTCAGAAAAAACAACATCAGTCATCTATATACAGGATGCATTTGCAACAACAAGGATGGGAGTTACATGAATCAAGTTTGCAAGACAATTAATTAAAACTTGAAAGTTTGAAACAAAATAAAACGTGCAGCCAGCCAAAATCAACCAACCAAAATTTGAGGGCGGGGGCGGAAGACACATGTAGCGACTCCAGAAGTCATGCAACTTTCGTTGACGTCAAACCAAATGTTTCATTTTTCCGTGAACTTTGAACCCTTCGAACTTTTTTTCTATGTATATATGCTAAAGCGTTCCGGTTTTTACTAAATGAAAGCCCGTGATCTTAGCTTTCCAGCGGTATATAACACTGTGGACACGGGCTAGACGGCAAATTGGTAAAATGCCGAACGTTTTGCAACATTTTGAAAATTGTTTGCCGACGGGCAGTTAGTCACACTAGCGTCCCGCCAAAATGCGTATCAAAGATTAATGCTGCGAAAACGTTATACCGTTTACTTGACTCTCAAGCAAAAAAATGTGCCGCAAAACTTCTAAAGGGATTCATGAAAAAATACCCCGGCGCTTTTTAATGAAATTTACATTTTCAAAAATTTTGAGAAATTGCCTAAAATTTGAGCCATAGATGAAAAGATTTGAGCCAAGCCAACCTTGAAAACTAATTGGAAGATCAACTTCCCAAGAAAAAGATCTATGGGGGAGGCGGAACCCACCTAGATCCGCGCATCAACGGATAGCCAGACGATGTCAATCGAACGGAATCGAACGAAAATTCCAATCGAATCAATCGAACGCAATCGAACGCAATCGAATGATTGCGATTCGATTGCCGAACGCAATCGAATATCAATCGAACGTAAAATTCTGGGTAAAATTCGATTCAATTGATTTGATTGATATTTGATTACGTTCGATTACGTTCGATTGCTATTCGATTGCGTTCGATTGATGTTCGATTATGTTCGATTGATGTTCGATTACGTTCGATTGAGGTTCGATTACGTTCGACGGGTGGTCGATTAAATTAGATTCCAATTTACCTCAATTCCTTTCAATTTCGAGTGCCTCTTATTAGGGAGGTTAAGTATCGATACGATAGATATATCAACGCAACGAACAGGCTTTGACACACAACCTGCAGTAAACATGCGGGCCTGCATGATCTGCATTTTCTAGAATCCAGGCTAAATTGTCTCTATTCTATAACGAAACATCGTGAAAGATTGTTGTTGAACAAAGTAGAAATAACATCTACTTTGCTACCTTTACTATCTTGCAGAGAAAAGCCCGTTTGTCGCATTGATTTGTCTTCGATACTTAACCTCCTTATTTTCAAACCTCTAATTCTAAGACCTTTAATTTTCGCGCACCTTCTAAAATTTCCGTGTCATGTACGCTTCAATTTTCGCGCGCCTTTGATTTTATCATTTTATCAAGGTACCGTAGGTCGGGGAAACTTCGGACAGATTTTCAAGTTTTTTCTTTATTTCTCCTGGAATATGAAAAAAAGATCAACCAAACTTACTGTACATAACATTTGTGTTATTGTCTTTCAGGAAACAAACGTTACAAGTAAATCCGCCAGGTCATTATAAAAGAAACACCATCTCAAGTTCAGAAAGGTTAACTTCGTAAAATGTTAAACTTCGGAATGATTTGCCGTCACTCCAACGATCTACCATCATGACTGGATGCTGCGCCATTTCAAAACAAAAACATTGAATTTGAAGTGCTATTTGTTAAAAAATACCAAGAGACAAATTTGCGTGAGCCGAGAAATTAACGACATAAAGATACGGATTGCGCTTAATTGGTCAATTAATTTTCTGGGCGTGCAATGGAAGTGTGAATAATAAAACTCATCAACCAATCATTAGTTTTTGCACGTAATTTTTTATGGACGCTAAACACATGATGAGAGGGTCTTCCTCAGAGTAATTGGTGAAACAAACACGTTTTATAAGAACTTTTTCGATTAGACTGTCTCGTTTCCTTATGGTTACTATCATATCCAGAAGCAGCCACCGACCTAAAATTTGCAAATATCTGTTCTGATTTGCCAGCTGGAAGGATTTCCACGAAATTAAGAACAGTTCCTCGTTTTCCAGGGGAGAAATTTTTACTTCAGAACAGTTATAATTTTCCAGCTAGGAGGTAAAAAAACTTTCAGAACAGATACGAAATTACCAGGCGATTGATTTTACGCGAGTTAACTGTTCTTATCTACCAGGGCTGACAAAATCTTATAAGAACAGATCGCTAAATTCCAGCTTGACACTGAAGGACTTTTAAGAACAGATCCACAATTTCCAGATGTTTTGTAGAACAGATCGAGAATTTTGAGCTGCCACTCCAGGCAACCACATTCAGGACTTTTTTGAAATTCCCTCAGAACAGATAGGAAATTCTTAGACACCATATTTATAAAAATAAGATATCAAACTATTTTTTTCATAAGAACAGATCATATTTTTCCAGCTGGTACCAATCTTCAGTAGAACAGATCATATTTTTCCATCTGGTCCAAATCTTCAGTAGAACAGACCATATTTTTCCAGCTGGTCCCAATCTTCAGTAGAACAGACCACTTTTTTTCCAGCAGACTTTTTTTTTTAGTTCGCTAAGAACAGACCGCCATATCCAGCTGGAACGTGCCTTCAGAACAGATATTTTGAAGTCCCCCTTCGGTGGATGCTTTCGCATATCGTTATATTTCATTAGATATTTTTCTTATTTTTCGCAGGACTTTCGGATGCTAAGTTCTAAGTATTATTTTTTTCGGAAGCCCATAAACTTTACCGACTTTCAAATAAAGTAGCAACGGTCTTTTTAAAACACCCCTGTGTCGACTCCCGCTCCACTTGAAAAATTGGGCCGATATTTCGTACCCGGTGGGGCGGGAAACATCTTTTCAATTTCAACCTCGCATTAGAAAATTGAAAAAAGCACTTCAAAACGACCCCAACAGATTTTGATAAAAATTTCAACCCTATTTTCTATGTGTTGTTTTGAGTGTGAAACATGGGTGTTATAGAGAGATAAGCGAGAGAGCTAAATGTTCATTGTGAAAAAACTGTTTCAAGTTTTATTTTTTGCAATATGAGAATTTATTTTTGATTTCCGTATTACATTATACATTCCCGTATTACGTATACATGCACTTTAGTGGTTTCAATGAAATCGGGATCAAATCAGCAAAAAGCCAAAGTGGACAAATGGGTGTTTTATACAACTACAAGTCAAGTGAAATTTGATGTTTGCTAAAAATATCGCTTTAAATAACTTGAGTTACTGTTGACTTTCATATTCAACTTGACTATACTAGGAGGCCACGGCTTTTTTCTACACAGCCAGGGGAATAATAAAACCCAGTCTTTGATGAGGTTTCCAATTTATCAAGAGATAGAAAATTGACTTTATATTCAACAGTAGACTACAATTTTGATTTAGATAATTGTTCGACGATAGACCAGGTGGACGTGTGAGGAAGTTAGCGCAATCAAGATCGTGGTTAAAAGTAACCCAATATAATACACAAGGCTTGCCTAATTTTTAGTAATGAAAGAAATTGGAACGAAACGCCGTACTGTAAATCACGCATTAAATACTAATTAAATGTTTTGTTACCAGTGGGACTACGGGCGGTTCACAAGTTCGTCGATGCAGGTTTTATAGATTAGATTAAAAAGAGATGAAAAGAAATAAATACAAAAAATACCTACCGAGTAAGTAAGAACTTTAATGGTAGACTAGAAACATAATATTGTATCTCATTCTGCTTCATTACAGCTGTATATGTCTTACCTTACTTTAAATAAGACACCCCTATCTCACAGTGGCCCCGGTGGAGTTTTTTTCCAACAGAGAGGATAAAAATTCCAATTGATATTTTTGCCAAATTTTCCAGTGGGGCTGGAGGATCTGTGACACAGGGGTGTAATAAGCACATACCATTTGACGGGTTTGAAATTTTTGAACTTATCGTCTTTTGATTTGAGTTAAAGGTTAAATGTTACGATTACGAAATTTACTTTGTTAATTATATCGACTTTATACACCCACTTACGGATTTAAGACGATAGAGCAAGTATGTCGGAAGCATACGAAGGAGTGCAACAATAGTTAAAGACAATGAATTACAATTACAAATCTCTTCATCTAATAAGTTCGACAGGGTCTATGACCGTCTATAACCCTCCAGTAATATAGTGATACAGAGGTTTCTTGAGTCAAAATGATTTGTAAGCCAGCTGTAAGAACCATCGGCTGTCATATCACAGAGGGACTGAATGATGATAACTTAGGGGTAGTTTTCACATCAAAGCCACAATAAATTGATTATATTTATTTTGGAGAAATTCGGCACCTGGATCTTGCGAAATCACTGATCACTTTAGGCGTACAAACGAGCACAAAGTTTTGCGAGGCCGAAATAGCGCAAAGTTTACGACAAACTTTCACGAATCGTTAATTTTAAAATTTTTAAACAAATGATGGCTTATTAAAGGAACAGACAATTCTTGAATGAATTAGATTGCAACCTTTGTCTTTTGACTTGTGAATGAGGCTTTTTCAGGCTAAAAGTGCAATGAATCCGTGTGAATCTTATATTTATTACAGCTTCTTACAGATTTTCTATTGCGTCAAAAACTTTTCGTCTGCATAAACTTTCGCGAATGGCCAGAAAGAGAAATTTCTTTTCTGCATAAACTTTCGCCAGCAGAATTTTTCGCGACGTTTGCAAATTTTGGCCTTTTTCGGAGGCTCTTTAATTAGTTACCATAATGTTAGATTTAAATCATTAGAATTTGCATCCAACATATTATGTGGATCAGATGGTGACTTACAAGCAAGCATTTTCCAAGAATTGTTTGACATATTCTAATGTTCTAATGAAGAAAATCCACCATCATCGACTTCTAATAAAAAAGGGTTTTCCCTTTACCTTACTTACCAAATTATCTGCGCGTTTATCATCAATGTCTGGTGACGTCAGAACAAAGTTCTTATAATTGCTTCGAAATCACATTATGTTTCTCTTGGGATTCGTTTAAAGAAGATCTTTCTCGGCTGACGGTAAAGCTATTCTCGCATTGACTTTCTCGGCGAATTTATGGAGCAACTTTGAAGAGCTATTGAAGATTGAGGAATGCTTATTTTTGGCCCAAATAACTTTTAACGTGACATTCAATGTCTCCTCTTTTCATCACATAAATAAAATTATGAGGTCGCCGCTTTAGATATCGAACAAATCTCTTTACAATGGAAGATGGTAAAATATCGTGGTTTTCTTCAATTTCTTCTTCGTTTTTCTTTCGGCGTTTCGTCGCTTGATATGTATCGTCGAGTGTACTTCATTTCTGAACTGTGAAAGAAAAAAGTACGATAAAATGTTAAATCCTCGCGAAGTAATCACTTGTTAAAGATTTTAGTCCGAAGTTTCCTTCATTCCGAAGTTTCCCCGACCTACGGTAGTGTCATTCTTTCAAATTTTAAAATAAAAAAAGACGAAAGTTAAATTCGGCAAAAACACTTAAAGTGTTTGAAATGGTTCGACTAAACAAAACGATAGGAGAAAGCAAAAAAAAAAAAAGAGATAGATAATAGCGGATTTTTTCCCATCGCAATTTAATTTCTTAGTTTTTCAAGACAAGTATGGTGACGAAGAGAGGCGCGTTGATCGAGTCCGCCGCCGCGACCCTTGTCCCGCAAAATCTAGTAGGAGTAGGACACTCAATAAGCTGTTTGATTTGAGTGTTTTCGTTTACATTTCACTGCCGTTCCTCGACCCCCCCTTAACGTATAGTAACATCGCAACAGCCGAAGGTATAAATAGCGAACACCATCGGGAAATCGACTTGGTTTTTCAATACTTAATTTGAGCAATCCGCCTTGAATGTCACTGACACTGGAACGAGAAAAATATCTGTTAACTGATCACATCGGATCATATCTGCCAGCCTTTATCAGCCGAATTTTATTAGCGAGGTCAAGTTAATAAGCAAGACTAATGGGGAGAACAACGGTGATATGGAAATCGCGAACCGGCCAAACAGCCATCGTAGATTTTGCGGGCAACATGACAGACAGACGTCTTTCCTTCGATTCATATCATTTAATTAACGTTTATCGTTTAACGCTTCAAATGTTGAACGAGAATCAACGTTAATTAACAGAATCAATTAGTCGAACCAGTCGAATGCATAAGCCAATCGAACGTAGTTGAATCAATAGAATCAATCGAATACATTAGTCAATCGAACGCAATCGAATCAATCGAACACAGTCGAATCAATCGAATCAATCGAATCCAGGCACTAATCGAACGCAATCGAATAAATCGAGAAAATCGCGGTAATATTCGATTGGCATTCAATTGCGTTTGGCAATCGAATTTCAATCATTCGATTGCATTCGATTGCGTTCAATTGATTCGGCGTTCGATTCGTTCGATTGACATCGTCTGGGGATAGGCTGTTTCCCGGAAATTTCGCCGGACCTCAAACAATGACCCATTTACATGTGCGGAATTATTTTTACTTTAGCGTACAAACAAGGCCTTAAAAATCGAAGCGCTGTCTAGGGAATTGAATGACAAATTTTGGTTGGTTGATTTTGGCTGCTGCACGTTTTATCTTGTTTCAAACTTCCAAGTTTTAATTAATTGTCTTGCGGGCTTGATTCAGGTAACTTTCATCCTTGTTGTGCAAATACATCCTGTAGATGACTGATGTTGTTTTTTCTAAAAGCTAGATTTCCTAGTGTGACTAACTGACGGGAGAAAAAAAAATTTGCAACTATCGAAGAACAAATGTGTCTGGAAACGGAGGAAAATGTATTTGGAGGCTGAAACTTTGTATGTTTATCAGAAAAAGGGTGAGGAATTCAAAAATCACAATCGCTAATTCTAGTTCTTTCATTTTCATGTAGTTTTTTTAACTTTTTTGCTTCTTTAGCATGGGAATGTCCCAAAAAAAAGTTTTTATTTCTGCCGAAATGGATTTTTTTTTCATTTGGGGCTTCTCCTTTCAGAAAAACTTATTCTTTATTCATAAGTTTTTGTTCCTCCATTTCCAGAGGCCCCTTGAAAATGGGTCCTACCACCTTTTTTGACTCATTTCAACCTTTTCCAAGCTATTTTCTTCAAAAACAAAAATATATAAAACAATGCAATGTCTTCTTTTTTCAAAAAAAGATATATTTTTCGTTATTTTGATAAATATACTGTATAAATATTTTACAAATATTTTTATATAATGATATTTTAACACCATCAGAGAATTCTCCCTCCAAATTTGAGGTCTCTAGCTACACTAGGAAAAGAGATATGCAAAATTTAAGAAGCATGACTGGAAAATTTCTTTTTTTTACTTTTTTGACACATTTTTCGAATTTTTCCAAGCTATTTTCCTAACCTTTTCTTTACAACCACTAATCCTCTGGAGGCCTATGACCCCTCATTTTCTTTCTTTTTCAAAGCTCTACAAGATAGGATAGATTTTGAAAAAAAAATTAAAACTTGAAAAATCTTCTGGAGTTGCTAACACAGGATTTTCAAGGACAAAAGTTTTCACCAAAATTCGAAATTTCCAAGGCGAGGGAAGAAAATGTATGAATTTCCAAGGCAATTGAATCAAAAAAGGTAAAAAAGACTGGAATTTCCGATGCATTTTGCAAAAGTACATGGATTTTTATCGGAATTTCCGACCACCACTGGAAAAGGCGGTCATCGAAAAATTGTTCTATTCACGTCACCCGCCCGCATCAAATTTTCCGCTGATTTTCCGGTGCGGAGATGCGGAAAAAAATCTGGGAAAAGCAATTTGTTCTTTTAAAGTATAGCTTTTTTCTCAATGGCTCTGACGACCATCGAAAAATTGTTTTGCTCGCGTTACCACCCGCCCCTTAGTTACTGGCGTGATTAAAAAAAACCCGGGAATGTTTTTGACCGCCCGTCCGCCGCATGCATTTTTAACACCCGTTGCGACGCGAACAGAGCATTTTTTCGATGACCGCCAAAGAAAAATTATTTCCGAGGCTAGAAAAAATGCACGTCGTCCGACAGGGGGTAACAAAAATTTTCTGGAATGGCCCAATTCCCGAGACCAGTTTTCAGATCGTGACAGATTTCGTCGAGATCTCGGGGGCAGCACCTTTCCTTTTCCGTAGGGCAGGGGCAGAAAAAGTTGTATCAGTGCCCTCAGGGGCAGAAATGCTTCTTACCAGGGGTAGAAAGTGCAAGAATCCAAGGCCAAGGGCAGCATCTACAAACCACCGCCAACGTCTGTCATCTTTTCTTCCGAACTGTTCCGAAAATGATTTTGACAAGATTACGGCAGCCTAAATTAATAAGTTTACGCCCAATCGACAGCCCTTTTTAATAAAACGCGGCCTTCCGCCCTGAAAAATAACGCCCTCAACACTATTGAACATCTCAATCGCGGTATATACCAAAACAAAGCGTGAAAAAATTTTATTCAAGATGGCGGAGAAACGTGCTCGCGATCTTGGAGAAAACAAATGTTGGGTATGCCAAAATCCAGTGGGGAACTGCCACAAATGTTTACAATATAATAACTATGTCCGCGCCTTTTGTGGGAAAACAGATTTAGAGGAAGAAGGATACAATGCATCGAACGTATGCTTTTTAAATGTGCTCCTCCTGATGAAGAAGAAAATCAACCTTTTTACCAAACAACGACCATTATTGACGACGATGATAATGAAAATACTACAACTGTAGGTACAACTAATGATAAACCCAAAGCCAAACTTAAGAGAAAATTAGGTATATAATATTTTAATTAGTTTTAAGGAAAATTGTTTAACACTAACACTTTAGAAATGCTGCAAAGATTTTTTTTTTCTATTTTAATAAGTCTTTTTTTAATTTCTAAGCCGGGGGGGGATACTAGGGTTTTGATTAGAAATTTCATTTTTAGCGATGATAATGAGCTACTCTATTTTTATTTTACAGATGGTGACGAGAAGAAGAAAAAGAAAACGAAACAGTACACCTGGAGCTACAGAACGCCAGATCAATGCTTGAAAGACCTGATTTCAGTGACAAAAGAAACCGCTAAAGCGACTCAAAGAAAAATTCAAGGTGGCCGTCACCAAAGAGGTAAAAGATCTTGCGAAAGTTTTTGATTTGGAGGAGTCGAGTTGTTTGCTTGAAGGGTATATATGAGAAGATAGGAAATAAGCTTGTGGCCAGCAGAGAGTCAATCACTAAGTACGATCCGCATGGTGATAAAGAATTTAAGAAATTCTATAAAAGTGTTTGCGACCTTCCCCACGTTTAAGATTTATACCACGAAGAGCCCAATCTAAATCTTCTTCCCCACCACCATTCGGCTATTTTGACAAAATATAGATCAGTGTTGCGGAGTATGGTGTTTGAATCTCACACGTCATCCATATTTACCAAAATAAATGGGGAAGAAGAGATTGGATACAAAAAATTGATCAAAATTACAAATTAGTTTCTGAGGAAATGTGAGTAATTTATCGATGTTGATGGCTTGTTGATTTTCTTAAAGAAAAAGATAACGGGTATAGCTTTTTCTAATCCTGGAATGTCGAGGTTCCAGCTACACTGAAAATAATTCTGCACATGTTAATAGGTCAGTGTTTGATGTCCGGCAAAATTTCCGGGAAATAGCCTATCCGGCAGTGCGCGGATCTAGGTGGGTTCCGTCTCCCCCGTAGATCTTTTTCTTGGGAAGTTGATCTTCAAATTAGTTTTCAAGGTTGGCGTGGCTCAAATTTTTTATCTATGGCTCAAATTTTAAGCAATTTTTCATAGTTTTTGAAAATAAAAAAAGACGAAAGTTAAATTCGGCAAAAACACTTAAAGTGTTTGAAATGGTTCGACTAAACAAAACGATAGGAGAAAGCAAAAAAAAAAAAAGAGATAGATAATAGCGGATTTTTTTCCCATCGCAATTTAATTTCTTAGTTTTTCAAGACAAGTATGGTGACGAAGAGAGGCGCGTTGATCGAGTCCGCCGCCGCGACCCTTGTCCCGCAAAATCTAGTAGGAGTAGGACACTCAATAAGCTGTTTGATTTGAGTGTTTTCGTTTACATTTCACTGCCGTTCCTCGACCCCCCCTTAACGTATAGTAACATCGCAACAGCCGAAGGTATAAATAGCGAACACCATCGGGAAATCGACTTGGTTTTTCAATACTTAATTTGAGCAATCCGCCTTGAATGTCACTGACACTGGAACGAGAAAAATATCTGTTAACTGATCACATCGGATCATATCTGCCAGCCTTTATCAGCCGAATTTTATTAGCGAGGTCAAGTTAATAAGCAAGACTAATGGGGAGAACAACGGTGATATGGAAATCGCGAACCGGCCAAACAGCCATCGTAGATTTTGCGGGCAACATGACAGACAGACGTCTTTCCTTCGATTCATATCATTTAATTAACGTTTATCGTTTAACGCTTCAAATGTTGAACGAGAATCAACGTTAATTAACAGAATCAATTAGTCGAACCAGTCGAATGCATAAGCCAATCGAACGTAGTTGAATCAATAGAATCAATCGAATACATTAGTCAATCGAACGCAATCGAATCAATCGAACACAGTCGAATCAATCGAATCAATCGAATCCAGGCACTAATCGAACGCAATCGAATAAATCGAGAAAATCGCGGTAATATTCGATTGGCATTCAATTGCGTTTGGCAATCGAATTTCAATCATTCGATTGCATTCGATTGCGTTCAATTGATTCGGCGTTCGATTCGTTCGATTGACATCGTCTGGGGATAGGCTGTTTCCCGGAAATTTCGCCGGACCTCAAACAATGACCCATTTACATGTGCGGAATTATTTTTACTTTAGCGTACAAACAAGGCCTTAAAAATCGAAGCGCTGTCTAGGAATTGAATGACAAATTTTGGTTGGTTGATTTTGGCTGCTGCACGTTTTATCTTGTTTCAAACTTCCAAGTTTTAATTAATTGTCTTGCGGGCTTGATTCAGGTAACTTTCATCCTTGTTGTGCAAATACATCCTGTAGATGACTGATGTTGTTTTTTCTAAAAGCTAGATTTCCTAGTGTGACTAACTGACGGGAGAAAAAAAATTTGCAACTATCGAAGAACAAATGTGTCTGGAAACGGAGGAAAATGTATTTGGAGGCTGAAACTTTGTATGTTTATCAGAAAAAGGGTGAGGAATTCAAAAATCACAATCGCTAATTCTAGTTCTTTCATTTTCATGTAGTTTTTTAACTTTTTTGCTTCTTTAGCATGGGAATGTCCCAAAAAAAAGTTTTTATTTCTGCCGAAATGGATTTTTTTTTCATTTGGGGCTTCTCCTTTCAGAAAAACTTATTCTTTACTCATAAGTTTTTGTTCCTCCATTTCCAGAGGCCCCTTGAAAATGGGTCCTACCACCTTTTTTGACTCATTTCAACCTTTTCCAAGCTATTTTCTTCAAAAACAAAAATAAAACAATGCAATGTCTTCTTTTTTCAAAAAAAGATATATTTTTCGTTATTTTGATAAATATACTGTATAAATATTTTACAAATATTTTTATATAATGATATTTTAACACCATCAGAGAATTCTCCCTCCAAATTTGAGGTCTCTAGCTACACTAGGAAAAGAGATATGCAAAATTTAAGAAGCATGACTGGAAAATTTCTTTTTTTTACTTTTTTGACACATTTTTCGAATTTTTCCAAGCTATTTTCCTAACCTTTTCTTTACAACCACTAATCCTCTGGAGGCCTATGACCCCTCATTTTCTTTCTTTTTCAAAGCTCTACAAGATAGGATAGATTTTGAAAAAAAAATTAAAACTTGAAAAATCTTCTGGAGTTGCTAACACAGGATTTTCAAGGACAAAAGTTTTCACCAAAATTCGAAATTTCCAAGGCGAGGGAAGAAAATGTATGAATTTCCAAGGCAATTGAATCAAAAAAGGCAAAAAAGACTGGAATTTCCGATGCATTTTGCAAAAGTACATGGATTTTTATCGGAATTTCCGACCACCACTGGAAAAGGCGGTCATCGAAAAATTGTTCTATTCACGTCACCCGCCCGCATCAAATTTTCCGCTGATTTTCCGGTGCGGAGATGCGGAAAAAAATCTGGGAAAAGCAATTTGTTCTTTTAAAGTATAGCTTTTTTCTCAATGGCTCTGACGACCATCGAAAAATTGTTTTGCTCGCGTTACCACCCGCCCCTTAGTTACTGGCGTGATTAAAAAAAACCCGGGAATGTTTTTGACCGCCCGTCCGCCGCATGCATTTTTAACACCCGTTGCGACGCGAACAGAGCATTTTTTCGATGACCGCCAAAGAAAAATTATTTCCGAGGCTAGAAAAAATGCACGTCGTCCGACAGGGGGTAACAAAAATTTTCTGGAATGGCCCAATTCCCGAGACAGTTTCAGATCGTGACAGATTTCGTCGAGATCTCGGGGGCAGCACCTTTCCTTTTCCGTAGGGCAGGGGCAGAGAAAAAGTTGTATCAGTGCCCTCAGGGGCAGAAATGCTTCTTACCAGGGGTAGAAAGTGCAAGAATCCAAGGCCAAGGGCAGCATCTACAAACCACCGCCAACGTCTGTCATCTTTTCTTCCGAACTGTTCCGAAAATGATTTTGACAAGATTACGGCAGCCTAAATTAATAAGTTTACGCCCAATCGACAGCCCTTTTTAATAAAACGCGGCCTTCCGCCCTGAAAAATAACGCCCTCAACACTATTGAACATCTCAATCGCGGTATATACCAAAACAAAGCGTGAAAAAATTTTATTCAAGATGGCGGAGAAACGTGCTCGCGATCTTGGAGAAAACAAATGTTGGGTATGCCAAAATCCAGTGGGGAACTGCCACAAATGTTTACAATATAATAACTATGTCCGCGCCTTTTGTGAGAAAACAGATTTAGAGGAAGAAGGATACAATGCATCGAACGTATGCTTTTTAAATGTGCTCCTCCTGATGAAGAAGAAAATCAACCTTTTTACCAAACAACGACCATTATTGACGACGATGATAATGAAAATACTACAACTGTAGGTACAACTAATGATAAACCCAAAGCCAAACTTAAGAGAAAATTAGGTATATAATATTTTAATTAGTTTTAAGGAAAATTGTTTAACACTAACACTTTAGAAATATGCTGCAAAGATTTTTTTTTTCTATTTTAATAAGTCTTTTTTTAATTTCTAAGCCGGGGGGGGATACTAGGGTTTTGATTAGAAATTTCATTTTTAGCGATGATAATGAGCTACTCTATTTTTATTTTACAGATGGTGACGAGAAGAAGAAAAAGAAAACGAAACAGTACACCTGGAGCTACAGAACGCCAGATCAATGCTTGAAAGACCTGATTTCAGTGACAAAAGAAACCGCTAAAGCGACTCAAAGAAAAATTCAAGGTGGCCGTCACCAAAGAGGTAAAAGATCTTGCGAAAGTTTTTGATTTGGAGGAGTCGAGTTGTTTGCTTGAAGGGTATATATGAGAAGATAGGAAATAAGCTTGTGGCCAGCAGAGAGTCAATCACTAAGTACGATCCGCATGGTGATAAAGAATTTAAGAAATTCTATAAAAGTGTTTGCGACCTTCCCCACGTTTAAGATTTATACCACGAAGAGCCCAATCTAAATCTTCTTCCCCACCACCATTCGGCTATTTTGACAAAAATATAGATCAGTGTTGCGGAGTATGGTGTTTGAATCTCACACGTCATCCATATTTACCAAAATAAATGGGGAAGAAGAGATTGGATACAAAAAATTGATCAAAATTACAAATTAGTTTCTGAGGAAATGTGAGTAATTTATCGATGTTGATGGCTTGTTGATTTTCTTAAAGAAAAAGATAACGGGTATAGCTTTTTCTAATCCTGGAATGTCGAGGTTCCAGCTACACTGAAAATAATTCTGCACATGTTAATAGGTCAGTGTTTGATGTCCGGCAAAATTTCCGGGAAATAGCCTATCCGGCAGTGCGCGGATCTAGGTGGGTTCCGTCTCCCCCGTAGATCTTTTTCTTGGGAAGTTGATCTTCAAATTAGTTTTCAAGGTTGGCGTGGCTCAAATTTTTTATCTATGGCTCAAATTTTAAGCAATTTCTCATAGTTTTTGAAAATGTTAATTTCATTAAAAAGCACTGGGTTATTTTTTCATGAATCCCTTTAGAAGTTTTGCGACTCAATTTTGCTTACGAGTCAAGTAAACGATATAGCGCTTTCGCAGCATTAATCTTTGATACGCATTTTGGCGGGACGCTAGTGTGACTAACTGATAAGCGAGGCAAGAATCACTAAAAAGCTGGTAAAATTGTAATCCTCAAAAATCGAAGTTCCAGCCTCACTGCCTGATAATTCCTGATTGATTTAAAAAAAGAATGAAAAGATTTGAATGATTTAAAGGTAAGTAAGCATTGAAGTTCATTTTAGTGAATTCTTCCTTGTTCCGCGCCCAAAATCCTGACGCACCCTATTTATTTTTTGTCGAATTTGTCAAACAATCCTTGTTGTTGAACTTTGTCGAGCTTAATGTTTTGTCGAACTTTATAATCGAATACTTGTAATTTTAGCGACTTTTGAAAAGTTTGATTAAAGAATTTTAATCTAACTTTTGTAAGTTTGATTAAAGAATTTAATCAAACTTTTGTCATTCAATTAAGCTCGACAAAGTTTGACAAAGTTCGATTAGTTTGGTGATCGAACTGTCAGTTAGTCACACTAGCATGCCGCCAAAATGCGTATCAAAGATTAATGCTGTGAAAGCGCTATATCGTTTACCTGACTCTCAAGCAAAAAAATGTGCCGCAAAACTACTAAAGGTATTCATGAAAAAATAACCCGGCGCTTTTTAATGAAATTAACATTCTCAAAAACTATGATAAATTGCCTATAATTTGAGCTATAGATGAAAAAAATTGAGCCAAGCCAACCTGGAAAACTAATTCGAAGATATCAACTTCCCAAGAAAAAAATCTACGGGGGAGACGGAACCCACCTAGATCTGCGCACTACCGGATAGGCTATTTCCCGGAAATTTTGCCGGACCTCAAACACTGGCCCATTTACATGTGCAGAATTGTTTTTACTTTAGTGTATAAACAAGGCCTTAAAAATTGAAGCACTGTCTCATGAATTGAATGAGAAAAATTGGTTGGTTGATATTCTGGCTGCTGCACGTTCGCAATCGGTCAATTTGTCTCATTTTTTAAGTTTTCAAGTTTTAGTTAATTGTCTTGGGAACTTGAACTTGATTCAGGTAACTCTCATCCTTGTTGTTGCAAATACATCCTGTAGATGACCTGATGACTGACGTTGTTTTTCTGAAAGCTTGATTTCCTAGTGTGACTAACTGCTTACCCAAACAGTATAGACTTAACTCTTCATACAAAAATAATGGGAAACACATAATTGGACTTTGTACCATGAAGTCGGGTAACTTGCTTCAGTGGAGGCAAACATGCATAGCTTTCAAATGACTGACCAATCAAAGCAGCAAAATTTCAAAACAAATGGACTACGCAGCTCCGCTCACAGCTCTACTCTACCATTTTTGTTTTGATTTAAGTTTGTATTTTAATGACCAGACAGGCCATTCATTTGAGGGCTATGCATGTTTGTCTCCACTGATGCAAGTTACCTGATCTCACAGTACTCTATGCTGCACACAAGCACTTAAGCTAAAGTCCTGCAAAAGTGGGACAAAAGTCAGTTTTTTGAAGTTTGCAAAAAAACGCCACATAGAAGATCTTTCAAATTCAGTTATGTGAATAAAGCAGTAAAAAATAAAACTTTTCTATTTTTCCTTTTTTTTTGCAAAAGTTCTAGGAATGAAATTAAAGGAATAAAGATTATTGAATACTATCCACTGATGTTCCGCAGCACTATCTTAAAGCTAGAATCGCTTCGCGTTCTCTTCGCTGGAGAAAATGCATGGTGTCAGCCCCCCCCCCAGAAATCTGAAGGGCACCTAGGCCAGGTTAGTAGAGGGGGGCTAATGCCTTGCAATTCTTTGGGGTTACCTATTCAGTAAGGGTACCTAGTTGTCTTGATGGAGGCTCTGGGGGCTGGTTATATTTTCCAAATCGAATATTTCAAAATATTTCAAATTATTGAACTTTTTTACTAAACCACCCCAAAAATCATTAAGATTTTACGAATGACAAAAGAACAAAAAGTGTCAATTCAAAAAAGATTTTTTTGGCTGAATGGGGGTACCTAACTCAAAGCAATTTCTCAAGGGGACCTAAATTGCTGGGGGCACCATGCTCAATGGGGCACCTGAAAAGTGGGCTGAAACCATGAAATGATTTTGCACTGAGGGTGCTACTTATTTTGCGCCCACGATAGAATGGTCCAAATACGAGGGTATTCCAAATGATAAACTATGTCGTTCTGTAAGTGTTTATTTTCTGAGAGATACAAATAATATATTGAATATTATTAACTTATTTATTTGAGTATTTTTGATCGCAAATTTGAATATATGGTTTAATATAAATGATACTGTAGCAGTTCTGTTTTTTCCTCAAACCCCCGGGAAAAGTTTTTTTGCCAATTTAGCTATTTTACAAATCTCGGAAAAGAACTCCCATAGGAATTCCAATACATAACCCGATTGGTTAATTTCCGAACGGCTTCAAGAAAGTCATTATCAATTAAGATTCGAATTTCGAGTACCAAAATTTCAAAACAATTGTGAGTATTTTATCACTTTCTTAACAATCCTTTGAAGACTTTATAACTGTTTGAGTGCTTTGATTGTTATTGAGTACTTTCGATAACCATTGATTACTCCAATTGATTTCATTACACATAGATATCTTTAAAAAAAAAAAAAACATTGACCTAAAACCAAAGCACAAAAAGAAGCCAATGAGAATGAACTTCAAGTAATTACCTTGCCATTCTGCCATTATGTGTACGTTCAACCTGGGTTTCCTCTTATTAAGTGGTTCATATCGCGCATTATGATTCAAGGTAGCAATATTTCGGAAAATTTGTCCAGTTTAAAAAACTAAAATATTAACGTTTTCGAGCACTTTCTGAAAGTAACAATATTCAATTGAGCATAACTTTTGATCTAATGAACCTAATTTCATAAATGACCCATCAAAATTTAAGTTTAGCTTTCTTCTTACCAATGAATACGGATTGGTTATTTTTAATTTTTTAGACTTTGAGAAAATTCACTTTAAAGAGAGAAACTTTTTTGTGGCGCACCCGGTAGAAGGTATACACCGTTGGAAAGATAATTCCAAGGAAAATAATCTAAACGATATAGAACAGATTTTGGAAAAATTGAGAAATAAAGAAGAATGAAGATGTAAAAATGAAGATGTAAAAATGAAGGTGTAAAAATGAAGATTTCTTCTACTGTTTTAGAAATCATGACATGAAATTTTTAAGAATATTTGAACCTTGCTGATTTCAAAATTTACCTTTATTGGTAAAGTTACCTTAAAAATCTTCTAGTTAAATTAAAACAAAAGTGTTATAGATGTCAAGAACCTCAATTAACGATGATGATGAAAATTTGTTCAAATGGCTGGAAGGAGGAAAGCTGCTTATCTCGATTATATTCCTTGGTGTTGTAAGTTTTTACCTTCGTTGCTCTTTGTTTTCATTGAACCTCTATTTTATAAGGCGTATGTTTTTTTTCTTTTGCAATAAAAAAATTACAGCAAAAAAAAAAGCCTTTGCTATAAAACAAGCAGAGAAAAAGAGCCCTCTTCTTGAAAAGTAACCCTGTTACTTTCTGCTACTTTTAGAAAATATTTTATAGACTGGTTCCTGGTTTAACTTTAAAATCAGGAAACTGGTTATTTGTCAAAGCGCTTTTCCCAGAATAACAATGTTATGACAGGTCCTCTCCTCTTGGTCTCTGTATATTATCCAATGTCTAATTTTATTTTAGGGTATTTTTATGGTCGTTTTGTGGGCTAAACGTCAAATATTGCGGTTGTACTTGATTAATAAGAAAGGTCCTATTGACCAAGCTGGACATGCAGCTCCAAAGGTTAGTGATTTGTGACACTCCATTCAAAATATATCTTCCACATATTTTCTGTATCTAGTTTCTTTTAATCAATATTGATACACCTCCAAAATTTATTTTTATCTTTCAGGGATTAAGAAGAGAGATTGAAAACAGCTTCAACAAGATATCAGGTTTGCGGCTTGAACCAAAACTTCTTTCGGATCCAGGTCAACATGAACCATTATTGAATTCTTTTGTTGATGAGCGAGGTATGTAGTTATTTCCTCTACACTTGTATCTTTTTGTTTTGTATTTTTCTTATTCTAGGTAGAAAAACTGAAATAAGAAGAAAATTTAAACTAGGGGCGGGCTGGGGGGAGGGCTTAAGTCTTTATCTAGAAAAGTGGTTGTTGCTCGTTGAAATCAGGGGACTATTTTTCTTCCTTGATATACGTTATTCTACTCTGTGTTTTTATTTTTTCAGATGATAGCAGCTACAAATTCAGAAGAAAGGCTTTCGATCTAATGAGCTGTTTGGGTGAGAATGAGTATAATTATTGTTTTTTTTTGCTGTATTTTCTGCTTTTGTCATCTGCTGGTTGCTAACTAAACAGGGATTCTTTTGTTATAGCCTCATACATAATACTGTTTTTTTAATGGTGGTTGAGATCTATTTTTCACCTTGATTCAGATGAACTGCTGAGTCGAGTAGATTTTGGTCTGGCCCGCAAGCCATCACAGAGTGTTCGAGAACACTTGGTATCACTTCAATCTCCACCTTACGCTCCTTTTGAAGGAAAAGAATATGAAGATCTTTGTGAACAAGTCACTAGGTTATACGAACATGCCAGATACGGTGCAAAGGTATTAGTCACTCAGGGTTCATATATTGATTAGAAAAGATATACAGCTTTTGAATTTAAAGAATGTTTCAAATATTGAACGAATGGATGGTCAGAATCTTCACAAAGTGAATTATTTTTAATCCTACCTGGTATTTCGGATAAAAAACAAGAGAGCTACTTGGGACGAGGTGTAGTTTTTATAAGCTCTTATTTGATTTATTTGGTCCGTAACCAGTAATAAAAAAATTCGTTACTTTTCTAAAGAACGTGTAATTTTTATTACTTCAAATGATCAGTTATTAAAGTATCTTATAAAAACTCCAACTCATCTGAGCTACTTAGCAAGTCCTAAGAATTGTATTACATATAACATGATTATCTGCATTTTGTTTAACTGTATTTCATATTCAGGAATTTGGTGAGCAAGACTACCATGTGTATTCAGAAAAAATAGATCAGTTATACGACAGGTAAACTTGAAATGCTTTTGAATTGTTCTTTTTACCATGATGTTTCTTAGTATTTGAGGAAATCAGTTTGAATTTGTTCTTTAATAAAGGTACTTAGACTTTTGCATCCGGTTGATTTCTTTAGAGTTCATCAAAAGCTTTTAGTACCTGGCAGCTTGGTTGTTCATGCAGACCATCAACATCAAGTCAAAACACAAAGTCAATGTACTTCAAATGTGGAAACAGAGTTGACGAGCCAAGTCATATTACCCTCAACACTGGTCGAAAGCAAAACGTCTGGTTTGAGAAATCGAGATGGAAGCAAAAATATTGTATGAATTGAATTGAATGCACAATATATATATATATCGATTTTCATTTGTAATTTATATATCATTTTTCTAGATTTTACCATTATTTATTTGTTTTATTACACAATATCATATTATGGTTATCTGAAAAAATTGATACTCAAAAGGGTGTTGAGTACTATCTGGACACTTTTTCAAGGAGTTGCGCCGTCTTTGAGAAAATAACCAAATCTGCCTCGCCTTCTTACCTTTGATTTAAGTAATAATCACCCATCAACCCAAAACGGAATGGCCGGCTTTGAGGTAATGAATTTATAAGAAGGCTTCCTTCGTGCACGGCATTTTCAGGATGCCTCCAAAACAAACCAAACAAAAAACTCAACCAAAACTATATTCCATACCAGAGGCATTCTCCTGCAAACTATTTTTAGGATTCGAAAAATTTTACTAAATTGAAGTTACTTTGTCACTTCATAGCAAGGATATGTTTAAAAAAATTACAAAAGTGCTCTTTAGATTATATTATCGATACCGTCGTCGAAAAGAATTTCTCATGTCAATGTTTTCAAAGGCTGACTGCACTGCTATGGGTTGCGATAGGTGTAATCATAATTTTTTATTAATCATACATTTGTTTGTGTATTTTCAGCTGAAATAAGTACAACAAAAAGAAACAAAATAAATAATATTAATCAATGGATGTGGAACACAATGACAGCAATCAGAACGTTATGATGAATGGTGATCATGAGAACCATTTAACGAACGGACATTCCACTGAAGATAGTGCGTTTGCTGAGGAACCACTTTTGAATGGTCACCACGGTGACGCAACTTCAAACCTTTCCACTAGTCCTTCCAAACAAAAAGTCATCGATACTATAAGCGAGGTCATCAACGATCGATTATTAGAAGACAATTCGGCCACGTCTTCCATGTTACTGACAGATGAGAAAGAAAAACCTGATCAAGACGTTGCTTCAACCATGCAAAACATTCTGGGGAAAGTGGAATCCACTCAAAACTCAGCCACCATCAGTCCGTCTCAAGCAAACACGGAGTCGCCGACAGAAACCTTATCTCCTATCTCATCAACCAATCAATCCTTGACTCCTCTATCTGATACTTTTGATTCACCCTCGGACAAAACTGATGTTTCTTCACCTTCTAACCACGTAGAAACGGTATCTCAAAATAACGAATCTGATGATAAAACAAGTAGTAAAGACGCCATGAGTGGTGTTGTAGAGAAAGAGGAGAATCCTCTCCCGGAAGAACCAGTTTCTTCACCCAATGAACATTCTGGTGAGAACCATCTAAATATTAATGAAACTGAACTCGACTCCGAGACATTAGTTATCGAAAGTGATGCAGTCCAGAATTCAAAAGAAAGTTCAACTCCTGAAGAAACTCTAGATAGTGTTAAGCAAGATATTGTTATGCCGGAGCCAACGGAACTGATTGACTCAAAAGAAAATATTCAAGAATCGAAGAATGAAATAAATGAGACAAAGAACGCTCCAATACAAAAGGAAAATACAGAATCTACCACTGAAAGTTTAAGTACTGATTCTGATGTGCCGACCAACACAACCGGTACAGATGAAAGTAATGAAAAGGAGGCGAAGAAACCTGCAGAGGAGCTGGATATGCTTGGTAATGGACTATTGAAGAAAAAGGTTAGTCTGTACTGCAAACAGTTGTTCAACTTCAACCTAGCTTCTTTTTTTGAGATTTCACTTTTTTTTAATCAAGTCACGATTTAGCAATGATGGTCTGATTGTTTCAAACGGGACTACTTGCAGTTGGGAGGAATTAAATTTTCCATTTCCTTTCTTTCAGATTTTAAAGGAAGGCCTTGGGCGGGAGAGTCGCCCACAACAAGGCGATTTGGTGAACATTCGTTGTGAAGGGAAGTTGGCTGATGGAACAGTTGTTGACAAGCAAAGTCATTTGCAATTGGTGCTCGGTGATGCTGACGTCATTCAAGGTAAACATTTTTTGTTTGTTTCCACAGTCTAACATCATTTCTCTGCCACTACGAGAATACAAATGTATGGTCTGTAAAATATAGTGTCAAACAACACAACTTTTGCCAGGTTGTTTCATTAAAAAAAATCTTCTTCAACAATGAATTTGGAAGGGAAAAGATCAGATTTTCTTTAAGTTGGGTATGAGCGTGTTCAGTTTTTATGTTCCTAATTCTGACTGAGAAAATGTCGAAAGAAATGTTGATTTTTTTTGTGTGAGAACAAGATGCCCTCTCCGCAAAACAGAATGAAAATTGGTTGATTTGAACGTCTTTCTTTCAAAATCTTTATTATCTTCATCGAAATATTTTTTACACTGGGTGAGAATGCAATATCTACATGTCAAATGAATTTGATGTTCTTTCTCTTTTTGCCATGGTTACTGAACCTTTCCTCATGTCGGTTGTAATTAATCGCATGTCTCAGATGAAGAAAATTTATATGAAGACGAAACAATTGAAGTTCTATCAGATAGTATCAGATAGTACGAAACTCAGGGGTTTGTGGTCTAGACTATTCTTGATACAGTATGATTCTTAAAGCTAGATATAATTGCGATTTCGGGTTGTTTGTTCGATTCATTAGATTCTTTTGACATTTGAGTCGGTCTGTTTGTGATAACTTGATATCAGAGACATGTTTTCAGATTCACATACAATCGAAGCGTACTTTATATTTTTTGCTATTGATGTTAATTCATCGATTATGATGATTTTATTAAAATATTCCTCTTTATCTTAATATCCTGAATACTTTTTCGCTTGAGTTCTGAAATCTCGTTTGAGCGTTTGTTTATCTGATTCAACTCCCTTCGCGTTGAACGTTTCACAATATTCATTCATCAGTATTTTTTGCATAGATGCAATGTTATAAATATTATACAACATTAAAAGAAGACTCTCAATAATTTATTGATGTGTATTGTGAGCCCTTAATCAAGTTATATCGAGAAAAAAGATATATTATTTCACGAATTTCATCTTTGAGACACTGTTCATTGGACTCGAGCTACCAATGAAATGTTGGTTAAATTGTTCATCGCGCAGTGGTATTTGATCAGCAGGATTTCTTGTATCCAACTCGCATACCAAGTGTTCAAAGAGAATGTGTCGGTGAAAGACTTGGTGCCGTTTCACGAAGAAAAAGTCTTTTCTCCCTTGAAATGTTATACCGTCTGTCAACGGACCCCGGACAAATGTTGTTTTGTGGAGGTAGACCAAGAAGCAGTGCAACCAGACAATAGTTATTTCTGCCGCTTGTTTGAGTTCACTGGGGATATACATCGCCATTTATCTCCGTCTGTTGGACGTTCTATATCTGCTTCCATCGCTAATCAGCGTGAATGTTTAGATTGGTATAACCAAGGGTTTCGCTCCGATGGAGTGTATTACATCATGTTTCAAGGCCATCGAATGAAGGTTTATTGCGACATGACCACGTCGCCTGGCGGTTGGACGTTGCTCCAACACCGTTATGACGGATCCGTCAGTTTCAAGCGCAACGATACTTCTTATAAAGATGGATTCGGTTCTCCATACACGGAATATTGGTTGGGCACTCGATTTCTTTACCGTTTCTTGAGTGATGTTCAGACGGTCACTGTGCGTCTTGAAGCCACCGCAGCGAACGGTGATCAAAATTATATTGTGTACGATGGCTTAAAAATTGGAAACGAATCTGAAAATTACATCATCAAATCTACGGGCGCATTCGTTGAAGGCTTCTATCGAACGGACTGGGACGTACGCAACAACGCACAATTTACTATCCATCTCGATGCAAATGGTGACTTATCGACAGGCTGGTGGTATAATATGTCACCATTCCCCATGAATTTGAACGGTTTTTATACTTCAATTGACGGTACATCCTCTGCTATGGACGCCTTTCGATGGCACTCATGGAAAAATACAGAACTTTTGAAAGGCTCCAAGATCATGTTGAGACGAAAAACCTAATTTTAAAAATATGGACATTTTGGTCTCAAATTAAAGACTACGTGTTTTATTGGAATGGCCGTTCAGCGGTCCGAAGGAATTCAGGAAAATTTCGATCAATTTAAGTTGGATTCTCCGGAAGTTTTTCCATTGATTTCGTTTGTATTTTCATTAGGAAAACAAATTATAATTCGATGAGTAAATATTCAATCCAATGACCCGCTTCAATCATTGCTTTAAAAATTTTATTTTCAATTTTAAAATCTTCTCTGCTGGTAGTCTTATGTTTACTGTATTTTTTTCTGTAAATAATTTTTAATTTTATTGTTAACTCGTATATCGTATATCGCATAATATTTAAACTTGAACTTGAAGGACCAATCGATTTACTAACCCTGTTCGTTCTGTGCTAGTTTCTTCGATGAGATCAAACTATAACTCAAGTCTTCATACAAATTGTATGGCTTAAGAAATGTCGGTTTCAATCCCTTTAAAGACGCTTTGTAGTGTTTTGATAAGAACGTATGTTATGAGCCTGGAAACCACTTCTCCATACAGCCTCGCGTATAACGTAGACGTAAAACGTAGAACTTCCCGTAATACCGTATTCAATATCGGTCCCACTTCTCTATAGAGTCACGTATGATGTAAACGTAGTACGATATGGAAATTTGAAATTTCTGTAGATGCCGGGTCTGTTTACTGATAAGGAAATCACGAAAAGCTAAGAAAGGCAAAATTAAGCGTCCAATTCAAAAACATTATCCGAAAGGACCCATTCCTGAAGAAATAATGATATGTACGCAAGTGAAATTTCTGGGATGATTTTGCTGCTTTTTCTCAAAGAAAAAAAGAAAAATGAGAAAAAAATAATTGCTTCCATAAAGGTAGATAGACAAGCTTGCTGAGGTTTAATTCTCGACCAATATGGGGAGTCTTGAACTTTTTCATTGAAGAGATGTGGCGAAAGAAATTCATCGATAAAGAATTCACTGAGTTTGAAGGATCAATAAAGCAAGACATCACGAAATGCCTTTATCTGCCATTAATCAACAGTTAATTTCTTTCAATGATTCCTTTTTTTAAGGATTTTCAACTTAAATATTCGACTACTACTTGAATTCTTTTTTTGTAGCGATGGACATGTGTGTGGCCTTGATGGAGGATAAAGAGACGTGTACACTATACACTGATGCAAGATATGCCTACGGTTTGTTCGGAAGGTAGGATGCATGTTGTTTTACAAAAAGGATGACCATTTAAACGTTTAGACCAATTGTACTCACACCGTGAATGTTGAAGTAACGACGTCTAAAATAATACCGAAGTTATTAATATATTAATAGGTGCATTGTTGATTGGATTGTTTAAAAGTAAGTTCACCTCTTCCCAGCTAACACGAGACTTTATAAATTTTTGATTTTTTCAGGTTGGACTACAAGCCAGCCATACCGAAGAACGCTAGTATAACATATGAGATCGAAATTCTTTCAATCGAACGAGGTGTCCCTCTACAAGAGCTTTCGCCACAAGAATGCAGCCTTAGAGCGTAAGTACTGATTGATACCGCTGGATTTTTGTCGTTTTGGTGTTAGGAAGCCTTATGCAGGGGGGGGGGGGGTAAATTGATAGCGAAATCGAACTCGAATTAAATCAATTCAAAAAATCCAAGTAAGAATCGGAGGGGACTAGCTTTTATGATCTGTGACATCTTTCATGGGGCGTGACCGCGTGTGTTTAGTTCGCAAGTAGAAAGGGGTTTTTTGAGAGGGGCGTGAATTAGGAATAGAAAAACGATTGTACTTAGGCTACGTCATATCTTCCTTCGTTTCGAGCGTAAAACTCCTACTCTTCGAGCTATGAGCACTGCTCTTGTTTTGAATATTGAATTCTCCAGATAAATCGCATGCGCACTGAGGTTTTAATGAAACAATAGAGTTTCGAAACCTAAGCCAATCAGCTGTGTTTTAAACATTCTTTTATTTAAAATCTCTATTGATAAACATCTTTTGTGAATGTTGTCTATTATGTTTAAACCTATTAATAAGCAATTCCCGGTGGGGGTCACTAGTGGCCGCCTATAGCAGTGCCTATAGACCAAGAGTAAGGCCTAAAAGCCTGGATCTGTCTATTGTGTAGACTAGATTGTACTTAGATCGGTTGGAGTATTTCCGCAATCTCAAAATCAAATCATTCAAAATTTATGAAGCCTGTAAAATTAATATTATGAAATAAGTTAAGGCCGGTCTCCACTTGCGCGCGCTGCGATCGCACTTTTTCGAACAAAGCTTCCACGCTATTGGTCAAAAGAAAAATGAAGCATCTCCATTGGCGCGATTTGACGTAACGGTTGAAAAAAGTTGAAATGTGTTCAACTTTTTTTTCGAGCGTGCGCTACAATTTTATGACGTAATCTTTTTTCCAAGCAAAAGGGATTTAAGCGCGCGCAAGTGGAGACCGGCCTTTAGAACAAATTTGGTTCCTCCCGGACCTAGATGGCGCCAGTTTTTTTTAAACCGGTTTTCCTTTTCTTTTCACAGCGATAAGAAACGAGGGCGTGGCAATGATTTATATTCTCGTGGTGATTACGCAGGTGCCATTGATGTTTATAAACGTGCATTGAAGTATTTGGAAGGACGTACTGATAAGGTAAGGAGAAATATTTTAATGAGCAACCCATTGTTGATGTTGCTAAGTTGACTTTTTTTTGCTAGCGGGTGTCCTAGAAAAAAGTCCCCCTCCTTGAAGTGAATTTTCTATGAACTTTTAAAGAATCAATTCTTTCGCATTTGGAAAAGGAAGGATGAACTTAGATTTTGAGTGGTCATTTGTCAAATTTGGTCATCTAGATGAAAAGCTATGCCTAATTGCTAAAACATTACTTTTCAAAATAGTTAAAAAAGGCGAAAACGAGTATTATTAAATCATAAAGAAAGCACTTCTTTTATTAATTATATTAGCGATCACATAGTTCTTAAGGGGGGGGGGTGACACCTTCCGAAAGAATGAAGATGGGGATCAGAAATTTTCATCAAAAAGGGGGAATAGCATATAAGGGGGGATAGTTTAAGAAGATGGGTTTAAACATCTATATTGTAATATATTTTCAAGCACTGTTATAAAATTTGGTCTTCATGAAAGGAATTTCTCTGTTAGAGTAGTCGGGGAGTGAAAATAAAAAAAGAAGTTTATTTATTTCGCTTTCTCTGTCTAGAGATATTTCACATATATTTGTTAGCTATTTTTGTTCAAAATCCTTGGGGGATAGGTTAAGTTAGGTTCAGTTCAAGGTTAGGGGGTGCCAAGAAGGGGGTATCAGACCCCTTTCCGCACTATGGATAAAAAATTATTCGTTCGCTTTGTGGCCAGTTTCCAAGATAGGTGGTCAACAATCGAGGGGATGTTGAGTGGTCTCGAAGTTCGCCTGATCTCACTGTATGTGATTTCTTTTTGTGGGGTTACATGAAGCAACAGATCTGGGGGCAACTCAAAAATTTGCAATCCCAGACCCTTGATTAATTGAAAGCTTCACTCAGAAATATTGCAGCTCATCTCGAACCTCAAATGATCCGAAACGCTTTTACAAAAATGGTTAATCGTGTAAATAAGTGCTCCCGAGGAAAGTAGAAATACATTTTCTGATGAATAAACAACATTTATGTCTGACAATAAATTTAATACCCTCAATTTTCGTATTTTTTCGACTTTTTTGCAAAGTAATGTTTTAGCATTTCGACCATAACTTTTGGTCTACAATCAGCGTCGAAATATTTGGCACAAAAGGGGAATTCCCTCAAAACTTTGAAACTGCAAGTGATTTTTAAGTGCTTTGAGGAACAGTTAGGAAGTAGAGTTTTAACTCTGAGTTTTAACATTAAACTTAAGACCTTAGAACTTTAGGATCTCAAGATCTAAGAGCTCAAAAATATTCCAATAAGGCTGAGAATATAGCCTGGAAGCCACTTAACCCCTCCCAAATCGAAAAATCCAATGAAGCAAAGTGGAATTATTGAAACTGCGATTCTCGCCCGACCTTTAAATTCTGAAAAATGTTAAAATGCCCAAAATTGCCAATAAATTTCGGTGCTGATTGTAGTAGACCAAAGTTGACAAATGACTCACCTTACTTTGAGTTTATCCTTTAGTCCAGGGGAATTTTGGTCATTTTTTACCGAACCCAAAATTTGCGTACACATGGAATTTTTTGATTGAAATGTGTTCATGGGGTCATTGGGATTGAAAAACCGTCGAGTGCCACCCACCTTGAGCATTTTCCATAATGGCGGAATTTTCAAAATGGCGGATTAAAAAAAATTCAAAATTTTGATATCTTCAAACCTAAGCACATAATATACCGTTGGAAAGGATTTTTTATGCTGAACAACTTTTTTGTCTACGAAAAAGTCTGAAAATGTACTCAATGTGAGTAATAAGTGTCCGAAGCTAGGTCGGTGATGTCATCATTTTTCGGACAAGTGCTTTTTTGGTTAAAACTATCAAGTGTAATATACTGTTAAAGGATTTTATATGCTGAACAACTTTTTTGCTTACGAAAAAGTCTGAAAATGTACTCAATGTGAGCAATAAGTGTCCGAAGCTAGGTCGGTGATGTCATCATTTTTCGGACAAGTGCTTTTTTCGTTAAAACTATCAAGTGTTATATACCGTTGGAAATGATTTTATATGCTGAACAACTTTTTTGCTTACGAAAAAGTTTAAAAATTCACCCAATGTGAGTAATAAGTGTTTGAAGGCATGTAGCTGATGTCATCACTTTTCAGAAACCTGTCTTTTCCTTTTAGCTTAAATATCGAATCTTCAGAAACTACATATTGTATTTAGTGAAGCTACGTCAGAATTCTTTTATCTGTATTAGTCAAACTTGAAAATTGAATTAATTGAAGAACATTATTATATAGAATTGAGTTTCTCTTTATTTATTTTCTAGTGAAAGAAAAATTATAAGTTATAAAATGATTGAACAGAAAAGTTAGCTGAAGACAGAAAAAAGTTTGCTTTCGTTGGAATTTTCTGGTAAGTCTTAAAATTCGTTCTATTAAGCTTTAGTAAAGATCTTTTAAATTAGCATTAGAAGATGCTTTCTAACCAGCTCAAGAGGCTCAAAAATCTTGATCAAGGATTATTTTGATTTCAAAGTTTCTCATTTTGC
This sequence comes from Clytia hemisphaerica, assembly GCF_902728285.1. Classification (NCBI taxonomy): domain Eukaryota; kingdom Metazoa; phylum Cnidaria; class Hydrozoa; order Leptothecata; family Clytiidae; genus Clytia; species Clytia hemisphaerica. Next base: position 1,037,329 of record NW_027103562.1, on the reverse strand, counting down.
CCGTTTAAGGTATATGGCTTGCATCTTCACAGATTATCTCAGTACTTGCAAGGGAGATAATGATAGAGATTTAATACAGATTTCTGAGCAAAGATTATTATCAGTCAAGGATGCATGTACAAGTAGAGGAGACGCCAACTTAAATGTTATTCTAGAAAGCTCTGAACTATTTACTGCACACAGAAATTGTTTATCTACGTATACATCAAAATCACATATTGACCGTCACTTGAAGCGCAAAGAAACAAACGACAACCCTACGCAACCAAAACGAAGGAAGATTTCCCGGAAGCCTTTCTTCTGGAAAGAAGAGTGTTTCTTTTGCGGGGAGAAATGTGAAGTAAAAGTCGACAAGAGGAATCCTAGCCGGTGGAGAGAATCGTATGAATGTAGAACAGCAGACAGAGGAAAAGGACAAGATACTTTTAAGGACGCTATCTTAAAGGTAACTATTTTTGATATTTTTAACCATTATAGTCTTTTTTAGACAACAAGTGTAACACGTGTAATTGATAGACGTTTTAGATCTTGTTACATAAATCTTTGCTTAGCCCCGAAGATCTAAAATGATGACACACTTGTTTACAGGTTTGCGACGAACGAGGTGATGATTGGGCAGATGAAGTACAATTAAGACTGAGTGATACGCGAGCAGCGTCCGATTTACACGCTGCTTTTGGGAGGTATTTTTTACCACTTGACTTGATTCGTTGAAGTTTCTGAGAGGGACAGACGAATCAACTTCTAATTTTGTGGACCAGGGGGGCTTCAACGCATTGAATCTTTCTCTCAATCGAAAGAGTTTGATGATAATTTTATTTCCATTTCAATAGTTAATTTATAACTGAAAATAAGTCGGAAATGACCTATTTCATATCTTAGGACTATTTCATATCTTAGGACTATTTTATCTCTTAGGATGATATTCTCCTCTAAGCAAATTATAATAACTTTGCCATAGGTACCACAATGATTGTAGACTAAAGTTTATGGCCGAGAGGAACGTTACCGCTGCGCAAAGAAAGCTTGAATCACACGACCCTGTAGATGATGCATTTGAGATAGTATATTCAATCGTTGACAATGACCGATCTGGCATGTGGACGTCAATCGAAATTAATCAGATTTATCAAAATCACGGTGGTTCACAGTTGACGAGAAAGACTCTTATCGAGAAGCTCGTCAGAAGTTTTTCAAATGAGCTAATATTACTTTCTTCTCCGGGAATAGCACATGTATTGGTGTTTCGAAAACACGCATCAACCGTAATGAAAATTACCGAATCAGACGATGATCCAATCGACGTGAAGCGGATTGCCAATCGGATCAAAAAGGAGATTTTAGATATCGATTTCAACACAACCGAATACCAGCGCCGAATAAACAAATCTATCGCCAAAGAACCCGTGAGTGAAACCTTGTCGAACCTTCTTTCAAAAATATCACAAGATCTGGCCGAGAATGAATTACCATCTATACTCATCGGAAACATCATAACCAGTATCATAAGAAAGAAACCAATTACGCTGCTCATCGATCTAGCAATTCAAGTCCAAAAAAAAGAACTAGTCGATCACCTATACGATTATAAAGTTGTTTGCTCCTACGATGAACTCAAACGATTTCGTGCATCAGCAGCAATTGAGAACTCGAAAAAGTCTACCGCTAGTTTGAGAAATCACTTGGATGGACTTGTTCAAGGCGTAAGCGATAATTTTGACGTTACCATTTCTTCGCAAAATGGTCAAAAACAAACACATTCGCTTGCTATAATACTTACTCAAAAAGCCAATACCGAGGATTCCGAACAAAATGAAGAATCCCTTGCCTTTCCGAAAGTGAAAAAGGAAGACATCAAGAACTTGAAATTTCCTGACGTCCCCATCCAAGAGTACACCGGACCCAAGAAACCTGCCATGCCAAGTCTACCAAAAGGACGGAACCCTCTCAGTTTGAAACATTTAGCCCAGCAAGCCCTTTTATTAAAACGAGGAAAAGAACAGGACTTCAAATTCTTTCATGCGATGGCTACTGAGCCAACCACCCCAGAGTACTCTGGCTTCAATACCCGTGAAGTTCGTGAAAGTGGAGTTCTAAAATCAAAGAAAACTATCGCTGTATACACTCCTCTCATTGATCAAAAGCCATCCGATCACACAACCATTTATACAGCAATGTCTGAGACAAAGAGAATCACTAATGCAACCGGCCAGAAGCACACAATAATGACCTGTGACCAACAACTCTACAAAATCATGGTAGATATTATGTGGGTTTATCCAGAAATCTTCCCGAACTTTATTCCTAGACTTGGTGGTATGCATCTTCTCATGAGCTTTATCGGATGTATAGGAACTCTTATGGCAAATAGCGGGCTTGAAGAAATCTTAGAAAAAAGCTTTTCTGGTGTCAAAAAGATGCTATCTGGCAAAAAGTTCCCTATGAATCTTCGAGCCTTGAGAATGGTGGTGGAGGAACTGTTTCGGAATGTTATCACAGAAATTTCTGATAGCACCAAACTTTCGGAATTCTTGGAGACAGTATCTGAGAGGAGATTCTTCAAAGATTTATGAAGGGGGAATACGTCATGAGGCATCAAGAGGGATTTTGGAACGGAATTTGGTCAGATATGTTTATCGAAACAACGTTCATGCGGTATGGGAAAGGTCCAGGCGGAATCGTCGGTGTCACACTCAAGCCAACTGTTGTTAAGAAGTGGGCCAACAGTCTTCACATAACAACCCAAATCTTGTCGGATCTTGATGATATGAGGGAGAAATCAACGCCTAAATCTCAAAACTTTCACAAGGAGGAATCCAAAGGAAGAGTCAAAAGTGACGAGACCGACCGATCCGGTATCAGAAAAACACTAGAAAAATGCATCGACCCGTTCAAGGAAAGCTTAGATGGTCTGGTCAATATCTTTTCGGGATTTATTGCCAAAGGTGAAGTGAATGTTCATAAAGCCGTCGAGGATGGACAAAGCCAACGAAATCAATTTATAAAGAAACTACCAGAAGGGTTTCACGAAAAGATATCTAGCAAAATAGCCACGATGAAGTCAGGCAAGAAATCGGTCGATTCTGGAGAAAGCAAGATTTTCAACACACAGGTAATCTATTCACGGGTTATGTGTTTATTGAGTATTGACAGGGTCAAGTTGAGGAAGTCTTGAGATTTGAGCTATCTCCCATACCCCTGTCAATATTTCAAAAGAATGGTGAAATGAGACCTCCAAACGCAAAGTCAGAGTTAAAGGAGGCTCTAAAGGTAACGACTTCCCAAAGGAACCAAACAAAACCAGAAGTTATCATCGTGGATGGGTGTGCCAAGTTTTGGGACGTCAGATGGCCAACGAATGGTACCGTCAGAGATTTGGCTTACAAGATGTACCAGTATGTAACTTATCAGCTGTCAAAAGAAAATTCTGACGTGTTTCTCATTTTCGATCAGTACTTCAAGTACTCAATCAAAGGCGCGACCAGGGATCAAAGGACGGGAAACATCTCTCACAATCATATTTTGAGCCTCGATTCACCTCTACCAACGAGAGAAATTGTGATGAAGTCTTCAAAGAACAAGATTCAAGTTATTGACATTGTATCGAAATACATTATCGAAATGCTCACCATCCATCGTTTCTCCAAATGATTTGTCGTTACGTGCTCAGAGGCAACACCCATCCAAGTGGAAAATGGTGTCATCACAACCCGAGATGATCTAAAAAGTTACCACGAAGAAGCTGATGTCAATATTATCAAACAAGCGATGAAGTGTGCAGAGGAAGGACAGTCCCCAATCAAAGTGATATGTGACGATACTGATGTCTTTGTTCTGCTAGCGTCGTATGTCCATAAGTATTCAGTGGAAGCATTAGTTGTTATGGAATCTTTCTCAGATGCTCGAGCACTCATTAACATCAACCAGACAGCGGAAAAACATGCTGATATCATGCCATCGCTCATTGCTGCACACGCTCTCTCAGGATGTGATAGTGTTCCAAAGATGCTAGGTATCGGAAAGAAGAAAGTCAAAAATGCGTTGAAAAAAGGCTACAAATTAGAGTCTCTTGGTAATATCAATGCATCTGAAGAATCGATCCTTGAAGCATAGTTCGCACCCCCCCCCTTTATAAAGGGGGGGTAGCGATGTTCAGAAAATCTCAGAAAGGGGGGGGGGGGTAAGAGAATTTTTTCTAGAAAGGGGGAAGTTTTTAGAAAGGGGGGGGGTTCATCTAGAAAGGGGGGGGGTAAGATGTCAGTGGTATGTTTTTTTTGTGTTTTCCCAAATTAGAAGTTTTATTTTTAATTTACAATGCAACGTCTTCTTTATTAATTGTTTAGTATGTTTGAAACATTCGATTCAAAATGATTCTATTTTTTTCGCAATGCAGTGTGTTCTATTTTCTTTTGTAGGATTTTAAAATTTTGAGGGGGGTAGCATCAAATTTTAAAAGGGGGAAGAACCTAGGGTAGGGGGGGGTAGCTCTAGGGTAGGGGGGGGGGTAGTGACCCCCTTCCGAACTATGTGAAGATAGCACCAAACTCATTGCTGCATGCTATGGCATAAAACTGGATGAACCCGATCTCTCAAAAGCAAGATTCTTTTTGTGGGCCAAGCGAACAAAGAAGAAGCTATCTACAACCCTTAAACCACAAAAATTGGAATCTCTTCCACCTACAACCGAAGTGTTTCTCTTAAACGTGCTGAGAGCCCATTACCAAGCATGTATTTGGAACAGCTGCCTTGACGAAAGACCACCAGAAATGGATCCAACTAAGGTATTAAATGTCAGTGTCGATTTAAACAATGGATTTGAATTGGATTGTTAGGTTTATTATATATGTATTTATTTTTTCACGGCCATTACTTTTGCGAAATGATACTTTAAGAGAAGGAACTTTCTCAAAAATGCTAAGCTCATTCGCAAAAGTTTTCTTTACTTAATGTGTTGAAAGTTTAGAAACTTTATTTCTAATTTCATTATCCCATAGTATGGATGGACTAAAGACGATATCAACGAGTGCCTATTACCTTCAATGTTTCCCGAAAGCGTGTTCGCCGCACCGGATGCAGTCCTTCAGATGATTAAATGTAATTGTGCAAGTGAATCTCCTTGTTCAAGGCAGAACTGTACATGTGCCAGTGCAAAATTGTCTTGTAACAAATTTTGCAAGTGTTATGAAAGTGAAAACACGTGTTGCAATGAATGGACGAATAAGGATGATTATTTGAACGATGACGAAGAGGAGAACGAGAACGAAGACGTGCACGAGTTGGAAGAATGATTACCATTTTAGAATTAGTTTTTGCTCTGAACAAGATTCTTTGAAAACTTTAATTCTTAATCGACATCAACTTTTTCATCTATTTGGATTTTATTCGAAAAAAGAAGCTTTATCTGTAAGAGCAGTTAAAATTTTTCCAGGTGACTTGAGACTTTTTTATTGAACGAACTATTTGATACGACTGCCACGTTTTGAAATCATTACCGAGGTGATTAAATCCCTTGAGTCTTCAAGTATTACTCTATAAATAGAGTAAATCTTCTTATAAACTCCTCTGAGAATCAATTACCATAGCAATATTTTGAAAACGAGGTAAACGTTGCTCGTCACGTAATTTATGTAAAGGTTTACTATTGAACAATTTATTCAATTTATTGCACAGAAAGTAAATTATGTAAATATTTATGCAAATAGAGAGCCATAATATTTTTCACTTCAGTATTCTAAATATTCCTTTTTGATCCTATTATCAGGGCTGTTGATTCCATTCTGGTGTGTTTTTCTAATTCTTATTAACTGCTCTGTACGCAAAAGTCTTGCTCAGTATGAAAATTCCTTTCCAACTGTATATAACACTTAATAGTTTTAAGGAAAAAAGCCCATGTCCGAAAAATGACGACATCACCAACCTAGCTTCGGACACTTACTACTCACATTGAGTATATTTTCAGACTTTTTCGTAGACAAAAAAGTTGTTCAGCATAAAAAATCCTTTCCAACGGTATATTACACTTGATAGTTTTAACGAAAAAAGCACTTGTCCGAAAAATGACGACATCACCGACCTAGCTTCGGACACTTATTACTCACATTGAGTACATTTTCAGACTTTTTCGTAGACAAAAAAGTTGTTCAGCATAAAAAATCCTTTCCAACGGTATATAATGTGCTTAGGTTTGAAGATATCAAATTTTGAAATTTTTTTAATCCGCCATTTTGAAAATTCCGCCATTATGGAAAATGCTCAAGGTGTGCCAGGTGGCACTCGACGGTTTTTCAATCGCAATGACCCAATGAACACATTTCAATCAAAAAATTCCATGTGTACGCAAATTTTGGGTCAAACCTAAATTCCCCTGGACTAAAACATTACTTTTCAAAATAGTTAAAAAAGGCGAAAACGAGTATTATTAAATCATAAAGAAAGCACTTCTTTTATTAATTATATTAGCGATCACATAGTTCTTAAGGGGGGGGGGTGACACCTTCCGAAAGAATGAAGATGGGGATCAGAAATTTTCATCAAATAGGGGGAATAGCATATAAGGGGGGATAGTTTAAGAAGATGGGTTTAAACATCTATATTGTAATATATTTTCAAGCACTGTTATAAAATTTGGTCTTCATGAAAGGAATTTCTCTGTTAGAGTAGTCGGGGAGTGAAAATAAAAAAAGAAGTTTATTTATTTCGCTTTCTCTGTCTAGAGATATTTCACATATATTTGTTAGCTATTTTTGTTCAAAATCCTTGGGGGATAGGTTAAGTTAGGTTCAGTTCAAGGTTAGGGGGTGCCAAGAAGGGGGTATCAGACCCCTTTCCGCACTATGGATAAAAAATTATTCGTTCGCTTTGTGGCCAGTTTCCAAGATAGGTGGTCAACAATCGAGGGGATGTTGAGTGGTCTCGAAGTTCGCCTGATCTCACTGTATGTGATTTCTTTTTGTGGGGTTACATGAAGCAACAGATCTGGGGGCAACTCAAAAATTTGCAATCCCAGACCCTTGATTAATTGAAAGCTTCACTCAGAAATATTGCAGCTCATCTCGAACCTCAAATGATCCGAAACGCTTTTACAAAAATGGTTAATCGTGTAAATAAGTGCTCCCGAGGAAAGTAGAAATACATTTTCTGATGAATAAACAACATTTATAAATCAGCGTCGAAATATTTGGCACAAAAGGGGAATTCCCTCAAAACTTTGAAACTGCAAGTGATTTTTAAGTGCTTTGAGGAACAGTTAGGAAGTAGAGTTTTAACTCTGAGTTTTAACATTAAACTTAAGACCTTAGAACTTTAGGATCTCAAGATCTAAGAGCTCAAAAATATTCCAATAAGGCTGAGAATATAGCCTGGAAGCCACTTAACCCCTCCCAAATCGAAAAATCCAATGAAGCAAAGTGGAATTATTGAAACTGCGATTCTCGCCCGACCTTTAAATTCTGAAAAATGTTAAAATGCCCAAAATTGCCAATAAATTTCGGTGCTGATTGTAGTAGACCAAAGTTGACAAATGACTCACCTTACTTTGAGTTTATCCTTCCTCTTTCCATATCACAAGGACTGATTCTGATTGACTCGAGAAAGGGCACTTCAAATTCAAGTAGACAAAATCTTATACTTTGTACTAGCTGTGTTCACAATCACAATCGTAACCATTTTCATTTCATTCGCAGGAGCTGCTAGACATGAAAGTGAAGTGTTTGAATAACCTGTCAGCTGCCCAACTCAAGGTTCGTCGATATTCCACAAATTTAAACATTTTCAAAACGTTCGCCACCGGCTACTACTAAACTGTCGGTTTGAAATTCTTCTAGAATTCAATGATTCTTGGAGCCTTATGGCCTACTGATTAAAAACAAAGTTATTTTAGCCAAAGGAGCAGAATAAATAGACATTTCTTTTGACAATACTTACGAGATTTGAAGGAGGGTTTGCCTAGAAGTTTACATAAAAAAGTTTAGCAATCAGTTACTGCAATCGTTTAAAAATGTATCTGATGGTAGCTTTCAAATAAGTTTGTAGCAGTCTCTTCTCGTCTTGTTTAGGTGAAAGCGTACATCATGGCCTTACAATCATTGGATATTGTTCTTGAACTGGAACCTAAAAACGTCAAAGCTTTATTTCGTAAAGGAAAGGTAAGCTTTCTCAATGATCATATCTTTGGTGTTCGAATCTATCACAACTTAACTCTTTCAAGGTAGATAGAGAATTCGATCTAACTCGAAAGAGTTAAGTTGTGCTTCAGGGCTCAGCCGAAATAATTTTATTGGATTGGTCTGTTTAGACCGAAATTGTGACTAAAACATTTTTTTTCCTTTCAGTGTTTGGAGCATTTGGGCAAAGAAAACGCAGCCTTCGAATGCATGAAAAAAGCTGCCGCACTGGATCCTGAAAATAAGGTATTATTTGGAATGCTCCATTTTACAAAACACAGTATGGTATTTTAATTAATCAGTAATTACCAAAACTTACCAAAAAAACTGATCAGTAGTCGATCATTATGTTATGTTAAGGTTAAACAGTTGTATTTAATGATATTTCAGTTGATCACGCAAGACCTTGGTCGATTACAGAAACGAGTCGCAGTGACACAACAGAAGGAGAAACAGATCTACCAACGAATGTTCCAACAAAACACTAAACAACAAACTGAAGAAGGCGGAGATCAAGGCGGAGAAGGCGAGGAAGAAGAAGAAGAAGAAGAAGAAGAGGTGAGATTTGAAAAAAAGGAGAGAATTTTTTTCTTGTGATGGTCCAAATTATAGCTGAGTGCCTTACATTAGTCTGCCCTAAGCTTTTTATATGAATAACTTTATGAAAATAACACGGTGAGATTCAAACTGGCTAAAAGCTACAGAGCAATACTAATAAAGATTGAACTATGCCAATATATACTAAGTCACGTTATCATTATATTACTTTTAGAAATATTTCGTGATAAACAATACCAACTCGTTCATCTTTTCGTTTAGGACTACCTTCCACTGATTGGTTCACTGTTAGTGGCGGCTGCCGCATGTGTTGGTGGCCTCTTGTGGTATCGCTATCGATGATCCGTTACCTTGGAGAGTATTTGTTAGTACCATCGAGCTGTGAGGAGATGGAAAGGTCTCTTGGAAGGAGGAGCCTGAACAGTTACTGTTGATTGTTTTTTGTGCTTGAGATTTGCTTTCAAGACGCTTGACTGACACAACACGAACATTTGATGTAAAAATGAAAAGTCTTATTTTTCAAATACAGCTTCACTACGCGTTATAGTGAATTTTTTTTAAATCTCGTTCCCAGAGCCACTTGTGACCTTTTTATTTTACTGATGGGCGTTAGACAATGGTGAGAAAAATGCGAACTAGGGGACTGGGTTCGAGTTTAGAATTTTTCCAACTTTGCGATTTTGAAGCTCTGTTATGTAAAAGATGTCATGTAATCGTTTGGTCGTTATATGAGTATTACATTTCAAGGTACTTAGTATATGTAATTATGATTAGCTTTTGTTCGAAGTTTTTCGTAATCCTTAAATATGGATTTTCATTCGCGTTAATTTACCTGGATCATTTCAATGATTTGTTTTTCTCCAACGACTTCTTCTTAGATTACATTTAATTTTCAAGTGTCTCTGTTTATGTACATTTTTATAGAATACCTTAGTTATAGTTATAGATATTATCAAAGTAAAATATTTTTTCTAAAAAGTTTGTACCTTTTCCTCGATAAATACCTTTATTTGAAAATAAAGTCAAAATAAAATCTTAACCTTAACACCTTTGAATCTATCTGATCTCTGCATAAACTAAGACTTGCGAGGAGTTTCCTATAAGGATCGACTTCCTGTTTCATTCTATACGTCATTATCATCACCACCATTGAATTTAATTGCCAATTTGTTCGTCAAAAAGTAATTTGCGTTCGCAACAAAGGAACATGCAAAGTCGACCTTCAGTTTTTGTTCTGACCTGCTTTGGAAGAACACGTATTTCTATATAAGAACAGTGACTATGAGCATAAGGTTAGGCCGACATGAGTGGTTGTCATGTCATAGTCTTAAACTTGCGTCCCCTCTCTCTACCGAACTGCAGGAATAGCCCTTGAGGCGCCACGAAGTCGCAAAGCCATCTGGCGTGTAAAATTTCAAAGAATTTTATTTCCCATTTATGGGAAAGGCGATCTTGGTCATACTTTCTAAGTAACGGCTCCATGTAATTACTGTAAGTTTGTTAATTTTAGTGAGTGTGTGTTGTTTGTTTCTCTTTGACTCAATATGGTTGCTCATTTTTGTCAACTTTGGAAAATGACTTTCGATTCGTGAAAAACCAGCCAGTGAAGATTTGATGATGATATCACTTTTCATTGATTAGGTGTGACAAGAAGGAAAATGGCTATTTAGTAATCATTGAAATCAATTTCGAAAGCAGAACTTAGCTAACCTGCTTTTTTCCATCCAGAAAAAAGACTTTGTCAAAATGGTAGGATATTTTTTTTAATTTTATTTTTCGTAGCTTTTTTAATTACAGCCGGGTGGACGGGTTGGTGTAATTTAAGAGGCACGATCTAACGATTTACAATTCACGATGCGCAATCCATGCATAAAGTATGCTGATTATTCCTAATAATTATCATAAAACTTAAAATTATATAACATAATTCTGGGTGGAGACAAAACGCAGAACGGCGGAATTCCGGAATGCCAGAACCGGAATAGCTGTTCCGGCCGGAATAGCTATTCCGCGGAATATGATTTTTTTATATTTTTTTTATTTTTTGTAATAGCTATTCCGCGAAATATGATCTTTTATTATAATAATAATCTTTCTCTTTTATCACCACCCCTGAGGGTATATCTATGTACATAATCATCCATAATCACCCATTACCACCCATAATCACCCATAATCAGCAATCGGCTACCTCATTTTGGCTGTTTTTCGTATATAAAGGAATGCACTCGTGCACTCGCTTGTGAAGTCATTCTAATACACCTTTCCCGGGGTGTTGTTTGGGATTTTATGTTTGAGTGTTTCCCTTACAGTTACATCAATATGCCTTCTTACATGTCTTTAAAAATATAAATAAAAGTAATCACGGAAAAGGACGCGAAAAAAAAAGACATAAGTGTGAGAGCAGAGTAATCAAACTCATTAGAAAAAGTACCATTAGAAGTCATAAAAAATCAACCTGAATAAATGCAATCGAAATTCCAGAGAACTTCATAATTCCCCAAACAACATTACATTACTATGTCAAACTCCCATCACATAAATTTTACAATTACGTCAGAGTAGACTACGCTTGCCACCGAAGAGGTTTATTTGGAAAGGGTAATTATATTTTATTGTTCGCTTCTTTTTTAAAGATTCGCCAGGTTGGAAAAGTATGAATTTCTTTCTACATATTTTACCTACCCCAAATATTTAGGAGGCTGAGTTTTATAAATGAATCGTCAAGTTGAAACGAACGATAAATGTATCAAGGTCTGTTTTATTTACCCCCTGGTGACTTAACAAAAGAGACTTAACTCGATGTTACAATCCAATTATTGAAAGTTTGTCTCGGCCTTTTTATAATGAGCGAGACATACGTTCTCTGATTACGCAATTTTCATATTGACATTTTCGAGGCATTTTGATGTAACTGCCTTAGATCTAACTAAAGTCTGTCCAGATATAATTGGCAGTGGAAACAAGAATGCCTGTAACTTTTGATAGTCAAATATAATTATGAAAATTTTTTTTGCTTGTTTTAGAGAATCAAAAGCACTATATTTAAATGTATTTTTGTTTGAAAAATTCGCGATTTTTAGTGGTTTAATTTGCGATTGTAAAAATTGAGCTTTTTTTCTACTTATGCTATAACGTTCATTTTTACACCAGTGGTAGTTCAACCTTAGGTTAAGAAGTTTGTTAAATTTCAAGGCAAACAAAAGAGTCCTCCGGAAGATATGGGACCCGAAATACCCCTTGGTAGCACTTTTCTGTGAAATATCAAATCTCCAACTTATTACTAAAAATGGGGGTTATGTTTTCTTTTTTGAACAGTGCAATTAAAAGTTGGAAAATGTTAAGTGTTGGTGCATTGGTATTATTGGTATCATTGGTTATTTCGAAACGAAGTGAAATCATATGCAATATAATTGTTTTTATTGAAAGGATAAGCATGAACTTATATTGCCTTTGTTATTTTTAAGTCATTAAAGAACTTTGCTAATTCCCAAAACACTAAACACAGTGGTCGTGTTCAGACCAAGGTTTAAAGCAATTAGGTCTACATGTTTCTTTTATATTCCTTTTGTATCTAACGGCACGCTCCTCATTAGTTAAACCAAAGTTTAAAAAGGAATCACCCTCTAGTTTAAAAAAAAAGTTTTTACGATTTCGTTACAGTTTTCTGAATAGACGAAATCAGAATTCGCAAGTGAAAAGCATGCTCCTTTTGTAAATGAAGAAAAAAGAACGTGAAATTTATGACTTAGAGACGCTCGGAGCATCTCTAGCAGTAATGGCTTCAACGACCACGAATTAGTGTTTTGCAGAGGGATTCCCTGAAATCTTTTTTGTTTCAAAGTATCTAGCAAGAGAGAAGATGACATGATTTCAAGTTAGGAAAGGAGATTCCTCGAGATCGCCAATCGATGATGACAAAAGAAAAGTGATTATAATTAAATTCCCATATCAACAAAGTACTACTTGAACCTTAAACTTAAACTTTCAGGTCTGAACACGACCAGTTTGGCTATGAGGTCATTAAAGAGATTGTAAAATGTGTTATGATCGAAAAACTGTTTCATCAATCATATCACTACCCCCGTTTTTAGTAATAAGTTGGAGATTTGATATTTCACAGAAAAGTGCTACCAAGGGGTATTTCGGGTCCTATATCTTCCGAAGGACTCTTTTGTTTGCCTTGAAATTTAACAAACTTCTTAACCTAAGGTTGAACTACCACTGGTGTAAAAATGAACGTTATAGCATAAGTAGAAAAAAAGCTCAATTTTTACAATCGCAAATTAAACCGCTAAAAATCGCGAATTTTTCAAACAAAAATACATTTAAATATAGTGCTTTTGATTCTCTAAAACAAGCAAAAAAAATTTTCATAATTATATTTCACTATCAAAAGTTACAGGCATTCTTGTTTCCACTGCCAATTATATCTGGACAGACTTTAAGATAGAACTAGATTAATTATACCTCACGGAAAATTTGACCGGCTAAAAACGCCGTACGACCTAGACAGGAACCCGTCTGCGTATTTTTTTAAAAATCTGATGAATACTTGACGGGTCAGAGCTGTGAGTCCGATTTTGGACTCAAAAAAATTACAGTGGGAAATTCGAATTTAGCGCTGTCCTCACTTACTAAAACAAAAACCAAATTTCGGAAGTTGCGCTTTCTTTAAGAAAGTGTGACCAGTGAAACAATAACAGGATTTGATTGGCTGTGTTTTCAACCGTTATTAGGATATGGGAAATTCAAACTGTCAGCCCATACCATGCTATATATTTCGCCATCAGTATATAGAATAAGAAATCATAGCATGGATCTCCAGGCTACGTACGACCCGGCAATCGTCCGTACGGGGACGTCCTGCAACGTACCTTGCGCGGCCCGTAGCCCGGCGACTGGTAACAGTGGAGTGATGAGATTTGGCATGCTCCCCCCCTTCGATATGCTTGACGTCTCCAGAAAGTTTCAAGTCGTGAGACCTACCCAGTCCGGCGCTAGGGGAGGGGGTCATTCACGGTCCCGTACGGGTCCTTTACGGTCTCATAGCGCCCTTCCGTCAACTTTTCAGGACTTCAGACCTATTTTTTCGGAATCTGCACCCAAAAAAACATGAAACATCAAAACCTGGATAAAAATTTTAAAAATGACTTTGACCCGCTTCGACCCGGGGATCCCTAGTGCGCGAAACCAACACTTTTAACCACTGGACCAACTTCTAGCCGTGCTTTACTCAAATTTTTCAGCAATGTCATACCTTCGTTAGCTTGACTTGGCCCAGATGGAAAAAAAATATAAATAATCATATTCCGCGGAATACAAAATAAAAAAAAAAATCATTATTCCGCGGAATAGCTATTCCGGCCGGAACAGCTATTCCGGTTCCGGCATTCCGTCGTTCCGCCGTTCAGCGTTTTGTCTATACCCCATAATTCTAAAACAATGGCATAATCTTTTCACTCCTTCCTTCTTCCTTTTCTCTTCATATCTTCGTCTTCTGTTACCTTGTCTCGTTCAGAAACAGAACAGTACCATCTCCCAGTTACATCAATATGCCTTCTTACCTGTCTTTAAAAATATGAATAAAAGTAATCACAAAAAAGGACGCGAAAAAAAGACATCAGTGTGAGAACAGAGTAATCAAACTTGTTAGAAAAAGTACCATTAGAAGTCATAAAAAATCAACTTGAATAAATGCAATCGGAATTCCAGAGAACTTCATAATTCCCCAAACAATATTACATTACTATGTCAAACTCCCATTACATAAATTTTACAATTACGTCAGAGTAGACTACGCTCGCCACCGAAGAGGTTTATTTGGAAAGGGTAATTACATTTTATTGTTCGCTTCTTTTTTAAAGATTGGCCGGGTTGGAAAAGTATGAATTTCTTTGTATATACATATTTTACCTACCCCAAATATTTAGGAGGCTGAGTTTTAAACGAATCGTCAAGTTGAAACGAATGATAAATGTATCAAGGTCTGTTTTATTTACCCCCTGGTGACTTAACAAAAGAGACTTAACTCAATGTTACAATCCAATTATTGAAAGTTTGTCTCGGCCTTTTTATAATGAGCGAGACATACGTTTTCTGATTACGCAATTTTCATATTGACATTTTCGAGGCATTTTGATGTAACTGTCTCCCTTTATACCTACCTCTGCATTTGTTTGCACTTGTGAATACTTAACCTTAGGTTACTCCGAGTCCACTGGTTCTCTGAACTATTCTTCGTGTGTTTCCCTTCCGTTTTCTCATTCACTGACTACTAAACTAATTAGGGAAATATTACTTTACTTATTTTTATCAGCACATAGTATTATTAGTACATAACTTGAGCTAACATTTTATTTGCATCGACAAAAGAGACATGTACATATTTTATCTGTCACCCTGTATATATTCAACAGTAAAGTATAAACCGGTAAATATATTTATCTATCTATATCCATCTATCTATCTATATATCACTTTTGTTTACCATGACAAATTTATGCAACAAAAAAGAAATAAGCAAGCAGCGGAACTACAAATAATTACGACTGTTAAATTATGAAAAAAACTAACTTAGATAATGTTGATAATGGAAGCTACCTTGTGAACATAATCTTACAATAGACAGAGAGTGATAGTAAACAATGCACAAGAAATATTTTTGCTCGCAGTTTTAACAATCATAATCAATAGGAATTTCTTTCTTAAAGCAAATAAAAGAATTGGTTAACAATATGTTTTGCGGGCCGTAATATACGAAGCAAAAAAACGGTGCTCTATTGTGAGAAAGAATTTTCTTTCTGTAAATAATTCCCCTATATTGATTCAAGTGATGAAAAAGAGAGAGTCAAGAAGGTAAATGCACGTGGCCTTCACTTTCTTTTGATCTTTAACTAAATTTAAATTGAAAAGAGAATAATTTGTATAATCTTACATAAATGATGTTCTTAAAAATAATTGAGTTTCAGCGAATGAAAGTTTGTAAATTGTCTAAATATTTTATCATGATTAGCATAATTACGTATGAATTAACATATTTTATGCACGGATCGCGAATCGTGCATCGTAAATCGTTAGATCGTGCATCTTAAATTACACCAACCCCGGGTGGACAGAGTGTCCAACTTCAGCAAAAAGTAGAACAGTGTTTTGTAAACTACATCCAGTTTTGGAGACAGCAGAAACATATTCAAACCAGGCGGTGTCAACCGAACCCTATCGAACCGATTTTCGTTATCGAACCATCAAACTTTATCGAACAAAATCGAACGATAACTGTTTGATTACCGAACCCGATCGAACAGCTATTTTGTGATAAGTTCGATTTAGTTCGATGAGTGTTCTTTATTCGATGGAGTTCGATTGATGTTCGACGAATTTCGAGTTAAGTTCAATGTGGTTTGATGAAAGTTCATTGTGGTTCGATGATTGTGTCGGATTGATTCTACTTCTTTACCTTTCAGAAAATTACGAGGTTCGTTAATCAAAACACAAGCACCGTATGCTTCACTCATTATTGCTCATTTGAAATAATAGAGATGACACTTTCTTTAAAGAAAGTAATAAAAGCTCCAGCTTGTCCCATCCGATGGGATAGACAGTCAGGCACATCCTGGCAAATGAACGGGGTGAGCATTTGCATGGGGTATTCGTCATCCAGTGTAAATGAGATAGACGTCTCAGGCTAAAAGCGTGAAAATGAATAAAAATGAACTTCAAACTGAAAAAGGGAAAAAAGGAAGAAAACTTTATTTTTGGACCTACCCCGGTGGGGTGAAGGTCCTATAAATTAACCCGTGTTCGTTAGTTCGTTCGTTAGTTACCAACTTTTCTCGAGATTGGCTCATTCAATTTTTCTGATTTTTTGCACAAAGGTGCATTACTATAAACCCTCGAATGTGACGGAGCCCGATTTTCGAAAAAAAATTTTTTCCGGCCGGTAGAACCGGAAATGTCCCGAAAAAAGCGTTTTTTTGAGATTTTCTCGAGATTTTATCATTAGTTTTTTGCGATTTTTTGCACATAGATGCACATTAGTACTGCCGAAAAGGTGTCGAAAACCGTTTGCCGAAAAAAAATTTTTTCCGGTCTGTAGAACCGGAAATGTGCCGGAAATCGTCGTTTTTTTCACATTTCCGTCACATTTTTTCAACTTATTTAATTGTTTCTTTACAGAAAATGTTCTTTATGATGATGCCCAAACTTAGCATTGTTTGATTTCCAAAAAAATCATCCTTTGAATCCGGACTCCTTAAAAATCGCCGGAACAGCCGAAAAACCGGCGTAAACGGTTTTCTTCATTTTTTCAACTTATACTCGACAGATTTTCATGATTTTTTGCACAATGATGTAAAATGGCAATGCCCAAAATGTGACAGAGCCCAATTTTCGAAAAAGAAATTTTTCCGGCCGCTAGAACCGGAAATGTCCCGAAAAAAGCGGTTTTTTGAGATTTTCTCGAGATTTTATCATTAGTTTTTTGCGATTTTTTGCACATAGATGCACATTAGTACTGCCGAAAAGGTTTGTCGAAAACCGTTTGCCGAAAAAATTTTTTTCGGTCTGTAGAACCGGAAATGTGCCGGAAATCGTCGTTTTTTTCACATTTCCGTCACATTTTTCAACTTATTTAATTGTTTCTTTACAGAAAAATGTTCTTTATGATGATGTCCAAACTTAGCATCGTTTATTTCCAAGAAAATCATCCTTTGAATCCGGAACTCCTTAAAAATCGCCGGAACGCCGAAAACCGGCGTAAAACGGTTTTCCTTCATTTTTTCAACTTATACTCGACAGATTTCATGATTTTTTGCACAATGATGTAAAATGGCAATGCCCAAAATGTGACAGAGCCCAATTTTCGAAAAAGAATTTTTTCCGGCCGCTAGAACCGGAAATGTCCCGAAAAAAGCGGTTTTTTGAGATTTTCTCGAGATGAATGATTGATTAAAGTGTCGATATTATTTTTCTTTCACCGTTAAACATCGATGCGTTTCTTAATTGCTTTCTCCGTTCCAATAGATATATAAATCGAAATTTAAAATTATACATTACTTCCATTAAATTCTAATTATTCGTTTTATAAATAGGTAGGTCCATTAAAGTATTACTTGTTTCATTAAAAGTTTCTTCAATCTTCGAAGACAAAATTGACCCATGGAAAAAAAATTTCATCTATGCAGTTCTTTGAAATGAAGCAAAATATTTCCAACCCGGTTCAATTAAACTGGGTATTCGGCGCTATTACGTCACTTTCGTTTTCGACCCCGTTCATTTGCCAATGGTCGCAAGTGAAAAATACCCCGTTCATTTGCCAGTCGATGTGCCTGACTCTGATAGATATAGGATGGCCCGCGAGGATGGTGCCGCCAATACGCCCTCGGAATATAAATAAAAAATTGGGCGGCAAGGTATAAATCGATTTAATCGAACTTCATCGAACCTCAATCGTGTTCATCGAACTGCGATCGAACTATAATCGTATAATCGAACAGTCATCGAACTTTACGAAAATTTTCCCGGTTCGATAGGTGTTCGATTGGGTTCGGTAGTCGATAGCTATCGTTCGATAGGGTTCGATTAAGTTCGATTAGTTCGATAATCGAACAGTTCGATTGACATCGCCTGGTTCAAAGTTTCCATCACTTGGGACTGCCCAGAAAAATTGGAAATTTTGATTGAAAAAGTGAAGGATGTGCAATACCTGATAGTTGACGGAACTTACATTGACAGCTCAAAGGACATATTAAAGGAGTTGGTCGTTGGTCCAAAGAACTTCGACGAGAACAACAGTGATTGTAAGATGGACAATGAAACTAAATCGATTGAAGAATAAACAATATATTTTATTGCAATGTTTTAACCTGTTAAGTTAAGTAAAAAAGAAAGAAAACCATGATAAAAGCCATGATAGCAATATTGTAAGTACAATCTAAAGGTGATATTGAAAACTCCCAAGGCAAGAATGTTATACTCTGAAACCAGCCCTAAATTGCCCAGGGAACAGCAGGGAAACGATTTTAGATACTGTGAGATTGGGTAACTTGCTTCAGTGGAGGCTAACATGCATAGCCCTCAAATGAAAGACCTGGCTGGTCATTAAAATACAAAGTTAAATCAAAACAAAAATGGTAGACTAGAGCTGCGAGCAGAGCTGCTTAGTTGTCTTTTAATGACCAGCCAGGTCTTTCATTTGAGGGCTATGCATGTTAGCCTCCACTGATGCAAGTTACCCAATCTCATGGTAGCGTACTAAAGGAAAAAGTGAAGAAGTGAGCGTACGGTAAGCGGTCTTTGATTTTTTCCATAGAAATTTTAGTGGAATTTCATTTTGGTCATCAATGCCACAGCTATAGTATAACTCTCAACATTCTAATATACCTATCGACTAACAGCCTTTTCCCGTTATGAGTGGCGACTTTGAATATGGACGCTGCCCCTAATTATTAAGTGATGTTTTTGTAACAATTTCATTAATCAACAGCAGGAAAACAGTAATAAGCAGTTACATCAATATGTCAAAAACATTTTGCTCAACCACCTTCACTTCAAGATAGGCCACCATAGAATGAACTTCCTTTATAGGATGAACCTTATTTAGGTGGCTTTCAGCCTTGAAATCCATCGTTAGAAAATTTACTTTAACTCATATATAATTATGTACTTTTTTTATAGCCCAATTGTAAAGTTTCATATGGCTCCTGAAACTGTATGATACAGTGGTTTTTTAGTTTGCTTGAATTGAGACATCATGTTAGTTTATTAGGGTCTCAGGCAGATAGTCACACTAGCGTCACGACCCTGCCGGTGCACCCAACAGTCGGGTGCTGTTGTTGGGTGTTTGAAGCTAGAAATTTAAACACCCGACAGTCGGATGCACTTTGTTGGGTGCTACATCTTGGAATAGCACCCGACATGTAACAAAGTTAGGAATTTTAGCACCCGACTGTCGGGTGCGCTATTGTCGGGTGTTTTTGCAAATTTAGAAATTTCAGCACACGACAAAACACCCGACAGGTTGCACCGGCACCGGTGCACCGGCAGGGTCGTCTAGCGTCCCGCCAAAATACGTATCAAAGATTAATGCTGCAAAAGTGCTATATAGTTTACTTTAACTCTGAAGCAAAAAAATGTGCTGCAAAACTTCTAAAGGGATTCATTAAAAAAAAACCTGGCGCTTTTTAATGAAATTAACATTGTCAAAAACTATGAGAAATTGCCTAAAATTTGAGCCATAGATGAAAAGATTTGAGCTAAGCCAACCTTGAGAACTAATTTGAAGATCAACTTCCCAAGAAAAAGATCTGCGGGGGGAGACGGAACCCACCAAGATCCGCGCACTGCCAGATAGGCTATTTCCCCGACATTTTACCAGACCTCAAACACTGACCCATTTACATGTGCAGAATTGTTTTTACTTTAGCGTATAAGCAAGGCCTTAAAAAGTCGAAGCGTTGTCTCAGAAATTGAATGACAAATTTTGGTTGGTTGATTTTGGCTGATGCACGTTTTATTTTGTTTCAAACTTTCAAGTTTTTAATTAATTGTTTTGCGAACTTGATTCAAGTAACTCTCATTCTTGTTGTTGCGAATACATCTTGTAGATGACTGATGTTGTTTTTTCTGAAAACTTGATTTCCTAGTGTGACTAACTGTCAGGATGCTTTTACCATAGTTAATGCACAAAATATTAACATATTTCAGTAAAACATCAAATGACGTTTGATATAATTGATGTTTAAAGCTGCATAGAACCTTAGTGTTGGGGAACAGTGAACATATTTTTTCCAGAACCAAAAATATCTTTATTTAGGGGGCCCTCAATACGGTATGTATACAAGGGGGAGAAGGGGGTTTATTGTTTGAATGACATCATTTCTATTTTTCTCTGTGAGGAGGTATCAAATATTTGGAAACATTTTTGCACATGTATATAAAATTACTTTGCCTAAATCTTTCTTTTAGCCTTCATATCATTGGCAAAGTAAGGCCAATGTCAAGAACAGTGGCGTTGAGGACATGGTGTTGCTCACCAAAATTCAAGAATCAGCAATTGTTGAAAATCTGAAGAAAAGATACATGGACGATCTCATTTATGTATCCTTTTCATTGTAATAGTCTCTAGTAATAGTTTTAATAGTTCTAATAGTTCTAATTTTGTTGTTATATACATGATATAATACATACAATGACTTTTTTTTACATTTTTGATAAGGAGAAGTGAGCCAACAGACTCGATTCACAAGTTTTCTAATTTGACTAGAAATCAAAATTCTTTTCATTTGATTTTATGCTGATAGTTTCTTATGATCACTTCTTCTTATTATGTTCTTTAACTTGTAACGTAACTTTCAAACAGACATACATTGGACCAGTTCTTGTCTCAGTTAACCCTTTCAAGCAGCTGCCATACTTCACAGACAAAGAAATTGAAATGTACCAAGGAGCCGTAAGATTCTTTATAAAATGAAATTTGTTGGATCAAGCACTTAGCCAGAATTTTTATTAAACTTCCAATTATATGGAATACAATTTACATATTTTAGAACAGTTTTGAATGATCTCATCTCAAAAGAACTGATTGCTGAATTTATTTATTTCTAGGCATCTTATGAAAACCCACCACATGTTTATGCGTTGACAGACAATATGTACAGAAATATGTTAATCGAACAAGAAAGACAATGTGTTATCATTAGGTAGATTGAAAACTCATTATTGTGTTACAAATTTTGATTTACATTTTTTTCTGGATTCTGCTCCCAATTAAAACAATTAACCTTATTCTATTTTTGCTCTAGATTTTATTTGGTTTGTTTAAATATTTTTCAATTTTTTTCCAGTGGTGAATCAGGTGCTGGAAAAACTGTCAGTGCAAAATTCATCATGAATTACATTGCTAAAGTATCTGGTGGAAGTGGTAATGTTGCTAAAGTGAAAGAAGTCATCTTAGAGTCCAATCCTTTACTAGAAGCTTTTGGAAATGCTAAAACCGTTAGAAATAATAATTCAAGTAGATTTGTAAGTTCTAGAGCTGTTACTAATTGTACAATGAATTTATAAATCCATAGTCTGTATAAAAAACCCTGGTCTGGAACCCTATTATTGTTAACTTTTTCGTTTGTTAAAAGCAAACAATAAAGATTGATTTACTCAGTGTTTGACCATGTTATGAAATCCTTTTCTTGCAATTGGTTTGAAATTTAATCACATGATCGAAAAGCAGAGCAAAGTAATTTCTCCATGCAAGTTCAAGACCTGGGTTTTTTTATACAGACTATGATAAAATGCAACGTTTTTATTGCTTTGTCTCAATAAATCAAAGTCAAGGTCAAGATGATATTTCTGATGAAAATGCTCAATAAATAAAGTGTAAGGCTATATTCAATTGCATATATGTCATTATGGACTTTGTTAATATCAAAATTAAACTTGATTTTTGTAGGGAAAATATGTTGAAATCCAATTCACAAGGGGTGGCCAACCTGAAGGTGGCAAGATCTCAAACTTTCTTCTAGAAAAGGTAATATTTTTCAAAGTACTATTTTTCAATTTCAACCATTGTTTTTTGATTTGTCGTCTGTTTAATTTCTTATGATTTGATATAATGACATATTTTAAATTTAGTCACGTGTGGTCACGCAAAATCAAGATGAGAGAAACTTTCACATATTTTATCAATTGATCAATGGTGCTTCAGCAGAAGACAAAGGTATTTTTGCTACATGAAAATCGAACATATTTTTTCTTTAATTTGTTTTATGACCATCTGCATCAACCTTAATGCTTAAAGAAGTTTCTTAGTGAATTGTCAATTGTCTTTATAAAGCTGATGTACACACCACTTTTTGAATTAAATAATAAAAAAAATATTTTAGCAAAGGTTATGTCTGGTTATGTTAGTTTTGTGTAGTACATATTGTTTTGTCTGAAGCTTTAACCAATGTTGGGGTGTCTATGATTTACTTTTACTTTTCATAGAGCAATTTGGACTGGCAGAACCAGATTATTATTACTATTTGAATCAGAGTGGATGTTATAAAGTTGACGATGTCAACGATGTTAAAGAATATGAAGATACTAGAGTGAGTAATCCATTCCATATGCAAAGAGAAAATTGATGCAGTTATGCTCCATATGTTTGAAATCGTGGAGTCTAAACTGTAAATTTTTTTATTTATTAAATCATTTTTGATTTGCTCTTTATTTTTTAGAATGCTATGTATACCATGGGCATAACAAATGATCAACAAGCGTCCATCCTTCAACTTGTAGCTGGTATTCTCCACTTGGGAAACATCAGTTTCCAAGAAGTTGGGAATTATGCACAACCAGAAAATGACGACTGTATGTCTTCAAATTTTGTGTTGTTGTTATTTTATTTTTTCCTGAGCTTTTTTTTCTAACACGTTATACTGAAAAAAATGTTTGTCGGGGAGAGGGTTTCAGAGAGAGAAACTGACGCAGCTTTTTAGATTTTCTTAAATAGTTACCAGTGTTAATTTACGGTCAGAAAGTGATGGATAATAATCACACAAACTGTGGATGTATACTTTTGATAATTTTATTACATTTTATTATCATTTTTAGTTTTGCAATACCCAGCTTACCTGTTGCAAATCAGTGCCGAAGCATTGAAAGAAAAGCTTATCAGGTTTGTGCTTGTTTGAGCTGTAATGATATCATTATTATTGGCGTATATAATAAAAGGCTGACTTTATTCAAACATTTTATTATTTTCTACTACATTGTCATTTGAAAAAATGCACTGTCTGATACATTTTTTTCAGTCGAGTGGTGGAAAGTCAATGGGGCAGCAAAAAGGAAGTGATTAACATGACACTCAACGTTGAACAGGCTTCATATACAAGAGATGCTTTAGCTAAAGCTATTTATACAAGAATATTTGACTGGCTTGTTGGGGTGTGTTTCATTCTATTTTAACGTGATTTTTTCTTTTTTTAATATTTATACAACAAGCTTTTTTTTATTCAGAAATCTGGAAAAGACATCTCTGGAGGTCGAAATATCGTTGAAGAGAAAATGTGTTTTATCTCTGCTTTGTTTTTACTTAATCAACTTATTGGTTCTTGATAAATATACTTCCCTTCTCTCGTAAACATTGTTTTATTATTTTTGTTTCAGGCTATTAACCGTGCTATGGAAAAGGATTCCAGTGAGATTTCTGTGGGAATTCTTGATATTTATGGCTTTGAAATCTTTCAGGTAGGGATTTGTCATCATACTTTGCTGCTTCATGATTCACTTTGACCACATTCAGTGAAAACTTAATTTGTGATTTTTTTTTTCTTAGAAAAATGGATTTGAACAGTTTTGTATCAATTTCGTTAATGAAAAACTACAACAGATTTTTATTGAACTCACACTTAAAGCAGAACAGGTAACCTTTTAAATCAATCCTTCTTTTTATTTAGTTTCAGTGATGACAATTTACTTTGACAAAAACCTCCTGAAAAAGTAAAATCAAACTTATTAGAATTTAATCGGTATATTAGCCACAAGTTCAAGCTCCAACTATTAATATAATTTAGACCATAACATATCAAATCTAAGACAGTATAAATTGTCCAGTGTGTTAATATCAAACAAACAAAAAACAAACAAAACCAAAAAAGGTAAAAAATCTGTTATGTTTTATTTCAATATGAACATTAAATGTATAACGTATTATCATCTTTGATGTATCTTAGGAAGAATATGTAGAAGAAGGAATTTCTTGGACACCCATCGATTATTTCAACAATAAAATTGTCTGTGATCTTATAGAATTGAAGGTATAAAGCAAAACTAGTAATACTTATAATGCTTATTATCTTTGGCGAATTTAATAACTTAGATAAAATTTATGTCATCAGTAGTTGTGTAAATTGTCTGGATGAACAAAGCCAAAAAAACAAATTCTCTTCTTAACATTGCTTTCTCTTGTTTATTATAGAAACCACCAGGCATCATGTGCGTACTTGACGATGTCTGTGCAACATTGCATGCCCAAGGAGATGGGGCTGATATGAAATTACTCCAGGTATTGGCTGTTTCTTTGATTATTTTAAAATAGAACTAAGAGGTTAATTCGTACAACTTTTTTCAATGCTTCTGTTGCATAAACTGGATGATGCTAAAACTGCTCCTAAGAAAGGAAGAGAAGGCTTTTAGCTTTATTAGTCTGAGTGTTATAAAAGCTTACTTTCATGGAAGAACGGCCTGGTGATATTGGTTTTGCATTGTTTGTACATCATAAGGAATTGTTTAATAAGGTACACGTCTTTTTTTTTAAAGAAACACACTTTTAAGAAACACGAGGCTCAGAATGCCTAAAAACTAAGAAACATCTAAGAAACATGCTGAGGCTGAGAATGAGAAAATAACATTTTTTAATTCGGTTTTTTATAAGAACCTTCCAATCAAGGCTAATTATGTCAAAAAGTTTAGAAACATGTAAGAAACATTTAAGGCTCAAAAGGCCGATTTCTTAGGAAACATTGAGGCTGCTTGGTAAAACTAGTTTCTTAAAAAAAAAAAGACGTGTAACTACTTTTCTTTAGAAACTCTCTGGTGCAGTTGGTGATCACAAACATTACAATGGCTTCAATGCAGGATTCGTTATCCACCATTATGCTGGAAAGGTTACTCACTTGATTTAATGATTTAAGATTTTCATTGAGTTTGCAGTTTACCATCGATGGATTGTTTTTTGGCTTCTTAAAATGCTTGATACATATATGCAAAATTAACTTAAAAACCCAACAAAATAGCACATAGCTGAAAGAATTGTCGAATATTTTGTTTGTAGGTCACCTATGATGCGGACGGTTTTTGCGAAAGGAATCGTGATGTGTTGTACAAGGATCTCATTGAACTCATGAAGTCTAGCGAAAAGTAAGGTATTCATTTAATAATATCAAAACGCACTGGGATTCTTAAGTACAAAGGAATGCTACGTTTTCAGTTTTAGGACGGTGATTTATTTCCTTCAACCTCTCTTTTTAACTCATTGTTTATGTTATTTTTTAGCCAATTTATTGTTGGTTTGTTTCCTGATGACACAAGCGATACAAAGAGAGGAAAACCTACCACGGCTAGCGTGAAAATCAAGGTATGGTAATCATGCACTGCGCATCAAAGGAGCTCTGAATTTGTTTTTTTTAGAGCTGTTGAGAGCTATCTTTCTTACTTTGTTATTGCCTGGTTACTGTATTTTCAAACAAGTTACCGAGCATTTTCAATCTTATACCTAAAAATTACAAGTTAAAAATGTTTACCAAACTCTACGGTTACAGACGGCAAATTTTAGTATTTCTGAAAATATTTCCATTTTAGAAACAAGCCAATGAATTGGTGAACAAATTGATGAAATGTACACCGCACTACATTCGCTGTCTCAAACCAAACGAAACTAAAAAAGCCCATGACTGGGAAAACGATAGGTAAGTCCTCGATAAGTCGATAAGTCCGTCCATTTGTATGGCTTTCATCATGTACATGTTAGTGATACATAAAAAATAATGCTATGTAAGTAAAAACGTTCGGCTGGAAATTTGTGATGGATTTTCAAAAAGGGTCGAAAATAATGCCACAAACAATAAGAGTCTCCAATAACTAACTTCTAAACTCAGATGAAGTGATGGATTCCATCCCTTTGTCAATTAATGTTCTATTCATACTGTTGGCTTGAACAGCCCAAAGTATCTTGATTTTTTTTTACTTTCCCGCTGACAGATGCAAACATCAAGTGGAATATTTGGGATTGAAAGAAAACATTCGTGTTCGAAGAGCTGGTTATGCATTTCGTCGTGTCTTCGAAAAATTCTTGAGAAGGTATTATTCTTATGGTTATTTTTCGTGCGTCGCTCTATCTCACCGTCAAGTGAGTCTTCTGATGGCCCAATGTTTGGGTTAGAATCCTACTAGTCGACCCATGAAAAAAAAATGTCCCAAAGTACTAGTTTTTATTTAGAAATTAGATTTTTTAACTTGAAGCTATTGCTTTGAGTTTGAGCCACTAGTCTCATAAATATGGACTTTTTCGAAAAGTGTAAAAAAGGTGAACATGTGATTTATTATATGCGATTAATTGGAAAGTTGGTTTAAAATGACTTCTTTAACGATATCTTACAGTTTTATGACAGTTTTCTTAATTTCTTGAACAACCAAAATTCTTTTGATAGGTACGCCATCGTGACACCGGAGACGTACCCTTCATGGAAAGGAGAGGTGACCGCTGGTATCAAACATTTGATGAATGCAGTGCAAATGGAACCTGACCAATGGCAACTCGGAAGAACTAAGGTCTTCATCAAAAATCCTGAATCGGTATGTGTGACAGTGTTAGGTAAACTAGAATATTTTGAAAGACATGAAATTTGTCGGCTCCTACTGAAATAATTTATACCGTATTCCTTGCAATCTAAAAAAAGTTGTTTAATAAATACAAAATACAAAGACTGGTACGTCAGCTGGTTACCAGTCGATTCTCCAGTGTGATGAGTTTTTTGTCTTTTTGTAGCTTTTCTTACTTGAAGAACTTCGAGAGCGTAAATTCGATTCGTTCGCGCGAACGATACAGAAAGCGTATAGGCAGTACAAATCACGGCAGATGTTCCTGGTGCTCAAAGAAGAAGCTTCGGATATTCTACACAAACGCAAAGAGCGTCGCCGGTGGTCCATCAACAGGAATTTCGTTGGAGATTACATTGGTTTAGATGATAACCCAGAGTTGAGGAAACTTTTGGAGAAACGCGAACGTGTAGAGTTTGCACATACCGTTGAGAAATATGACAGACGTTTTAAGGTTTGACCATTTCTCTCGTTCATCTCTTACTGAAAAGTCAGAAACTCGTGTGCCTCGTGATCATTCATGCATCATTTTAAAGTTGAATTGATTCTGGACTAGTTTTACGTAAAACAATTTTAATGGCACCTTGGTCAATTTTTGATGTCCCAGGGAGGTTCGCGTTGTATCATTCGTTGTAAACTGTTCCTTGACGACAATAATTGATATCGAAATAAATTAAAAGTATGTGTATGAATTTTGTAGGGCATGAAGAGAGACTTGCTGTTGACACCCAAACACATTTATCTGATTGGTAGAGAAAAGGTAAGTTTGAAGTATATTCGAATAATCGAGCCGCACAATTCCTTTTGGCTTTTTACCTTATACCCTGATCAAATTTAAAGTTACACACTTTTTTGTATTCCAGATCAAGAAAGGTCCAGAAAAAGGCAAAATCGTGGAAGTGGTGAAACGAAAGCTAACAATGAATGATATCTCCTCTATCACTTTGAGGTAGGTAGCAAAAGTTTAATCTCACCAGATCTCACCCAACATATTCTGTTCTTGTGTTGTCCTCTGCTCTTAGAAAGGGTTTTGGTAGAAAAAAATACGAGGCGCTTTAAATGTCTCATTGAATCAGATGATGAGAATTTTCTGTCGCTCTATTTCAGCGCGCTACAAGACGACTTTTTGATCATCCACGTACAGAACGACTACGATAGCATTTTGGAATCTGTCTTCAAAACTGAATTTCTAACGCTACTGGCAAAGAAATTTGAAAATATCACAAAACAAAAATTGAAAGTAGAAGTGAAAAATAAGTAAGTTATTTTGCTTTCAACTTTATTTGTCTTAATTACAAGGCGTCGAAAGATTATTTACTTTACTCGTCGTTTTTCCAATCTAATTGCATAAAACGGTCGCGTTAAGCGAAGACAGAACTTGCAAAAACCACGCCTCTCTCAATTAAAGAATACAGAAGAAATGACTCTTTGAAATAAGCTTTAAAAATATTGAGAGTGCTTTCATCAAGGTCTACCGTTAAAAACTATTTTTGATTTTAGTATAACGATAGCTGTGAAGAAAGATCGTTGGGAAAAACTCGGTGGTGGTGGAACGAGAAATATCCAATTCACCAAGGGGAATGGTGATTTCCCTATACTGAAACCAAGTGGGAAAACGTTAAATATTTCGATCGGCGAAGGATTACCACCTGACTCAAGTAATACTTTCTTTTAAACCTTTTATACTTACTTGTATCTTTTAATTATGTTTTCCCTTTTTATTTAAATATTCTTCATTTAAAATTGTAAACAAGACGTTATGATATAAGCTCTCAAAACGTCATACCGTTCAGAATCTTTGACAAAAATGATAAAGAATAGGCTTTCACTTTTAACCTGACCTTGTACTCTCTTGGTCACGTTTATCTATAACCATTTCCCTACCGTCATCTTTTTGTACTCCACAGAACCTGGTCGCCATTACGCCGCCTCAGCACGCCCTCAACAAAGAGGCGGTGGTGGATACAACCAAGCACCGCAGTATTCTCAACCGCAGAAAGGAATTGATCGACGACAATCACTAAGTAGGAGCGTCAAACACAACAGTAACCATCCCAACCTACCCAAGAGTGGAGCGTCACAGTACGCCAAACGTGATTCGGGTGTTGGCAATGGAGACTTCATGAAAACACCGGATGCAGGACAAAGCGGGTATGTACCGCCATGTCTTTCAATGAGATAAATTACTTACCAAAAGTTTTAGAGATTGAAAATGCTCAAACCTGCCTTTTATTCGACGATACTATGACAAACAATAGCTTTATTTTATGCTTTTAGGTACTCACTAGTTGATTCGTGGCACTGATTATTATTCATTCTTTTTATTTTACACAGTGTGACACGCCAAAGCTCAGGCAAACATCGTAAAGCGCCTCCGCCACCTCAGTCTCGTTCAGCCAAACCACGCCCTGCACCGAAACCTCGATTACCCATGTGTAAAACTTTGTATACTTATGAACCACAAGAAGCTGATGAACTTTCTTTCGCTGAAGGGGAAATGATCGAGATCGTCAATGAAGGTATGCACAGTAGATTTTCCATAACTCCAACCGCTATAACTCGATATTCTCCTTAACTCGAACAAATCGTTGGCATCGCTGTTTCTTAATAAACACTTATAAAAAAAGAAGAAGATAATAATCATCAGAAACTTTATACTCCTTAACTCAAACTGTCTAGTGCTCCCTAAAAGAACTTCTTAGGATTAAATCAACAATCTGAACCATTTTTGTTCCTCTTTAGATGCATCAGGTTGGTGGACTGGCAAACTTCGTGGAAAGGAAGGCTTGTTCCCTGCAAATTATGTAGAAAAGGTGTGAAAATGTCATCTAAAAAGGAAAACAAAATTTAAAATTAGTAATATAAGTTATACTTGCACCTCCTGACGTCTCCTTAGGAACTTCTGCAACATCAAAAAATATATGCTGGAAATCACGGCTTTGAGAATACAAAAATCCTTAGAATGCATTCAAGATATTTTGTCATATGGCAATCTCCTCAGGTTTTGTTAGGAATCAATGTTTTTTTTCTATTTTGGCTACCTCAGTGTCTAAATACAAGTTTGTTTTGTGAAATTGTTCTGTTTTAGTTTATCTTTTCTACCTTTTTACACTTTTTTTATTGCTTCTTTTGTATGTTGTGATATTCGATGTTTTAAAGCTTCACTGTTTTAAAAGTTTTAAAACGCTTCATATACCTTGATTGAAGCAATTTGAATAAGGCTCGAACATGTCTCTATCCAGAAATTTCTATAATGTCAATTTATTTTGCTAGCTTACTATCCCATGATATTGTTTTTACACGAATCTTTGTAATTTAAAAGAATTTTTTAGTTTATATTGTTTTTTGATTAATATTTTTGGTTTGCGTCCGTCCTTACATCATTTTTAAAAATAATTTTTCGTTTCTGTTAATATTAGGGTGGGGAGTTAGTATTTTTGATCTTTTTAAGTTTGATTTTTTTAAATATTGTTCACTAAAGTTTCTTTTTCCACGCTGACAAATATTTTCCAATATGCGATATTGTCCTTTCCTTGGGTACCAAGCTCACACCCCTGTAGGGTTGGCACCATGATATTTTACAGTGGTATAAAAATATCCTCACAGAATATTATTGTTATTATTTATAAATGAATTTATAATTTTTTGGTCCTTGCAACATTTTTTGAATATTGAAATTTGATATCAAATTTTACTGAATATCTTAGCTATATATTTTGAAATTGAAATATTTTTCATTTTTCACTAAAAATAATACTTAAAAATACGAGAACTAAGCGATGTCTTCGATTTTACTGCTCCTTCGCCGATTGGGTTTCAGTGTAGGTAGGAATACTTCACTATTCTTTCCGCTGTCATACAGTATTTCTAAACATGTTTACTTTCTTTTTCAGATAAAAAAAAGATCAAAATGTTAGAAAATTATAATAAAATATAAATGTGTGATGACATGAAAATTTGGATCGATCTTGGTTGAACAAAGTGTGAATAAAACTGGCATTGGTAAGGCTGAATAAAATCCATTGTAAAATATTGCAAATGAATATGTTTAGTACGTAGCCTGCTTACTCGTACGCAAAAGACAGGAGGATTTTTTAGAAAACTTCTAGATGACTGGCTGATCATAACTACATTCGTCCACCAAAAAAAGTCCGTTCTAGAGACATAAGGATGCTTGTTTTCGTTTCTTTATCTCTCTGACTCTCTTTTCCAGCACAATGCGATGGAGGAAGATGTTCCTCCTGCCAACATGCCGAGCAACCATGTCATGTCATCACCAACATTGAATCATCACCATGGAAACTCAACAACAGCTATACCCGCCATCTTGCGTTTCGTCATCTCACCTCAACAAGCAACTGACCTCACTGTCACTAACGACCACACTTTCCATGAAATTCTTGTAGGGCTATTATTTTGAAGACACCCTCTGAGTTTCAGCTATTTACAATCATGGTTGAAATATATTGAGAATTTCGGAGAATTTCCCAGCGAGAAAGTCGATTTTGGGCTATCTTTTAATTTAATCGAATATTTAAATTTGGGAGGGGTTGGCAGACTTCAAGGCTATATATTCTGGGCCTTATTGGACTATTTTTGAACTTTTGGATCCTCTGATCCTAAGCTCCTAAGTTAAAACTCTACCCTTCCAACCTACTTTAGAGCACTTACAAATCGATTGTGATTTCAAAACTTCCCGGTGAATTTCCCTTTTTTCTCAAATATTATGACCTTGATTGTAGATATTATGTTAATGCAATACATATTAGGGGGGAGGGCCGGCCAGTACTACAATCTTAGACAGCATGATGTTTAGTAATGTGATGTTATACCAAATAACTCATAAATATTTCTTGTACCATAAGTTCTAAAATTTACCATTTTTCCTTCTTGTACCATTTTCTCTGCACACAAACGAAACGAAAGTTTGTTAAATCCAAAAATTGAAAATGGATCACAATAAGGGGCCGTCCGCATAGTACGTACGCACTAAGGGGAGGGGTCTTCTTAAAAGCGTATGCTTGCGTACAGAGGGAGGGGAGGGGTCAAAGGAAAATGTACATACGCAGAGAAAAAAATTTTCATAGCCCCTTTTTCGCTTGTTTTTTGTCGACTTTTACGCTTGTTCTACGCAT
Source organism: Clytia hemisphaerica (assembly GCF_902728285.1). Taxonomy (NCBI): domain Eukaryota; kingdom Metazoa; phylum Cnidaria; class Hydrozoa; order Leptothecata; family Clytiidae; genus Clytia; species Clytia hemisphaerica. Next base: position 1,005,117 of record NW_027103562.1, on the reverse strand, counting down.
CAAGGAAAAGAAAAAGTTTCTTGATAAACATTGAGTTCCATGAATTAAATAAAGGTCCCAACCAAAAATTTGAATTCGAAATTTTCTTCAACCGAGGGGGGAGGGGTGAATGAAAAAGTACGTACTTACCAGAGGGGGTATAGCCATTTGTGTACGCAACGTGTTAAATATTTTTTTTTCACTTCAGGATGTCTTGGATGAGTATATGCAATCACATGGTGCTGGCAAACCAACTGCTTTCGAATGTAATTTTTTTGTTATTTCTGTAGTGATACACTGGGCTCAAAAGTCAGATTTTCTGACTATTTACGAGAACTTGTTATGCGTGTCCAGTGTCAAGTGGAATTTTTAAAACCAAAAATCAATACGAAAACAATGCGTGGTCGAAGATAAGTTTCGATGACACCCATGGTTACCCCACGTGCTTCCAAGAATGATTTCCTTATCACTCAAGCTGTAACCCACTTTTTTAATAAACTAATAGCATAAGGACAGCCACCTACATGCCCTTTATTAATCATGTAATTTATGTTAGGTATGTATCGATCACTAATTTATCATTGAAAAGAGCCTTCCAAATCCAAAAACCTTTTAACTTTCGACGTGTTTATAAGAATTTCCAAAAGACAGCATGCATAAAATAGTTGATTTCTAGAGATTTCTAAACCAATCAAACGAGCATTGAAATCTACACTACCTTGGACCTGGCCATCAAAACATTTTGCCGAATCCATCGTCAATTATATTTTAAAAATATTGGATTCGGAAAATTGTTTTTTGTTGCAAGGTTTTAGGGCTAAATCGCTTCGGTGCCAATCGTGTGAAATAATTTTTTGTTGTGAATACCGTATTGTTTTATTTTATACATTTGGTTTTGAATAAATTCTTATTATTTTTTATTTTGATTTCAGATGACGATGAAGATGGAGACAGAGTTACGGTCCGTTCCAATGAAGAATTGCGCGCCATGTTGGAATGGGTAAAATGCCTCTGCCACTTCCCTTCTCTCGCAATGCCTTTAATTGTTTCTAAAGATTATCGAGGAATTTTGAACGGGATCCGCCAAGCAATGTTTGTCTTTTCATCTTTCAGCATCGTTGGAATAACCAGAATACAGCCAATGGATTACGCATCGTTCCACTCAATATCTACCCCAGGGGTGAGTCGCCAATATCCACGTATTATATCATAAAGACAACATCACTATCTCCCATATGATGTTCTCTCACTCTTATTTTCTTATTCACGTCTTTTTTTCAGTTGCTCGTACTTTTGCTGAACGAAACTCTACGCTGATGGTAAGATATATTGCTTTTGAACAATGATGATGTATAGAATGAAGCGCGTACAATTGTACAGTGGCCGAACTTTCAGCGCACGTAAATTTAAAAAAGTACGGAAATGATTGTTGAAGATGCTACCCTTTTAAAAGTGCCTGAACTTATGTTTTTATAAAAAATTTGTTCAATTACCAGGGTACAACTAATTTCAATATTTATCAAGATACGGACAGTCTTTCCTTTCAAACACATAATAAAGTGCTGCACCATTCGTATCTTTCAGGTGGACATTGAGTCACCACCAGTATCTCACCCCTCTTCAAGACAATCGAGCGGAAGTGGTAGCGGGGGTGGTTCAACCGGGTATAATTACTTCCCTTCATCTTCTCTCTCAGCAATCAAAACTAACCTTTCTAGAACGCTTTGCACCACTACCTAATGTTAATGAAGTGATTTCAGTTTGGCCGAAAATTGATTTGTTATTTGTCTTTTTCTTATTTTTGAAGTTTATTTGGTGGCAATGGTTCATTAAATTTAATCGTAGAGATTAAATCGAATTCAAAGCTTTTCAAATATTTTTGAAATTTTAATCTTTCCAGGCGCAAGAAACCGAACAGTATTCAAGGGATCCTGAGCAGTGGCCAGGTTAGACGTCCTATTGGAGTATTTCAAAGTATTCAATTTCTTTAAAGAATTTTACATGGTCAACGGTACGTTTATCAACCACTCATCCACAATATTCTTTCTATAGATTTATCAGCACGACATCCGAATGTTGAACATTCTTGGACATGGCAATGGTGGAACAGTTCATAAGTATGCATTTTTCTCCGTCTCAAGATGAATCAGGTCAGGAGGTAGCAGTCGCTTTCAGAATAGATGGAGTTTTTATAAGATACTTGGTCATTTACTTAATTGTGGTCATTTGAAGTAATAAAAATGACGCGTTCTTTAGAAAAAGTAACAGAATTGTTTTACTACAAGTTAACGACCAACAACATTAAGAGCTTGTAAAAACTCCATCTCTTCCCGTCGCTTTGGATCTGTCTTCTTCACAAACTAGGTCACTGGTGGTTTAACCAACCTATTATATGATTTATCACAAACAGAAGAAATAGTCGCGTTCACTAACTATTGTGACTTTTTTTCTTACAGAGGTTTTCACGTACCCAAGCAGCGTTATATGGCCGTGAAGGTATGTCCCCTCTCCCATTTCATCATCATCACTTGTGTGGTCACAGAATCTGGTATAGTTGAAAAGATATTTTGAATTCTATGGAACATTCTGAAGATTTTGAGAAATTTGAAATGCTCTGCTTAAAAGTAATCAGAACATTTGTTTGTTTGAGTGTTTTTTTGTTTTAGGTGATTCCACTGGACATTTCTGAGGAAATCCAGCGTCAAATCCTTTCCGAATTGAGCATTCTGTTTCAATGTAATTCACAACACATCATTGGTTTTCATGGTGCTTTCTTCATGGAGAACAAAATTTCCATGTGTATGGAGTACATGGACGGTGGTTCGTTGGATTTCTACGGAAAAATTCCACAAAATGTTCTTGGCAGAATCGCTGTCGCTGTAAGTATTTCTCAAACTTGTGTTACAATGAATCCAATTGATGTATATATCATCTTTGAAATGATCATTCACCTGTGAGTATGACATAAGTCAAGTACCTGCATGTTTCCTACGTCATTGATGTTCTTTACTTGACACCTTTTACAGGTTGTGAAGGGTCTTCACTATTTGTGGGATATCAAGATCATTCATCGAGGTTTGCCACTTAAGCTATTCTTATTCCGTTTATATATATATATTTTGTTTGTGATTCATTGCATTTGTTGTTTCTATGCGCTGGGGAGAAATGAGAAAGAAATATTTATGTAGTGTATATTTAATATTTAATAATGTATCATTTGGCTAAACAATGACTTTATCATTGAATTTCTTTAGATGTGAAGCCGAGTAACATGCTGGTCAGTTCGAACGGGATGGTCAAGATTTGTGATTTTGGTGTCAGTATACAGGTTGAAAATGCTTTTACTTACTATTTGTCTGTGATTCATTGCATTTATTGTTTTGAAGATATATTACTTACCGATCATAATCATGAAATTTTATTTTATCATTTTCTACTAGTTGGTGAATTCGATAGCCAAAACATACGTTGGTACAAATGCTTACATGGCTGTAAGATTATTTGCTTATTTTACTTTTGAAACTTAGAAGTAGTACTTTTAATTACAATTCATCGATTTAAATATGATCATTGAAAAAGTTAAACCCTCTGAAATTGTTATGGCTTGAATAAAAACTTCCAGATTCTTGCACATTGGTTGGATTGTGTTTTATAAAATGGGTATTTTCGTGTTTTTCAAATTTCAGCCTGAACGTATTCGTGGTGAAGAGTATGGTATACATTCTGATGTCTGGAGTTTGGGACTTTCCCTCGTCGAAATGTCTACTGGCACTTTCCCATATGCACCTGTAAGTGTTTCCCCAGGCCCACAAAAACATCCTCCAACTTTTTTCTATGCTTTTTTAAATGCAGGGTGTCCCGGAAAAAAGTCCTGTTTCAAAACACGACTACAATAGACCAAATTTGTGTGTATGTCATATATGTGTGTTTTTAATTATGTTTATTGTGTTTCTGTTTTACTATATCCACTTAAGTGTTAATTACTATTTTGAGTTAGAGAGAAACTAGGCATAGACTCACAAAGATCTTTCTAGTAGTCGTGTTCTGACACAGGACTTTTTCCCGGGACACCCTGTAAGTGCTGACCCTTTAGACTGACATGGTTTTAAACGATGTTAAACCTCGTCGAAAGTTACCTCAATAACCTTGTTAACCTCTCTTGAATTCCGGGCTTGATTTTTTTTACTTTTTTGATTTCAGAGTTCCAAATCAAACACACTGGAAATCCTTCCTGTGAGTAGCTTTTTTTTTCCGTGTACTATCTGTCTGTATGGGTTTCACTTTCATTGTTATCTACAAAAGGAGCACGTTTCTGATATGTAATTAACTTTTTACCTTTCCCATTTCTGTTTCAGCCAATCGAATTACTACAGCTGATAGTGAATGAGGTATAAAGACCTTCGAATCTTAAATTAAACTTTTAGTTAATTTTTTTTCTGGCAGACGCCTTATAAAAATTAATTCTTCAACATCATCATTCATCTCCAACATCTCCAACCATTTTTTAGAATCCACCGCAATTATCAACTGATCTCTTTGGTGATGCTTTGAGGCACTTTGTGGATATCTGGTGAGTACAAATTCTTCGTCCGGATATCTGGTGAGTACAAATTCTTCGTCCGGATATCTCTATAAATGATTTGTTTATTCAATCTTTTGATTACATCGAATACTCCTTCTCAATTGTTTTAGTTTACAAAAGAATCCCAAGTTGCGACCTCCACCTGATCAATTGGCTGTAAGTTTGTTTTTACATTAGCTTCGACTTGATTTTGTTTGTTTATTAATTGAAATCCTGCACTTCTTCATTTCTTGAAATGGACATACTCATATTTCTTGCTGGTAGGAAGACTTTTTCCCAGATCTCTCCAGTAGCATATCCTCTGAATCCCCCTGACGAACACCCAAAATGCAAATTCTTAAATGTCCTTGCACCTATAGAATAAACAGTACTTTCAACATCACCAATAACCACTTCTTCTAAATGGAGATCTTCATCTTTCCAAACACCTCCGAATCTATGTACTGAACCCAAAAGTAACCATCTCTCTCTTTAATTAACCAAACTATGGTTATAACAACGTCTTTACATCTCTCTCTTTAATCAACCAAACTATGGTTATAACAACGTCTTTACTTATTAACCAAACTATGGTTATAACAACGTCTTTACTTATTAACCAAACTATGGTTATAACAACGTCTTTACTTCTTTATCCTAACCATGCTATTTGAGGAACTAATGCAAGCCTGTCTCTGGACATTTCCCTTTGTTACTAAGAGCTTCTACAGTTTTGTTCAAAACTACAACACGTCCAATTATTGCTCACGTTTTTATTACATTATGAAGCGCCATCCGTTCATCTCACAAAATGATACGGAAAACCAAAACATCATTGTCAAAGAATTCATCTGCGAATTTCATCGTTTGACCAATGCCTCGTAATGAAAGCTAGTGAAGTTGACCATGGACACCTTCTTGAAATCATCCTGGACTTACTTGCTAAATACGTTTGACATGTTTAATTACAAGATTGCGTTCGATATTTACCCGATACAGGGAGTGCAATCATTAAAAAAACTAATTAAATTAAGGATGATTAAAGATGAAATGATTTATAATTTACGGTTGTGACGTTTTATAATGCTTTGAAAGTGTCGACCTTTCGGTAAAAGACAATCTGATCCATCCACACTCATGACTATAGATCATCCGCATTGGTGTCGGACTTGTTTTTTATATGAAATTTATTTTGTAGATAATTGTTACCACACTTTTATTATTCAAAAATGCATTTTTTTGGTTTTGTAAATTGACACTTTTTATTAGAAAAGCTTATCAGACTTGATTTCTTAAAGAAAATGTCTTTTAACTACAGTATATCGCAGCTTTCTTTCTTGCGTGTTTTGATGTGTTGCCACAAACCTTTTCTTGTGTCGCATCAGAGAGCCTCGAACGCCAACGAAACGACCTGACATGTGAAAGAATGTTTTACTAAGTCGATGCTAAATATGTTCAGGAGTTAAATGAAATTCGCATGTCTCACAGCACAACAATAAATAAAAAGCAATACAGGGTGTCCCGAAAAAAAGTATCGAGTTCGAACATTATTCTGAGTAGAAGGTTGTTTCGTGTGTTTAACAAGATGTAACAAAATATATACCAACAAAATAATTGTTTTTACAAAGTCATTATGATTAAAAAGAATTAACTTTCTTTAAAATTTTCATGACGTTAAAGTTATTGCGAATTGTTTTTTGTAAAAGTTATTCATAAAAGATGTCTCATGACAATTAATATGACACAGAGAGAAACTTTGATAAACATGCAAATTTAGTGAAACACACACAAGAACTTTCTTTCTATAATTGCTTAGGGTAAGTGTAAGCAATAAAAAGGGGTGGTCTTTTAAAAGTAAGGAATAATAACTCTGGTAATGAAATTCAGGGGGTGATGGTTAGGCCATCATAAGAAAAATCTTATTATGCGAAAGCAACAGAAAAGTTTGCAATTTCTAAATTTTCTTGAAATTTGGAGGTTTTAACCTTTTTAAGTGATGACGAGATACAATAGATTGGTTTGTCCTAATTCTTTTGTTCATAAAGTTTTTGTTATGCATTAATATATATGGATCATAAAAGATATCGAATGAACAATAATTTTACATTAAAATATTTCTACCCTAAAACTTTTCGAAAACAGCTTCTTTAAAAAAAATTGGGGATTTATCATATCACTGATGGCGATTTTTGCAACAGGGTGTCAACTTTTAGTCAAAGACTGTCAGTATTTTTCAGGCCTCTTTCATGAAACAAAAATTTCATCAAAGGTTGTTGCTATTTGTTAAGTGTGAAAGCCTTATTTACAATAACAAATATTTTCCTTTTCTAGGTATTTTTTCAACCAATGAAATTTATTGCAGCCCTTCCATCTTTCTTTTCGATCCTGCTGCATAACCGGTAGGAATCTCCCATCCTTCCTCTTCTCCAATAAACTCTCTTTTTATTGGTTCACTGGTTCTTTTGATCGGCACATGCATTGCAAGAGCGTGGACAAATGGATTTTGTTGCTCCAACTTCACATTCTCCCTTGGCAGCCCATGTTTTACATTCTTTTCTGAACCTGAAGGTGTCATGGCATTCCTTTTTTGGATCTAAAGAAAAAAATAAATTATTTTGTAAGTATTATCTAGCCTCTTACTTTGGACTTTAGAGAAATGCAATGTATTTAATAAGGAGACTTCCTGGCTTCGAATTTTCATTTGGTGACAATTTCATATTTAATTCATAGTTCTGATTGATCAACGGAGCATGTAAACTTACTACAGAATCCGCATGTGACAGGACAATGTTCTTTCATATATTTCCCTGGTGAATATTTGTTCGTGCATTCCATTTTTAATCTCTCGCATATGTTTTTAATTTGTTTATTATCTGCACAATCTAAAACAAAATGATATGGTTTAATATAACATCCAAAATCTTCAAGAATGTTTGCTTTTGCTCCACTTTATGTCACGAGCTATCCAACCACTTAATTTAAAGAAGCTCCCTTCAAAAACAAAAATGCTAATGTATAAAGGGTTACTTACTTCTGCATCCATCTTTGGCGAATCGTTTGCCATCCCAACAACATCCTTCAGGGTCAAATGAGCAAGCTGGTGGTGCGTTAGCTCCTGAAATCAAAGCAAGATTTTTTAAATTTCTCAAAGTTTTCCAATAATGTCATCTTCCCTCCTCGCCTACATTGTCTTTACAGCGTTGAAGACTGGGTCAAAGTTAATCAGGTAGGAATGACGTCAAATCTCTAATTCGTCTCATTGATTTTCTCATACACAAAAATTTGACGTCAATTCTACCTGGTCAACTCCTTACGCCATAAGGGTTGATAGGGTATATTAATGGAACTATTGAAATCAGGATTATCAAAAGTTATTCTTACTGCAGAATCCACATGAATCGAAGCAGTTTTCTCTGATGCGATCTTTGAAACGATCGACATTGCACATTGCCAACTTTACGATACGTTTGCAATACTTGGCTGGCCATTTGTCTGGTAAACATTTCACTGCAAGAAAATGAAATAGAAATCCATTCAACTTGTTGATTCCTTATTAGGAACAAGTCTTTTGAATAGCTACCAAATTTGATGAAATATTTTCTTCCGTTTGACTAAAATAACTTCGACTGGAAAAAAGAGAGTTCACTCATTCTCAATTTCTGATCATTTATTTGCACTTACTGCAAGCACCACAGGTGAAAGGACATCGTTCTCTCATCATTAGACGGTATTCTGGTGTCTCACAATATTCTTTGTAGGTATGACAATCAGATCTCTGGTCATTGCATTTTTCTGGTGGGATGTATCGACCAAAGTCCGACACAACTTCTCGCTTCTCCGACTTCTTTTCTGAGAAATTAAACGGAAAATTCTTCTACTTTTAGTGTGGTCAGATTTTTCGACTCGAGTCGAGCATTGCTCTGATTGTTCGATGTTTTATTCAAAATCTCTACTAATGCTTTCACGTTTTTAGTTTTAGCACATACCGTGGCAGATCCGAACAATCTAGTTCTTGTTTAGCTACTGCAGTTAAAACACGCGACTGCTTAAAACAATTAAAACAAGCGGCCGCCTATCACAACAAGCGGCCGCCTATAATAACACGTGGCTGCATACAAGTGACCGCCATTTATAAAAAGTGGTCGCTTATTTCATCCAAAACAAGCGAACACTTGTTTAAGGTCTGCATTTTCTCGCAATTCCGTCTGATCTGGTCTATTTTACTACGTAAAAACAATCAAAGCAGACTGTCACTTATATTCAGACCATTGAGACATGCGGCCGCTTATATTCAGACCATTAAGACATGCGGCCGCTTACATTTGTATTGGCGATCTAAATGTAGGCAGCCGCGTGCTTAATGGTCTAAATACAGCCGGCCTCATGTTTTGACAATCTGAATATAAGCGGCCGCATCTATTGACTGTCTAAAAATCTGCACTTACCCGATTCTTTATAAATAACTGGATAAAACCTAGACCAAACGCTGTATAATCAAGACCAGAATGGGAAATTAAATAACCTAAACAAGCGGCGGCGTGTTTTAACTCGCGACCGTGTGTTTTACAACCACGGCGGCTAAACAAGAACTAGTTTGTTCGGTTCTGCCACGGTAAACACAGGTTTCCTTTTTTGCATCTTTGTTTATCACGTTCTAGTTTTAATACTGATATTCATTGATAATATCATCTGTCCACCTACCTTCATTCATCAACAATTTTGATAAAGCATCCAAACTTGCGGCAGCCTGATTGTCTTGACTTCTTTTGCCTGTCTTGTCAAAATGATGTTCCAAAAGCTCTTTGGCTTTTTCTAAAGAAATGATTGAGTTTTGAGTTTACAATTATTTCTTTCCAATTTTCAGAAGAAGCAAAATCGTTTTCTTAGAAAAATCGTTTTTGTCTGTCTTAACCACCCAAATCTTTCTTTCTACAAAAGTTCTTAGCAGAGATTACAGTGTACTTTTATATTTATTAGTGCTTGCTGTACATAAATAAATATTGCAAAAAATACATAGATGCAAGTGTATCTATCACCCACCTTTGTCAAGTGTGCTTCTTTTGCTGTTTGCTTCATCTTGTGTTGTGCAACAAAAAATACAATAATTTATTTGGTGTCAATATTATATAATACCAGTGGTCTCTAACATATAGTGTACTAAGTGTCTGGAGTGGAATTTATCATTTTGTGACCTTGTAAGTGTATTGTGGAAATCGCTTATTACCCGCAAAAGTGAATAGTGTATTTGCTGTGTATTTATAACGTGAAAAAAGTGTTTACTTGAATATTGGATTGTAATAATTATACTTATGTGTATTTTTATACCTCTATCTATTTTAGCTTTTTCCATTGTTATCCAAAGGTCATTCTTGGAGGAGTCTTTTTTATCTAAATTGATTTGTCGGAGAATGTCTTTTGATCCATCAGCTTTCTCCTTTTTCGTTAGTTGACGAAGAAGCGCGTCTATTTCAGCTGTAAGAAAATATGAATATACGGGAAATTCACATTTTCAGTTGTTGCAGTCATTTCACGCAAGCCGTATATCACTCTCCGATAATTGCTACATTGAAGGAAATATCCTTGTTTTTTTCTTTATAGTAAATCAAAGAGTGTTATTTACTGTCTTGTGCCCTTTTAATTATATAGAGAAGAAGACACTTACCATCTTGGTCGCTCTTGACAACAGAAGCCACCTGATTGTTGGCCCTTTTCGTATTTTCATCTTCTAACTGTGTCAACTCTATTGACGAAAGGATTTTGTGTTAGATACTTTAATGGGATAAATTTTCGCGGGGATTAATTTTCGCGGATTTCGCGGATTTGGGTGTCATCCGCGAAAATAAGTCCCGTTGGAAATTTGAAAAAGGCCCATCCGCGAAATATTTCTAAACAAAACTCAAAATATGTCAAATAAATACTATTTGAATGGTTACTTGCATCAAAGAGGCGCAAATAATGTGTATTTCAGCAACCAATATGCACGATTTGACAGTAAAAGTCACAAAATCGAGAAAATAATGCCCCCCAATAGTGCCATCCGCGAAAATTAATCCCCGCGAAATCTTAAAATTTCGCGGATGAGCTCAACCGCGAAATTTAATCCCCGCGAAAATTTATCCCATTAAAGTATATTAAACTTTGTGTATTTCGTAAATAATGCGAAATATTTGTGAAGATCATTGAATTTATTCTCAATCCTTTATTGAATATCGAGACATTAACCATCGCAGCCTAATTTTCCTGACAGAGGAAGATTTCCACAGTGGTTAATTACATATAAAAAGTTGAAAGTCAAACTTACCAGCATTGAGTTCTTTGCGAATGTTTTCGATTTCGTTTTTGGAGAGTGCATGTGCCAATGATAAAAAACTAATGAATGCGAACAACTTCATCTTCGATACTTTGGATGATTTTCTCTGAGAATCCAGCTCTTGTATGTATGTATATTTTACTCTAAAATCAAAATGATATTTAAAAAAACGTCTATTTACTTGGTAACTTCAACATCCTTTCTGACGAAAGGTCGAGAATGTCTTTAAGTTGTTTTTTCGCTTTCTCGTTGATGTAGATAATAGTGACGTTGCTTATTATTCAAACCATTTCATATTTTCCTTCAAAACTTCGCACCCTAATTTTGCGATTTATATAATTTTATGGTTGTTTTCTATTTACATTAGCTCTGAGTCAAGACTTTTAAGCGCAAATTTTGTAGCCATTATGAAGTTTTTGTATGTGAAGACAAAAAGTTAATTGCGTCAAATCTCGTCGATACCGTTAAGATATCACACACAACTGAACTTTGAACACGTTTATGCCTTTCCGAATAAGATCATTACTTCAACCTTCTCTTAACCAATTCAGCCTTAAAATTATTCATTCCACTTTACTATTGGCTTTCATTAATCACCATCAGTAGTGGCGAAAGAACAAGTTATCGCCTTGACTAGTTGTTCTTTACTGAACCAACATTCACTTAATCCTGTGTTTAATATACTCATTAAACTTAATGAAGAGGTAATTATCTTTATCGTCATTTGGAATCAACTTAAACTCTTATCCGAAGAAGTCAATAATCATCCTCTGTCAAATCAAATTTCCAATCCGTCAAATTATGTTTAGATTATCAAGACATTCTTATCTTGTTTGTTTAAAGGAACCGCTTTCGTACAAAGACTGTTTGAAAATCTTGTTTCGCTCAAACTCGACGTAAGATTAATTTGGTCTAACGCTAATTCACCATCAATGACAGCGAGCGAAAAGTCTGCTAAATAAATTAACTTAAAAGTATGCTCGACATATTGGATTATCAATGATTGCAATCATATCATTTGTGTTTACGTGCAAATATTTTCATGGCTTATCACTTTTAGATTCGTCAAATGATGATCTTATACCCTTTTACGGTGTCTTGTACGCATTCTTTTTTAATGAAATCAGACTTTGAAGAAATAAACAAACAAGCTACTGGGTCATTTGTAACCTATGTTTGACCGATATTTGAACGTGTTCCTTCTTATCGAATGCCACCTCAAGTCTAAGTAAGATTTTGATGTCGATTCATTTTATATTCATAAAAACTAAAATAGGATTTTTTGTTTGCTAAATACGAACTGATTAGCTAACGATACTATAGACCATCCCTTTAACCAACTTTTTACTCCACCATATCAATCCATTATCTTGTCCACTAGATAAATCACAAATGAATAAACTCGCAGCACTTTACACCATATCCCTATCTCTTTTACATTGCCCCTCTAATACAAAAGAAATCATCATGAAAAATACCTTGTCTTTATAAGGTACAACAAAATATATGAAGGTATTTTTTTTCTGTCTCTATATCTTGCCAAAGTCCTGCCTACCTTACAGTAAATAATAAACAAGAGATGTCATCTTTATTGATGCAATAAAAGAGTTCTTTGAGCAGCCTAATGATGGTGGGATTAAGCGTCTCACAATGAGATGGATTAATCGCTACTACAATGCATTCTTAAGTAACTTTTGATCATGCCATTGTCAAACACGTTGATTGAATATCCGCCCTTTCGGAACACACTACCAACCATGGTATTGAAAAACACACAATTTTCACAGGTGACAAACAATGGGGAATCTTTGACCACCCACCACGTATATACTTGACCTCTTTTATCATCTTAAATATTTTATCATGTAGCACTTGGGAACTTTGTCGACAAATAAAGTAATCTAGAGACTAGACTCGCTGAACTCGGATCTTTCATCTCAGATTCTAAAGAGAGATGGTCTCGGAGATGGTCTCGGAGATTTTCTCAATACATTCCTATTCATCTTACCATTAGCTAGGAGCCCTTTGGTCCTGGTATGTTCTGGTCAATTTTGTCTGGTTAGTTGTGGTTATAGTCTTAATGAAAAGCACTACGTACTGGTAGTTCTAAGGTTAGCGCAGGCTTTGAAAGGTGACGAATCTTCGATCTAACCTCTGTTTAAATCTTGTAGCACCACTTTCCCCAGCGCATAATATTCCATTGGATCATACCCAACTCCCCCTCCAAAAAAGTTATATCTAACATCTCTATTTAACAAGACCTTTCGAAAACGTCGATGCTCCAAAAATAAAATCTTTATTTCCTTAGTTATCATTAAGAATGGTAATAGTGTAAGAGATTCTGTAAACCCGATTAGCATTCTCCGAACTTTAACCGCTTAAGGACCACTCTGAGAAACTGATATCAAAATATGAATTAGATGATTCCATGTCAATTCATATACTATAGATCTACACTGAGTCAGCTCTACAACGTTGCAATATATTACTTGCCTAAAAATTAGCATCATTATTCTCTTTCTTTGGACGCATGAAAACGAGATTAAGGTAGTAAAAGGCTTAACGTTTTAACTTCTCTTAGTCTCTGACCCTTTTATATAGCAGGAAAATGCACCTACCTATCGTATTCTTATATTCTTATTCTCTAACTCTGTACCTAGGACCTAGTCCAAATCATCTCGACCCCCCAATCAATCACCCCCATCGTACTTTTGAAATTTTCGTCTTATCACCCTTTTAAGATAATACATCACGTGTCAAGAGGAGCGCTTCCCATTGGCTTTAGTGTATCAGACGATGCTATTGGTTATTCGGAAAGCCTTACGTCATTCGTTTATATGATTGGTCAGTAGAAATTTCTATTGATGGGAACTTTTTTCTGATGTGGTTAATGGTTGTAGAATTTGAATTATGCCGACTAATTCTTTGCACTCCATTTTTGTATCAAATAAAATAAATTTGGGTGTGTCCCTTGGGATTTCAACTAAAAAGAAGGGGACTGGGTAGGAAAGACTAATGCACTTGTGATTAGATGGCGCCGTTCTGTTCAAGAGCGTGACTCTATACCATTGAGTTTAAAGCCCGAAGGGCTAGAGTAGAATCCCTAACCTTTCTCAGGCAAGAAAAAGTGAAGCCTTAAAAATGCGCCGTATTTTTGACGACAGATTGAATCTGGCAATTCCTTTGTTTACGATTGATATTTTTTTCGAAAATTAGCGGTAAATTTTAGTTTCAATCTGTCATTTGTGTAAAAACCAGGCGAGCCGCTCAAGGCCGCGCAACTTAGGTAGGATTTGTTGGCTTCAAATCCAACCAAAGAGATTGACTTCTAGCTTTCGGCTTCTACTTCATTGCTCTATACCTTTTTTGTGCATGTGCTTAAAGTGCTTCTAAATAATACATTTTCTCGGCACGTAATCTGTTCTCAATTCTTTTGGGAGAGGCCCTGCAACCTATAGGATACAATGAACGTTTTTGTGACACGTGATTTTTCTTTAGCTTATGATTTTTCCCCTTGACCAAGCTTAGCTTATGTTTTAGATTCTATTATCCCAGCCATTACTTTAAGACCCATCTCTTAATAATGTAAGTGCTATACTTTTAAAAAGTAGTCTTCTTCATTTGCAGCAGAGGACAGAGTTTAGTTTACCTTTCGTCAGCAACATAGTTTGATCACGGGTCACTCAAACAGCTTTCGTTTTCCATGCTGTTAAACCTTAGACTGATTTTCACTTCCAGCAAGTCTTTTGTCGTTGTGAAAAGAGCTTTGTCTAATGATCTGATAACTCACATTACTTTTGACAAACCTGCTGTGCCTGTCCACTGCATTTGACCTTACTTTGACAAACTTTATATTCTCTTCAGTTATCATGTTTTGTTTAGAAAGATTTATAAAACTGGTTGCTATTTCGATCATTGTAGCGAGAACTATTATTTGCTGACATTAAAATGGAAGACTTTTACTTGTCAATTGATGATGGAATAGTCTCTGGTTAATCAATATCATTTGACAGACCAAACCTATTTGATGGTTACATAGATCTTCAGGAAGTTACCCCGCTTTTCTTTTCCAAGTTCAATCAAAGCAAAAAGGCAGTACCCGTGGCTGTTTTGATGCATTTTCCGCTATAAAAAATGGTCTTAGGTTATAGTTGCTATAATGGTTTCAAGTGCCTCAGCATATTACATCTTATAATAGTTTTCATTCTCTTAAAATAACTAATGCTAAAAGAAATACCTGCTATACTTTACAATACAAATCAAATAAAAGCCCGCATATTTGCACTTTAAAAATAACCCGTGTATTAAAGATAAAGTTCTATATTAAGTGCATTTTGTCGATTGGATAATTGCTTCCATTAAAATATGCTTTAAAAAGTCCAACAGGAAGGATTTTCACACGAACTACCATCAAAACAAACTTCCATAGAGTCATTCTTTTGACGTTCCTAAGACGTCTAAACAACATCCATTCTCTTTAATAGGATCCTATTTTATAAAAAGACAATCACAAAATGAGTGCTCAAATATGTCATTTTAATATGTATAGCTTAGCATTATATTAATAATTAATTAGTCAGAGACCTTTAAATCAAGAATAATTTTCTAATGCACCTTTTTGTATCTTAAAAATTTGACAAATAAATCTTTGAAATGGCTCCATTTTTTAAACCTTGGAGATTTTTAGGAATGGGAAAGTTATGCTTACTAATCCCGCATGTTTGTTTTTGAGATCGGTCATCATAATCCTGTCTAAGCTGTAAAGGAAATGATTAGTTCAACCCTTATTATCTGTTTTGATGAGGCGTGAGAGAAAAATTTATGGTTGGGAGGGTTCAGACTTTCTTCCTATTCTCTTTGAAGACGGCTTCTTCAGATAGTTCATGTAGAATGTCGCAACGTTATTCCACGTTTCCGTCATTTTCGAATCCACCTTTTGCATTGAAGATGGGTTCAACTGAAAACTTTTATACAACATAGCACAATTTTTGGGCTTTAATTCAGTTTCACGTCAAAATTAATCAGGAGATTAGTTTGATTGCAAATGACCTCTATAGATACACTACCTTCATACGAAACTTTTTCGTTAGATGACGAGCAGAAGCCTAGTAATCGAGACGCTTCATAACATAAATTATATGATTAAAACGAGTAATGTACGTTTGATCTGGTTGGTTGTCACTTTATGATATATACAGAAAATTCATTCTTAGTCAGATCATTCTCATCTGTCTGATATACTTTTGAATCTATCTCAACCTGACTCGACGACGAGCAAGGGACCTTTTTCGCTGCATTGTTGATCCCTATTCTTAGATGATAATATTCATAACTGACCTAGTTATAAATGAGAAGGAGGCTGCTTCCTCTAGCACAGTACCTATTGAATAATGACGTCAGAATATTTTCCCTTACCGGTGGGAATATGAGGTAGACCATTTAGTACTGTATTTAGTGCATTGAAGATTCAAGCTGTGTTTCATTTGATATGATTTTGTGTTTTGTTCATTTCTATACAGCACCTGACCCCGAGAATGTAGTAAACCCCGAGAATGTAGGTTTCTCATTTTTTAGCATGGTAGCCCTAATGATAGTTCAACTTCATAAAAAGTTGTTTCAGAGCATACTGTTACATATTACTCATTATTTCTGGACATAAAATTTTAACTTGAATTGATTTTTTCAGGCGAAAATCTGAATCGAAGTTGATTGGATACTAATCGAATTGAGACATTTTTTAAATAAATCCTCTCTAAATCGAAATCTATTGGAATTAAGTTATGATGATAGGGTATTTTCTTATTCCTAATGAACTAAGGAAATGTGGAAAATAGTCCATTTCAATATTTATTGTTCTAAGTTAGATATTTTGACGAAATGTTTGACCTACCTTTTGGGGTTAGTTGACCTACAATTTGGGAGCCTTCATAACCCGACATAAAAAGTCTGTCAAATTATATAAAACTTTTTTGTTGTACTTTCATAACATGAAAGTATTTCCTGAGAGATGATTAATGTTGGCATTCTAAGCTTTTACGACGTGTCCCGGACCCGCTGGGACCCCAGCCAAATCAGAAAATTTGCCTAAGTTTGGAACAATAGAATTTCTATCCCCATTGGGAATTTAGTAGAAATTTTTTAACCCGATGTGGGAAAAGTTCCACCGGGGCTGCGAGGCAGGGGTGTTGTTACATTATTCACATATTTTAACACAGAATCTTCAACCTACAAAATAAAAACAACTTTCTTGTCTCTTCTTTTCGTCCTTTCTTTTACTTTTCATCATTTGTAGCACGATAAAATTAATATCTTTGTTAATTTTTTGTCAGAGTGTATTTCTAAAGTATGAATTTCACTTAGAAGAACAAAAATTTCCGATGAATACTGAAATTTCGGTCTCAGCAACCGAATCTTTTCACCTACGTTCTGGGGGTTAAAAAGCGAAAAAATCCAATTTTCAGAATAACAAAAGCTCTTTAGAATATTGTTTTGGCATAAAATATTTCTAAAATTTCCTGTTATAATTAATTCAATCGAAAAAATATCAACATTTTACTATTACTAGATATGAAGCCATAAAACCAAACCTACATTCTGGGGGTTAAAACAAAAATGGGAGTCAACTTCAAGGACCAAAAAAATTAGCCTATCTATCAAAAGTAATGAAACTAACCCCTGGGAAAGGATTTTGGGAGTTCAAAATTTCGTTTAAAACATTCAATATTATTTTAAATGCAAATCTAGATCTCTCAGGTCTGATTCAAATTTCACCTACATTCTTGGGGTCAGGTGCTGTACCGGATGTTTACAAGAGCAAGTGCTTATGAAACGGTACCAACCCTCGATTGATTCTTATTCGTTTCAATACCTCCAAGATAACCATGATATAAAATACACATCTTATTCCTAATTTGTAGTTCCCAGGTGGCGATTTTTCACAGGCAATCTTCACTTAGTTATAGCCAACTGAAATACAGAACTCATCTTTTCATATTTCCCGCACAAAGACAATATATAAACGACTTCCAACATATTATGTTAACCCAAGTCTAAATATTCCCACGCGCTCAAATTTAGATCCTTTTATTGAACATACCAAAAACAGAAACAAACAAATTGACCCAAAATACATATTTCCATTTGTATGATTTTGAACATAACATCCGTCGCAGTCAAAGGAACTCTGCAAGATCCTTTACAATCTATTACCTTGAAATGGCGACACCATCACAAAGGCTACCATTTTGTTTGTTGTCTTAAGCACGAGAGGGTGCACCTACGTTTCCCATCAATCAACTCATAACGTTGCTCATATAGTTGTAAATAGCATTACGTAAACCCTTTTCTATCATACCCTTGTATGCTGGAATTCCACCTGCGGTGTAGTTTTCATAACAAAATACCTCATATTTCCAAAATATTGCATTTGCAATATTGTGTCTTATATGAAGCATTTCCAGACATCTAAAGAGTCGTGCTGGCATAGATATTCCACTCACTATTCTATACCCAGTGCTCTCATTATTATTAGAATAGAAGACATGTCAAAACTGTTCTCTTGTTGATTTATGTTATCTGGTGAATTTGGGAAGGGGATAAAACACACCGAACGACTACACCTCAGTTGACCTTTCTGACCCATTATTCGAAAAGCCCCCTTTTCAAAATCGATTTTTGTTTTTAAAAGCAAGCGTAAATAAACCCTAAGCGTGAAATTTTCATTCCATGTCGCTTAAAACCTTAATAAATTACCTTAGTTCACAAGAAATTTCTTCTCAAAATATAAGCGTCCAATTTTCTCTATAGTGAATCCGTTAACATTCACAAATTTGAGGAAGTTTTTATCTTCACCTTCATGCAGTTCTCAGAATTTTGAAATTGTTTGCTTGAGGTTTGTTTGATTTTCTGAGCGGGCTTGCATCAAATTCAAATCAGAATTAAAAGCGAAAGCTGACAAAATTCCAAATGTAGTTTAATTGCCAACTTGCTGTGAGTTTTAGCCTTCGCATCGACCACTTCTGCCAAATAGCCCAGCCCTAAATACATTTCTTTAGATTTCATAATTGGAATTCAGTAGCGTTCTCTGGGATGTCGGAAAATTTGTGTAGGAGAGCACAATTTTGTTACGAAGTAATTATCTTTTAGTGTTATGAATAAATAATTACTATGTCATAAAAATATGCTCTCCTACACAAATTTACCGACACCCCTGAGAACGCTACTGGAATTCTACAGGAGATCACAAGAGATAATACCAAATTGATTCACTCAATAGAGCGTAGACGGTCTAAGCGAATCGTTATCCCTTATTATTAATCGTCAAAGTGATCTTAATTCCCCATCAAAAGTTTTCACAAACTTCATCAAATTTGAAGGCGGGAAGGGATTACATCGATTAATGTTCATAGATCACGTTTAGACTACGGATTACCCATTTCCCTCATATAGAAAAAGTACCTCCTCACTTCCTCATAAGTATTGCCTTATGTCTTCCTTGTGCCAATGAGTAAAATCGTTGCTCTACCGGCATTTAAAACCTTCTGTACTATACCTTACACTATAAACAACGATGTTCAACACTGAACCCTTTACCATCGCATTCACTACAATACTTTATCATCAACCATCGTGAGACTAACAAAACATACTTGTGATTCCACCCGAAACACAGTAATGACTACTTTCAGCAAGGAATGAGGTGAAGTGATTGAAAAATAGAGATTCACGTAGGATCAACATTGACATAATTACCAGATGAAATTCACATTGAGAAGGATTTACACATTCATTAAGCCAATAAACACGCGTCATACTTTACCTTGGGATTGTTACTTTCTCTTACTTGCCTTTCGAGACGTTCAAAGGTGGTTGTTTTGACGTTCTTTGTTTCATATGACCTCAAAGAAAGGTATCACATTTCGAAATCTTATTTCAATGACTTCAGAATACCAATTTCGATAAATATTTACCGTCTTGTCATTTGAAAACTGTTTTGAAAATGCTAACTATGTCAACAAAGAATTACTCTGTAACTACAGTTTTGACTAGCATTTTAACCAATTTTTTTATTTAAAATAATCAGTTTACTGAATATTGAAAATGTTTTGTTAAGAAAGTATCATTGAAAGTATGTAACTTTGCAATTGCAACATTTTTCTCTCGATATCTATAAATGACAAAATATTCTAAATTTTACAAGAAAACTAAATATGTAATAGTTATCGGAAAGTTACGAGAACAATATGATAAATATTTTACGAGTTCCGAGATTTTTCCGTACAATATTTTCCGAGCCTTTAGGCGAGGAAAATATACGAAAAATCCGGAACGAGTAAAATATTTCCATATTGTACGAGCAAATGTCTGATAACTGGTTTATCGGTGACCCAAAAAATACACTTTTTGTGTTGGAAAAAAACGCAGGGCACTTTTGTAGCAAAGTGACGTTAGATTGCTACTACCGCTACAATGCAACAACATCTTTTCGTCAATTTATATTTTGTACATGTGAAATACAAGATATATTGTACTCTTTTAAACCAATCAGATTGCAGATATTTTTTGGATCGCCGATAAGACGAGAATATATAATGAGATGAAGCGGGATATACGACTTGGGATGTATTAGAGCATCCTACCCATCTATTACTGCTTCAAGGAGTCATAAATATAATAAAACAGAAGTTAAGTTTCATATTATGAATAGTCGAATGAATAGTTTCAGGGAGAATATCGTTCCGATTTTTAAGCCTGTGTTAGGGTTGCAAAACCACGAAAAAAAGAAAAATTAATTCCCTCAAATATCTTTTTCAGGCCCGGCGGAACGACCTTAAAAGTGGGGAGGCTGAAGGCTCAAAATAAAATTCGCTAGAAATACGAAAAAAAATCGAATTTACTCAAAAGTGGCTGAAGTCTCCCCAGTCTTTCCGCTTCCGCAGGGCCTGTCTTTTGAAAAATCTCGAAGGGAAGGTTAATGTTTTTGAAATCTTTTTGAAACTCGTGGCATTGGGTTATGATTCTTATAGTTAACAACTACTTCTATCACTCGCTGAAACACTATTATGATTATAAGTTTCTAATCCTATTTAAGTTATAAGTTTTCCATTTTCCATTATCCATTTCCGATCCTGCTCACATCAGTTTCAGTGATGTACCGTGTTCCATTGATCAGTGTTCTTGATGAGTTTGAGGTAAAGCGCAAGGTCCATCCAAGAGTTTCATGTTGGCAAAAGAAATCTCTGGACATTGATCGGTCAATTTGTGAATTACACCAATCTAATGAAAAAGTCATTTGGTGAATAGCTTCGGTCGAAAAGTCAATTCTAATACAGAACTCCGAACTAAGATTGAATATAGAAATAAAAATATTAAGTTGAATATTTTTCTCATGTCTAAACAAGCTAATATATGCAATAAAACATTGCTCTCTAATGGAGATAATTATATATCGGTCCACACTCACCCTGTATTTCTTGTTTTCTTCCAAGATGACATCAAAATCACGTCTGAAGGGCATCCATACATTGAACTCGAATTTATCTTTGAACGTGTGAACAGGTTTAGCCACCCATCTGTTGGAAACGAACTCACGGTATTGCACTTTAATCTCACATTCAGCATTGCCCTTCTTGTTTTGTCCAATCAGATAATCGAACGCCATGCAGGCCAAACGTCCGTTGCGAATGGACAATGGGATTTCGATTTCATTTTCGAAAGATACCGGACATTGCGTTTTGTTGTATTTGGCGACAGTGACTATAAACGAAAATGGTGCAGAATTATTGAAACTTTCTTTACAACATCTATCACCCTGGATCGAATCACATAAATTCAATTCAAATCTAAGCTCATGGAAATGCGCAATTTGAATTTAATATGAATCAACGGATCCTGCACTAATGTACTTCCCAGTTTTCTCAAAGGTAACGAATCGAGTGGGGATTGAACCCACGACCTCTCGCTTGCCGGGCGATTGCTCTCCCAACTGCGCTATCGGTTCGTTGCTATTACACTAGTTCGTAGTAGACTAGGGGAGCGACGTGCTCAATGTTCACCATCCGTTACCTGAATTCTACGAATCAATAGAATTGCCACGAACTGAGACACAGCTAGTGTCCAATCTCCAACCTACCCGCTAACTTTGAGAGAGCTGTTAAGCTATGTACATTGGGGAGAGGCATTAGCCCAACGGAGCCCCGATTTCGGACAACTAGTCCATCAACAGTCACGTCAACAGAGGTCGTGGGTTCAATCCCCACTCGATTCGTTACCTTTGAGAAAACTGGGAAGTACATTAGTGCAGGATCCGTTGATTCGTTACCTATAAGTAATACGCACTTGATTTCACACAATGAATTTAATATCTTTATTTCATTTTGAATTCTCGAGCACCAATATAACATGTAGCTCCAAAGTAAAGGGAAACCTGTTCTCTCACCTTCCTTCTTGTTGACTTTTGTTTTGATGACGTTTGCAGTGCATGTCTTCGTGCATGATTCCACTTTCGCTGATGAGAGAAAGAGAGATTCGAAAGTTTACATTGACAAATTTATTGACCTCGTAGAAAATCATCATCTTCATCAAATATACATCGCTGCGATTCATAACACAGTACAGGTACACGTTTAGGTTTCTGAATCTCATTATGTCAGGCAACACCCTTCCCTCTATTACAAAGTTCTTCAACATTTGCATTTGAATTGAATACGATTAGAATTTGAGTCGGTAGAGTTGGTCTTTTTTCGAAGCTTATCTCAGGGGACATTTTTTTCAACTCAAGAAAAAACACTATGTCTTTGCGATGACCAGCCTTACCTGTATTCTTGTAGAAGAAATTAGTGATAATGTGTTTGTTGTTAACTGGTTGCTTTTGTATGTCTCCAGAGAATATCTTGACGTTGGGGAACTCAGCTGTGTACACATTAAGAACTCCAATCTTTTGTCCGTTCACAAATAACTCACAAACTCCGCGGCCTGGTGTCGATGGCTATGATGAAAAATTGAGATGATGAGCCTATGAAATTGTAATCAGGGGTTTAATTTTTACACTGCAAACGGCGAATTATCTACGAACCTCGTGTTATCAATTTCATATTGACCCCTTTCCTATATAATTATTAGATCTAATTTCTATACTTCAAAAACACTTAAGTACAGATATCCTTAAGGTCTTACGTTTTCTTTGAAAGTATATTGAACATGACTTGTTTGACCAGTGGGGATATCTCTTCGCATTATGATACATCTATGACCTCCGACAGCTTCGGTCGTACACACCATCACTCTCAGTGTGTTGGGATGGAAATAAATGGCTGGATGGCGTGAACCTACAAGTAAAGAACGCATAATTATACTAGTCGTTGATTGTTCATATTTCATGCATTTTCAGAATGAGGAGGGGCTGCTTTGAAAGAGTCGTGTACAGGACATAAGAGATAAATTGTAAAACTGATACAAAAGATGGGGTAAACTAATAAGCATGGGTATGTCCTGCGATCGGGAAAATTGTTTACCGTTGTAATGAATACAAACCCCTTCCACAACAATCTGCTCCAGTTGTCAAGTGTACTAAACTTGCGTAACCGCTAGATTTATCGCCAGGTTGAACATCAAATGAAATTTCAAAATCTTTGGCTTGGTAGGGTAGAATTTGTACCAAACGATTCTGCTTGGCCTCACCGAGATCTGTGGATTGATGATAAGAACATAATGTTTCAAACCTTAGTTACTTTCTCAATGGTTGTCGCACTGCGCACTGTTGGTAATTAACCCCATAAAAGATAGAAGGAAAAGAAGTTCGCTGCTTCTTGTAGCTTTGTAGCAGAGCTGTCCAACGACACTATGGTTGTTATATTCATTAAACTTGATCATCGCTTTCCAAGAAATCTACATACCCAGATATCTCAGGTTTTCGATGGAACTGTAGTATTGCAAAAAAGTTGCACATTGAGAAGTTTGTAAAGAAAACTTTAAATTGACTCTATGAGCTTACTAGGGATATTGATTTCAACCTCTCCACAGTTTGGGTTTCCAGTGAAGTGGCATAGATTGTTTGAACCAGCAACATCATATGAACATCCAACAATCTCTCCTTGCTCATCACAATTTCCAGGTTCAACCAGAATGTCATCAATGGCAATATCAGAACGAGGTCCAGTCCCTGTCACCCCTTTGATTTCGATCTATAAGCAATAGGAGAATGTCTATTAAAGTATCGTCTGTAGCTATGGGTGAAAAATTCTTTTACCCACTTTCTTTGTAACCAACAAACCAATTTAACACTGTTTTCTGTTAAGAATATAGAGTTTCATAGTAATGATACCTGGGTTTCAGTATTAGCTGGAATGGTTACGAAAGCTTCGAACCATCTTTTGCCTTGATCGCCTTTCCTCTGATACACCACTTTATCGGTGACATTTGGACGTTTGAATGACACTTGTAGTGTACCCAAATCCTCACCATACATGTAAGCCATCATTCGGAAACAGTTGTCAGTATCTCCCTTCAACTTGTGACTTGTCAATACACCTTTGACGGCTGGGAAGTTGCTTCCACTGGCCTCAAGGAAAGCATATTTAGCTGTAGTAAAAAGTGAGAAACATTTTAAACAAGTTTGTTTGGTATGGAAAGTTTTTACCAGTATTTGTCATGTTTACGATACATTGATATATGGTGTGAAATAAAAACAGTGGTGTTAAAGATTTGTATATTTCAGTGATCGAGTCAAAAACCCAATGTGTTTTAACCAAGTAGGTTGCTGATGGGTATCGGATAGTTCATCAGGTTACACGTTTTTATTGTAAGAACATCCAAATTTGTTGAGCCTTTGAATGTTCTTAACTTTTTGATTTTAAAGCCTCAAAATGTTCTTAACATGTTCTTATTTTCACCATTTTATGAGTATTTTTGTCAATTCTCCTAAGAAAATAGGTATTTTATGGTCTGCAAAGCCTTAAAATGTTCCTAATATTTTGGCAATCAAAGGCTTATGTTCTTAGTTTGTTCTTATATGAAAAAATGTGTACATGTCTTCAATATTATCCAACTTACGTCCGACTTTCTTTCCATAGTAGAGATCAGGACCAGTGTAAAGAGTAGGCGTGGTTTTATTGGAGTAACTCCACTTGAGCCCAGTCTCCTTCCATTCACACGTGTTCCCTTCCAGTGTACAACTAGCTGCACCTGAAATGAATCGAAAGAATACCTTTTAGGATGATTTCACTGTTGTTTTTTTGGACTTTTTTGATATTGAATGACAAGGAGGGTGGTCAAAATCCTTCCATTACAATATTGTCGAATCCGAACTATGCTGATGTCACCCAAGACGTTTTCCAACCAAAGCTAAAAATATAAGGGGGTTCTTTGAGAAAGGTTTGATTAACAAATGGCGAAATGTGGATCAGTCTAACAATCAAACAAGCTACAAGTGTATTTAACCATATTATATTTCACAAACTGTCTTGGGTATAAAATAAAAATGATTATGATCATGCCTCCTTTGCACTGTGTAATCTGATCAAAAAATGTAAATTTTGCCTTGTTTCTTTTTCATGTGGTATTTCATCGTAAAAGTCTATGTATCCTGTTCTATTTGTGAATGAAACGATGGGTTCCTTTGGAAGACATCCGGGGGGGGGCACTCGATTTTGAAAACGACCGTACGTTCGGCCAAAAATCAGGTCTCTAAAATCGGACCCTTACAGTGCAGGAAAAATTTGGCTGAAAATCGACCTTTATAGTGCAATTTTTCGAAAAACCAAGACAATAAACTTTTTCAAATTCATAATCTTTGAGAGATTTTGGGTGTTTTAGTCTTTTTATATCTAATATATGTCATCAAATAAACTTATATACGCCCCCATCATCAATTAGAAGGTTTACAGTGGAGAAGAGATTGTGTTGATATTGTAGTACATTAACCTACTTGGAATCTCGACTTCATTTGGTTTTGGACATGCGCGGTTGTACATTGTGATGTCATCCAAATTCAACCTGCCTTCTGGTGACAAACTTTGAGATGCTCGCCATGTGATCTAAACGAAGTTGGTTTGGTGTGGTTACAAAACGTTTTTCTGCTAACGAAATTACTATTCCTTTGATTTGTTTAAGCACCACCTGGATATTTTTGAAAACTCGAACACAGTCTTATTAATAACCAATATGATAATAAATTTCTATATTTGGGATATTTCTTGTAAGTCGAAAGTGATTAGATTCCCCATTTGCTCGAATTAGCGAAGTCGATGGTACCCGTGATGGGGCTATAGTAATATAGGCTTCAGACCAAAAAGATTTTAAATGGTGCTCCACGCTGTATAGATGCTAGCACTCTTTCTTTGTATAAACACTCCACTCACAGTGCAAATAGTTCCTGGTGTTTTTTTGATATTCATCAACACACGATTCCAACCACCCTTTTGACTCCAACTTTTTCTGAACAATTCAGTGGGCTTGCTCTCTCCGTCACATTGCATGGTGACCAACAATCTGACGACGTCACATCCTTCCTCGTCGAACATGTTGTAGTAGAACTCATTACATTGTGCCGCGTGACGTACGTTGAATTTGTACGACATGGAAGCACGATCTTTTCTCGTGTTCGTCTGAAAAAGTAAAGAGTGTATTATTGCAAGATTCGTTTGTACATTCCACAAGGTATTCAACAGATTTTTGAATGGGTGAGCTGAACTTAGCGGTTGACGAGGAGTTGTCACACGAGTTTGAAAAATGGCTCCTGTCGGAGGTAGTCTTCTTAAAATTTAATGAATTTTCGAACCTATCAGATATTCTCGAGGACTGAAAAGAAGCCCTGACCGCCATGTATTTTTTTCTATTTCATTCCACTGTTTTACAGGTGTTCAAACTAACGCCCACGAATAAAAACCAACGCCCGCGAATAATTGTCGAGTACCCGTACTTGAAATCTCGAAATCCCCAACGGCACCCATCACAGGAAAAAGTATGGAAATCACATGCTTGGTAAAACTGATTTCTGTACATGTGATTCTGAAAAAAATCACAAGCGTGTGAAAATACAATTCACAAGCCATCTTTTCTCGACTTATTAAATGGGGTGTGACTAGATTTAAAATCACAAATAGGATTGTTTGTCTTTCTTAGAGAGAGAGGTTTAATACCCTAAAAGTAACTCACTTCTATTCTATTTAACAAGTGAGAAAAGATGGATTGTGAATTACATTTTCACACGCATGTGATTTTTTGCAGAATCACATGCACGGAAATTGGTTTTCACACGCATGTTATTCACGGATTTTTCCCTGTGCATATGGTATTACAGAACTTCGTGTCCGTATATCCCAAGCTTTATTTACGTTACTGATGGCGCTACCAGCAAGCATAAAAAGCCGATAGTACACAGGGGACGTGGCTGGGTATTTCACAATGCGTACCTTCTTGACGTCCACCTCCATGGATGCACCATGTGAACTTTTCCGATCAGGAATTCGAGTGCTTTTCTTCCACTGTAGTTTTGTTCCGACGAATTGAAAATGTTTCGTGCAATCTGTTTCAAAGCCACATGCTGCAAGAGTATTTGGAAAAGAAATATTCATCTAAAGGGTCATGAATATAAAGAGGATGGAGTGGGTCTGTAGTCTTACTTATGAGGTTACTGTCATAAGTAGATTATGAAAGAAAGATTTATCATCAAGAAATCTAAAAGTAAATGTCGTTTTTGGCCTTTCTGTCAGTACAGTACAGTACAGTACAGTCCCACAGTTATCATATACAAACCAAAAGATAAAGCTACTCTGTCATTCTCAAGGACACGGCAGTTGAAGCAAAATAATGCGCCATTTTGCTGAGTAGACCACAGTATGGTACAAGCAATTTTTCAATCAGAATAAGAAACTGAAACGGCAGGAATAGATTGTAATGTAATGTTATTGATTGATTGATTGATTAAATTGGTCAACTCGGCTAAGATTGCATATTATTTTTCTTCATCTAGGGACAGAGTAGCTGCGCCTAGTGTTAGATATATATGTAGAGTATTCAGGCTTCGTAGTGTGTTCTGATATAAACAGTGGCGTTGTGCGGAAAATTTTCTGAAGGGGCCAAAGTCAATTTTTTAAAAATGGCGCCCCCCCCCCCCCAATTTTCGAAAGTGGTGCCCTCACCCACCAGTTTCTAAACTTTTACTAATTCATTTGCCTAGGCATAATGAGGAAGGAAATATTTAATGGTGAAGAAAGAGTCGATATATCTTTGATGAATGGAAAAAGGGGAAGACAGGCCCCACCATGGTTGGGGCCGACTAGAAAATTTTTAAAAATCGACTACCAAGATACCCTAAATCACTAAATAAAAATAGACAAATTTGACGCTTGCTAGAGTGAAGAGAAACTTAAAGAAACAATGTGTTATGCGAGCGAAGCGAGCGGAAAAACTGATGGTTCATGATTTAAATATTGTTGTCAGCAAATTAGTCTTGGGGCGCAGTTAGATCATTTAATAATTATGCTATATTGTACAAAAAAAACTTGTAAAATACCTAGATTGCAAAGAAGTTACCAGTTAACTTTATTGCGAGCGAAGCGTGCGAAAAAAAATGCAAGTATTTTAAAATTATCTCAGTAAAATTGGTCCTGGGCGCAATTTAAGGCGCATAAAGTATGATTTTTAAGATTGGGGCGTTTAGAAAATCTCTTTTGGCGCCCCTTGCTCTTCGGCGCCCCTTCAAAAAAGCTCCGCTGGGGGGGCCATGGCCCCCCCGGCCCCCCCTGCCACAACGCCACTGGATATAAATGAAGTCATATATCTTTGTTCACCTAACAAATATACCTTGATACCTCGCTTGATACCGATACATAAAATGGACAAGAAGTCAACTTACAAAAAGGACCATTTTCACCACCATCGTCCACCTTGGCTCTCTTCACCATCACTTCCGTCTTTGGCTTATCGTCTTCTATTGCTTAATCAAAAAAACTTTTTTTAAGCTCTCTTTGGCATCTTTAGCCTCTTATTTTTCTAATCCTATTCTTGTTTAATTCGAGGACAAAGGTTTGAGGTTCTTTTAGAATCGATGTTATTAATGGTATATTCCCGGTATGTTTTAGGAATGATGATATAATAAACTCCGAAAGAACCCGCAGAAATTATTTGATAAATTTGTTTTTAATACAAAATTTAATGCACTTTCATGTATTATTTTCGGCCTCAGATAAGTAGCGGTAAATTGTTTCATTTGAAATTTTGAAGGTTGTTGAAAATAGGAAATAATTATACGGAAAGTTTTGACTCACCTGCGTTTCTTTCAATGTCCCTCATATTAAAAACTGAATAAAATGGAAAAGATGATTCATTTACAAAGAAATCTTTCAGTGGAAGATGCTTGACACTCTCGATAAAATGTCCGAGTTTAATTATGGAATGCTTTTTAAAAGCAACGAAATTATCACCCTCGAGGCCACACTGCCCCTTCTTTGGAGGGCCATAAGTCTTGGTACAGACAATAGCTGACCTTTCAAATGGTGCATAACACAAATAGTCCTTTTTTTGATACCAATTCCGCCCTTATCTCATGGACTATATGAAGACACTGGGACGTTACAATCGCACACCGTTGGCACTGCGTAAATTACTTACGGCTTTCATAGTTTGCCTTGTTTCTTTTTTCAAATGGTATTCCATCGTAATAGTCTGATGTAAGCCCATCTAATTGTAAAAATAAATCAGTAAGAACTTATCGTTAGGGTTGAGCTAGATCTCACAAGCTAAAAGCTTGCAGCTAAAGTGGCTTACTCCTGAATACATAAACTTTTGACCTCACACTTTTTTCAGGGTGATATTTGAAATGGCGGTCGAATATCCATAACTGAAACTTCGAAGGGACGGTGAGAGTTGAGTTACGAAAAGGAAGGAAGCCGTAAAATTCTCTTAAGCGACCAAGAAAACATTCAACGGAGCTCTGATCTCGAGTATATTCAGTCTTTGTAGGGTGTAGTTTTCTCGATCGCTTCTTTATTTTTGGAATTGTTCTTGGTCATTGATTTAGAGTTTTTGATCCAATTTTTAATTGAAAAAGGAAAGTAGATGTTTTTACCTTCACTCTCGACATCACTGTAATGGTAATATGGTCGGCGATCGGTCCTCACATCTTCGTACCGTCTTCTCATCAAGTAATCTTTTACTATGATTGTAAAACATGAAAAGATTTAAAGGTGTTACAGGAGAGCAGATTTTCTTCCTTGATCTAGAGTTTGAATGTGACGTGATTAAATCCTTACCTTGATCGGGAATGGAGGAGTATCGTCGTTGTTGTCTGGTGTCATCATTCTCGATTCGATATCCTCCTCTTCGGTAAACGCTTCTTTCGTATGCTCTTTCTTCATTCTTACCTTCATCTTGATCGTCTGTGATGGAAGAAGAACACGATGGTCAGTTTGAACCTGCTTTCTCGCACGCTGTTTTTTGGAGACTGACTGATTCTTACAAAGTGTAAAATATTCTCAATTTTCTTAAAATCGTCAAAAGTTTTCCGTTCTCTAATATCGTTCCATTGAGGTATTACACTCTTCTTAGAAGAACCGGTACAATAGTTTTTGAGAAACACTCTTCAGACGAACATGTTATGGTGACAGTTTTCAAAATCAGGGCGTGTAAAAAAGGGTGGGAGGGGGGTCAAAACCTGGCAATGATATTTTCCTTGAGGGAACTGACCCTTCCAGGAGGACACTATGAGTCACTGACTAAATTTTTTGCTCTTGACAAGCGCAAATCAAGTCTTGAGGTTTTTAGTAAGAAATTGAAAGGAGATCTGATCCCGTCAAGAGATAAAGATAAGATATTTTATTCGTCTATTAAATTATTAAACCTGGGGGGGATGGAGTGTATGGATATGTGCTGCCGTTTTAAGGGTAAACGCTTCTTTCGTTTGCTCTTTCTTCATTCTTACTTTCATTTTGATCGTCTGTGATGGAAGAAGAACACGATGGTCAGTTTGAACCTGCTTTCTCGCACGCTGTTTTTTGGAGACTGACTGATTCTTATATAGGTGTAAAATATTCTCAATTTTCTTAAAATCGTAAAAAGTTTTCTGTTCACTAATATCGTTCTATCGAGGTATTACACTCTTCTTAGAAGAACCGGTACAATAGTTTTTGAGAAACACTCTTTAGACAAACATGTTATGGTGACAGTTTTCAAAATCAGGGCGTGTAAAAAAGGGTGGGAGGTTGAACTTCCCACTAAGTCAAGGGTTGTAAAAATTAGAAAATCCAATTTCAGTCCCATTAAGGGTCGGAAAATAGGAAATTTAAACTTTTTAGCCCCCGGAATGATCAAAATTTGGTCAAATTTGTCCCAATCAAGGTTGTAAAATTTTTAAATTTTCCTTTTTTCCCTCCTCCCTAAGCTCGCAAGCCTAGTACCCACACGGGTTATTAAATTATAATTTTTTATTTTGTTCTATCCATTTACACGCTTTTCTTATAAGAAGATCTTCTATAAAAATATCTGGGCGAAAATTGGCCAGATCGTAACAATACCCTAAGAATACCCTCCAGGGTAAGTTTGACAGAATTTGATAAGAATACAGTCATTTTAAAGTATTTGGTTAACAGAAAAAACTGGGTTTTTTGTTAAGACTTAATTAGAAACTTTGAGGCAGAAATATAATTTTAGCTCCCAATGTGCACTCAAAAGTCTTAAACTCGTGTTTATGAATAAAAGTCAAGTCTAAACAAGTAAGAATACGTTAAGAATATTTTACCCTCAATTTTGGTAATTTTTTAAGAATACTTGACCCTCATCAGAAGTAATCATTTTTTGTAAAAAAAAGGCGTGTATTTCATGAAACTGTATTTAACTGGGCATTAACTACTGTAAAGTATTTTTACCTAGAATATCGTATGCGTAATTTCCATTATCATCACTCTCAAACGTTTTCCTTGGACTCCTTTGATAGTCGTATTCAGGTATGCGTTGCACATCATCATCAAAAGCTGCCAATCTTCTCATAAAACGCCGATCGTATTGGTCAACATACCCTTTCGCTCCTGTAGGGATCAAAATTGTTTGAGATTTGTATTGGGTTGTCCAGATAACAGTTTTCAAACGTTTTTTATTAAAGTTTTCATTAAAATAGAAATACAAGCCTCGTGGCGCAAAGCTAGATTCCACTCCCTTATGTAGGATTTGAAGGTATTTATTTTCGACGTAAGTTGCGTGGCTCGCAAACAAACACTAGATTGGTAGTTACATTTACCGCCAGAAATTCTAAAAATATAAAACGCGAAGCAAAGAAAGAATTTTAAGGCATCACTTTTGTTTGTCTGGAGAAGGTTAAAGATTCCTCTCTAGCCTTCGGATTGAAACTCAATAACGCGAATGTATGTATACAAAAAACCTTACCAGCTAAACAAGAGACAATGGCTACAAACACCAGCACCTTCATCTTTCTTCATTCAATGTCTTCGTGATTTGAAAACAAGGAGTGTCGAAAATTTCAATAAATACTTTGCCACATTGATCTATAAAAAAGATGTCTTTTCCAGACAAAGCACGTTAATTTTTTAATGAATGAAGTCACTGATGCAAAGTAAAGCTGCACAACTTGACTATTAAAAACCGATGCTCTTACTTTCAATTCTGATTAAGATCTTTTTGAATCCCAAATTATATCACCGATGAATTTGACGAAAATGTTTAGAAGCTGGGACAAATAATTGCAATTTGATGTAACTTTTCATGATCGTTATCACAGCGGTAAAACCGACAATTTGAGATAAGAAACACTACTTTAGTCCACCGCAAACACGCAATAACAAAATTTACTTCACCGATAAGAAACTCAGCTTACTGTATCAAGAATCTTATCAATCGTATTTTGTAACTACCTTATCGGCCAAAACTTAGTCGGCCTTAATTTTAGTCTGCCGTAATTATCAGTTGGCCCTAATTTTAGTCACCTCGTCAAAATTTATTCACTAAGACTAATAATTAAGACCGACTAAAAATTTGGGCCATTTCTAAATTTACAAGCATATGAAAAATAGAAGAAAGCTTAAAATACTGGAAAATAAGAAAAGCTTCATTATAAACTTTTAATTTGGCCCAAATTTTAGCCGGCCCTAATTTTAGTCACCAAGCCAAAATTTAGTCACTTAGGGCCGACTAAGTTTTGGCTGATAAGGTATGCTCTAAAGGTTCGCAAGAATATGACGGAAAAATCTCGGAAATCGTGAAATATTTGTCGTATTGCACTCGAAGTCATGCGATAAATATGTACTTATTACTACAGTATCATAATTATCAAGATTGATACGTACCGGTGTATACACTGCTCTCTATTTCTATAAGAACCAAAAAATATTTTTAAAAAGCGTTGATTACATTTCTGAGTTGTGTTTTCAACGACGCGAAAAAAAATATCAACTTTGAACTTAAGGCTTGGGGACACGAGAAGTTTTTTTTGCGTTGGTGCAATGCGACATGCTCCATCCCACCAACCTGAAACGCTTTCTCGTGTCTCCACCCCATTTTTCTTTCGATAACATTTGTGCTTCTTTCACTTTTGTCCCTGACACAATGGAACAAAATTGATTCGAATCAATTTTGCTCCATTGTCCCAGGGACAAAACTAGCATGTCTTTTGGGTATTTCCCTCACTTTTTGTCCCATGAAACAAAAAAAGAAACCATGAGACGAGCACTTTTATTCTTGTGTTGGTGGGATGGAGCATGTTGCATCGCACCAACGCGAAAAAACTTCTCGTGTCCCTAAGCCTTTAAAATATTTACAAACGAAAAACTTTATCCTAAATTTATATTAACCTAGGGCTATACAAGCAAACAAGTTAGAACATAGATATGATAGAAATAAAAGTTTACTGACTAAATACAAACCAAAATAGATACTAATTAAAAAGGTTTTCCACGACACCAAAACAAGCACACCAAAAATGGAACTTCACATCACATACACAACATTACTAATGTTACATAAATGTAGTAAATTCGTTTACAATTTAATTCCTACGCCTCAAAGTTCTACAATTCCCTAATGACCTAATTATATACATTATAAAAAATACTAAGATGATATACAAAAGACGCAGTAAAATCGAATACACTGAAGACGAAAAGAGACGCAATCTCAAATGACTGATATGACATAGACGATGCTATCGTCCGTTTAGAGGATCAGTAAACGCGGGAAAGTATATGCGCAGAGTCAGGGCGTCAGGGCGGTTTACGGGAAAAATAGCGGCGGTAGAGTTTTGGAACACTGTAAACACCTCCGCGGATATGACACCCAAATCCACTAAAATTTATCCCATTAAAGTACGATATGGTACTCACAGTATCAGGTCACATGTCCGTAGTCCCGGGAAAGTTTCTTGGTAGTCCCGAGGAGCTGGGATGACAACTTTTAAGCAAGATATATTATTTTGTCTACTTTATAGCGAATGTTATTTTAATTTGACGGTTGTTCCTCCCTTTCACGAGAGAAGACAAAGACTTTTTAGCATAACAAGGCTGCAAAAGCCTCACTTGCTCTCGATAATGGCTTGGAAAACCTCGTGTTCGAGTTGATCAACGACTTCCGTGTACTTTTCGATTGATTTTTTCCTTAAATATCTCAACACGTTTTACGCTGAATGATATTTGACGATGATGTCCTCCTCGTGAAATTCTTTCGAGTTGTCAAAAATTGATGCTAAATATATTGTGTTAATGAGTTCCTCGAAGCGTGGGTCGAACAAATTGAAAAATGTGCTCAAAACCTTCATTTCGGATGGAGATAAGATGTGCAACAACCAATGCAAACTCTCCCTCTATTTTTAGTTATGAAGTTATTTCCTCTAGATTAGAATTTAATTATAACAATTAACATAGATTTTCATTAATTAAAGAATTCGAATTGTGAAAGTTGCAATTCCAGAAAAAAATAACTCTTCATTTTTTCGCTTTTTTATATATTTCAACAAGCTTCAAAGCGATTCAAGAACAGAAAAAGTACATGGGAGAAAAATATTTTTCCACCACAAGAGTATTTGATGACTCAAAATTGCGAGTTTCAAAAGAATGAATATCAGGAAGTGATTCAGGGGTGTGTTTTTGAAAGGCTGGCGAATGAAAAATTAACTTCGGTGAATTCTGAGATTACACGTTTTTTTTTAAGAAACACACTTTTAAGAAACATGAGGCTCAGAATGCCTAAAAACTAAGAAACATCTAAGAAACATGCCGAGGCTGAGAATGAGAAAATAACATTTTTTAATTCGCTTTTTTAAGAACCTTCCAATCCAGCCTTCCATGAGGCTGATTATGTCAAAAAGTTTAGAAACATTTAAGAAACATTAAAGGCTCAAAAGGCCGATTTCTTAAGAAACATTGAGGCTGCTTGGTAAAACTAGTTTCTTAAAAAAAACGTGTATAGGCCTAAACTTTTGACCTTTTGATTAGCTTGACTGTGTACTTGAGGAGGCGGCGAACCGAATTTCCAGACCGATGGTTTGTTATTCTTTTGTTCGCTAGGCCTAAATTAGACCACAGCGACATAAGAGAATCAAATTTTCTGACACTGGACTAAATTTCTAAATTTTGCTTTTGGATTTCCCTCCCTTTTCTGTCTCTTTTCTGTTCACCATGAAACGATTTTCGTTTTGATATTGATTTGACGGAGCATGCAGCATTGCACCAACTTCCCATATCAACTTTTAACTTCAACCCAGTTTTTCAGACGTCCTGTTTTAAAGTGTATTTTTTTCCGATTGTTATTTGCAAAGCTATATCCTTCTCCTCCACGAACTCAGTAATGGTCATTAGGGAACAATTTACTGAATCCATTTGAAAGTGATTATCGGTGGTTTCGATAACAGATTAAGAGCTCGTGTAGTGTAATTGCTTCTTCGCATCTTCTGCTATAAATTGGAATGATTATCAAATTATTTATCGAATAAACAACTTTTATTTATCAAGTAAACAACTAGAGGAAGATTCACAAAAACAAGAAAGAAAGTTCCATCCAAGGTGAGGTAGGATTCTTTGTAGAAATATAAATTGAGAATTTATAGGGATACGTAATATTTCTATGTTGTAGTCTATGCTCGCTTACCCGAGCTACACTAATGAGTCTTGGGTAGAAACAGAACAATAGAACGCGTGTTTGCGGATAGATACGTAAATATGACGTATGAGTATCTTTTAACCTACTGGTACTTTAGCTGATTATTTTTTACTCTTTTCGATAATTTCTTTTTCTCTTTGGTTGGTGAAATCTCAATTTCTTTCTTTTTCATAGGAAGCCTACCAAGTGAAAGGTTTGGCAAAGATGGATAATCATATTATCCTATTATCGTTTTTGATACTATGCTGTTACGCTTGTTATGGCAACACACAATACATTGCCAAACATGATATGACATCATCGAGTTACCAGCAAGAGTTCAGCAAATTGCACCATAAAGGATATCGGTTGAAGCAAGTCAGTGGTTACTCTACATCACAAGGGTACCCAAGGTATGCCGCCATCTGGGTGAAAAATAGCCGCCCCAACATCGCATACAAGGCGAAACATGGAATGAGCAGCAAGGATTACCAGGAAGAGTTTCAAAAGAACCGTCTTCTCTATCGTCTGGTCATGATCGAAGGCTATCTTGTGAAAAAAGACAACAAATGGGAAGCTCACTATGCAGCTATTTGGCACAAGAAAACATCGCTAGGAGCAAACCAACCAGCTTACAAAACACACCATAAAATGTCATCAAGGACTTACCAGACCCTATTCAACAAATACAAAATGCAAGGCTATCGATTGACTTGGGTTAGTGCGTATACTATTGGCAAGAAAAGCGACTACTATGCAGCAATATGGGAAAAGAGATCAGGCCCTACCATGATCACTCGCCATCGAATGACCAGTTCTCAATACCAATCTTACTTCAACATATACACTCGTAGAGGATATCATTTGACACTGGTGGATGGGTATCAGTTGGATGGAAGTGCGAGATATGTTGCCATATGGGAACGGATAGGTGGCGCAAGATCTGCTCGCCATGGTTTGATAGAGCCCAACTATCAAGCAGCTTTCGATAACCAGAAGTACCGTGGTTATAACCTCAATATTGTCTCTGGATATTTAGTAGGATCGACCAAACGATACGCTGGTATTTGGATCAACAGTGGAATCTGGACCACTCAAAACCTTAATCATATTGATAGCACAGTGAAAGATTTCCTCAAAGAAAACCAAATTCCTGGAGGTTCTTTAGCCATTACACGGCATGGAAAACTGGTCTTTGCTCAAGGCTACGGAAATGTGAATACTGGTTTAGATGCTTCACCAAGTCACCTTTGGAGGATTGCCAGTATTTCAAAACCAATCACTGGCGTGGCCATCATGAAGCTGATTGAAGACGGTAAGTACCTAGATTTCTTCAGAATGACAAATTGTTCGTCATTTGTTTACACCCTTTAAAGTAAGGTTCGAACTAGAGGTTATGCTGTAAAATGAGAACGATATGAATAGAAACGATATGAAAAGGAATTTGATGAAGACATAAGTATCTTGTTTGCACCATGCTTACGGTATAAAACAAAGTTCATAACGTCATTTTTGCAATTAAATTCTCAATTACTTTTTAAGGAATTTGATTAAAAAGCAATTTGTAAAGGCAATTCTTTGTTAAAAGTGTAAAGGAACCTGAAACGTAACTTTCATGCTCAAATACCAAAATCAATTTTTTTACTATGGTTAGAGCCACTGTCAGCCGAGAAATTGTCAGCCACGATTAGAGATGAAACGCCCCTATGGGCGCATGGGTCGTGGTGCTCCTATGTCCTTATTTGCTGTATACAGTCAAAAATGAGCGTGACATAACGTACGACGAGTACGTCCTCAGGAATGGCCGAATATCTGCTTATTCACTCAACTCTAATAAACTCTCTTTTTTCCAACAGGTCAAATCAAGTTGAGTGACAGAGTATTTGGTCCAAACGGCATCCTTGGAAATGAATACAACAATGGAGAGTATAGCGCTAGAGAGCTCTTCATCACCGTGCTTCATTTACTGGAGCATACAGCAGGAGGGACCACGTGGAATAACAAAGGCGGTGATGGAAGCTCTGATCCAATGTTTCAACATACCACCTTCTCTCACAAACAGCTCATTGATTGGGTGCTCAAGACTCGTGAACCGAGTCACTGGCCTGGTTCAATCTACAGTTATTCCAATTTTGGTTATTGCATCTTAGGACGTATCATTGAAAAAGTAACCGGTGTCACGTACAGCAAATACGTCCGAACGAAGATCATGGAGCCCGCCAAAGCGGAAAACATGTACATCGCTGGAAACACGTACGCCCAAAAAAGACCGATGGAAACACGGTATTATTCGGGTGACGGCAATCCGTACACTATGAACGTGCACCGAATGGATTCACACGGCGGATGGATTACAAACCCGATCGACCTTCAGCG
This sequence comes from Clytia hemisphaerica, assembly GCF_902728285.1. Lineage (NCBI taxonomy): Eukaryota > Metazoa > Cnidaria > Hydrozoa > Leptothecata > Clytiidae > Clytia > Clytia hemisphaerica. The sequence continues at coordinate 966,817 of NW_027103562.1, read as the reverse complement.
GTTCATGGTCCACTATGACAGTTTGTCAACGGTTGATGACTTGCTCAAGGAAAACACCATTCTGAACATGGTTAAACCGTCAGTTCGAAATGCAGGCAAATGCAAAGGTGGATGGTCCATCAATGCATTGAGAGATTGGTGGTGGCACGGAGGCTCCTTACCTGGCACCATGACTGTTCTGGTGAGATTGGATGAGGTTCGTGGGTTGACTTGGTCCTTCTTTGTCAACAAAAGGGGGAGCGGTGAAGTGGATCCATTGATGTGGAAAGTTGTCAATGGAATCACTGCTTGGCCAAGTGCTGGTGTTGACTTATTTTAAAATATCAGATTTTGAGTGTATGCAAACATTAAAACAGGCGATTTAAAGTGAGGCTAAATACTGTAGATACCTCAAATATACCGTACATTTACAAGTTGCTCAAATCTATACTTGTCACAAGGACTTTCACTGTAAATCTCTTCATGGTAAGGGGACATCTGTATCTGTAATTTTTAGTATTTCTTTATTCATTCAATAATTTTGATTCTATTATGCCAACTAAGTTTATCTCAAGGCTAGCGTTGTCAGCGTCAAAACAAAAGACTGGTAGCAATAGTGTTAAAAAGTCGCTTTTATTTTTAACCTTCCATTATATCTCTGGATAGGATGATCTCTAACTGCACTTCATTGGCGAGAATACACCAACATCCACTGAGTTCTAGGAATCATGTGTTACCAATTGTGAACTAATCTTTACAAGCAGATGGTATGTACCTTGTACACGCGAAAATTTTTCCACTTAAGGTACGATGCGTTTGTAGAAGAATAAAAGATGCATTTTTTGGGGGTTATTTTATTATTTATAGGTATATAAAAAACTTGTATGAAAATATATAAAAAATCCAGGCTGAGAAATTATTTACAAATGTATACGTATTGGAGATGACGTCACTACCAGAGTCACTAATCATCGTTGGTGACAATGCTGTAAACCTTTATGAGAAGAAACCATATTCCGATACAAAAGGTGACGAGGGAGGTGTCGTATGCGCACCATGGTCTTTCGGTGTCGCATTGGTCGAAAATAATACCCATTGATGTCTTTTCTTGTCTTTTTAGTTTACCAGTGCTATAAAGGGTATAAATAAAAGAAATGTTTTTTACAAAATGAATCGTTACCGTAGATGTTTCTACTTACTTGTTATCAAACGAACAATTACGCGCTTTTTTTTTATAAGAATGGTGTTTTTTCATTTCATCATGGATATTCTTAACTTTTTGGCAAAAATCATCCAAAAATATTTTTACAGTATTCTTAGGTTAAGATCGAAATTGGCAATCTAAGGTCAAAATGCATTAAAAATGGCATTCTTAGGTTCAGTTGCTAAATTCCATGATGATGATATTCTTAGCATATTCTTAATTTTTTGGCCATATTCATCATGGACATTCTTATAAAGTGTATTCTTATAAAAAAAAGCGTGTATTTGAATATGAAAGTTTTTAAAATCTAAACCGAAATTGAAAAAAGTTAATTTGAGTTGCATGTTGAATTTTGAAATTCAACAACACCTTAAAATTATCGGATTTAATTATCTTTTAAATGTAAATACTTTTTTTCCACTTTGTTGACTTTCAGAATCTTGACATTGTCTAGACGATCAGTTTTCTTGGTTTCAACCATTGAGTTTCAAGCCCGAAGGGCTAGAGGTCAATCTCTAACCTTTCTCAGGCAAGAAAAATTGAAGCCTTAAAATATGCGCCGTATTTTTGATGACGGATTGAATCTAGCAATTCCTTTGTTTTCGAATGATATATTTTTCAAAATTAAGCGGTAAATTTTAATTTCAATCTGTCATTTGTGTAAAAACCAGGCGGGTCGCTCAAGGCCGCGCAACTTTGGTAGGATTTGTTGGCTTCAAATCCTACCAAGGAGATTGACCTCTAGCCTTCGGCTTGAAACTCAATGGTTTCAACGCCATCTTTATGCGGGATATTCACGACAATTTTCTTTGAAACTTGTGATTGCTCTTTGTCTGTTTGTGTAACACAATTTTCAGCCACAGGTTTTTTTCTTTTGTTTATGTGCTGCTTCTGATTCTAATTGAGCAATTTTCAGTTCGTACTCCTTCTTGACAATTTGGAGATGCTCCTTCGTGGCGTCAAGCTTTTTGTTTGCTTTAATTTTGTCTATACTATTTGTATGAGCCTGTAAAAAGAAATAGAAATTCAACGTATTCCGATGTAGACCAGTGTACCTATTTTCAAAGCCCCTTCAGTAACTTATTCGTAGAGGGCTTATGACTTACCGGTCATTCAGGAGAGTCTCTGAGAGTTGAAGAAGAACCTTGTTCGGAAAATAGTCTGCTCAACAAAGTTGATGTCTTCAATACACTCTTCTCGAGATGCATAAATTTATTGTTGTCCTCGTTTTCAAACAGATTTCATTGCTATAGAATTACATATTCACAATGATAATTGTGCTGTTTACACCTCATGAGACATTTTGAATTTCAAGTACTTTTGTTTTAGAGTTAATGTTTGCCTTTTGAGAATTTAAATTGCTTTAAATGTATAATTTCATAGCAATGAAATCTGTTTGAAAACAAGGACAACAATAAATTTATGCATCTCGAGAAGAGTGTTTTATGCATTTTAATTTTAATTAAAAGTAAATTTACCTCGTCTTTATAAACGTCGCGCTCACGAATCAAAATTTCGATTCTCGTCTTTTCTCGCTCTAAATCGATCTTCTGTGTCTCCAAAGTGGCCTTTTGTTTTTTGATTGTAGTTTGATCGGCATTTTCTGTCTTCTTGAGTTTGGCAATATCTTCCAATCGAGCACGAACCTTGACTTTTCGTTGGTTTAATCTTTTCTCCAAACGTAGAACACTGTTCAATGCGACCTCTAATCTTTTCTCACAGACTTCTTTTTCTGCGTTCAACTTAACAATCGTCACCTTAAAATTCTCCAAGTTGACATCTTTCGCAGTCAATTCCTTTTGGTGCAGCGCTTCGACCTGGATGGCATCTTTTTTCAATTGTTCATACAATACCTTAGCTTCATTGATCTCATCCACGTGCGCGTTCTTCACACCATTTAATTCTTCATCCTTTTTTACCAAACTCAGCTGCAAGGATTGTTTCACATTCTGCTTTCACCGATTTCAATGCTTCGTTCTCTATCTTTAGCAATTCAGCGTTTTGCTCCTTGATCATAACTTTCTCTTTGAAATTTTCACGCATCTGCTTTAACTCGTTTCTTTTCGAACCAAATCTTCAACATGATTCTTTCGCTCTTCCTCCTTGTCGTGTGGCAATTGTTCATTTAGAATCTTCAAATCGTCCAGTTCTTCTTGTTGTTTGTTAAGAGCCTCTTGCCCCTAGACAACCTTATGGTTCGATTGTTCTACTTCTTTGGTTGACTTAAACAACTTTTTCTTAATGACAGCCTTCTTATTATTCATTTCTGCAAGTTGTTCCGCCTGGGCATCGACTAACTCTGTTTGTTGATGTCTTGAGTGTTGTGTATCAAGGAGAAGCTTTTGTTCGGCTTCCAAGCTTTTAAGAAGCTCTTGGAACGTTTCTTGGTCGAGCTCAAGTTTTTTTTTTCAGTACAGTAGAAAGTGTTTTTTCCAAAAGTTTGGCCATCTGTTCTCTAACAGCATCTAGCTCCTTCTCAAAATGCTTCTTCATCTCACAGAATAGATTTTCTTTGTCACGAATTTCAGCATCCTTTTCAGTAAGAAGCGTTTGACTGCGTTCTTTTTCTTCAGCTAATAGCACGCCAAATTTATGTTTCAACTGCAAGCTAGTATGGGTCACGCATTCCTTGATGTCCATGCTCATGTCTTCAACCTCTTCACGGGCCATTTTCAATTTTTTGTTTAAACCTTCGATCGTATTGCGCAAAATATCCGCCTCTTCACGATGCGCAAGATCAGATTTCTCTTGAACCAATTCCAATTGCCAAACCTCAGCCTCGGCTGCCGTGTTTCTTTCTGCCAAGCTCTCGTATAGTACGGTCTAGTTGTGCAAAAATTGTGCACGAGTGCGTAAAAGTATGAAACTTTGCACAGTGATACTTTAGGGGTCAAAGATTAATTTAAATCTCAGACCCAAAAAATAACACCTGTTTTGTGTATTTTACAGACCAGATCCGATTTCCATGGAAACGAAAAATTTTTTCTCTAAAGTATGTCATATATCGTTGGATCGCATTTTTCAAGAGGAACGAAAAATGAACTTATTAATATTAGAATGAAGTTATTAGCATATTTCTGAAATTAGGTACCACTCTCAGGGGGCTAGATAGCCATGAATATTTACAAAGTATGTAAAATGCAACGGTAAGTACTATAAAAAGGACGTACAAGTGTGAATATTGGTTGAAACAACGTTGTGTGCCAGATGGGAGACCATCCAGCGTACCACGCTCTGTTCTGAAGCGGTGCATTGAATGCGATGATCCACTCAGTCCTTAAAACGAAAGCGAAAGCGACTGGGGTCTAAGGTTAATGATTACAGTTGACGGCAGATTTTGCTGAAACATTTTGCAGTCACTGTGCTCACTCAAAAGCTCATTTAATATTCACTCTAAATCTGGATAAAAATAAACAAAGAAAACCTGTAAAATGGGCAGAATGCATATAAAGGGAAAGATCCGAACCGAGGGAGGGGCACTTAAGTAAAATTGGTTACTTGGATGAGTCGCTGGCCAGGGTATCCCCTCTATGCTCCAAAGATATCTGACAGGGTCCAAAATTTACTGATTTTCAAGCTGTGTATCTGATAGGGTTGATTATTTTGAATAAATCTTTAGGGTGGAAATCAGAACAAATTTTCAATTTCTTGTCTACATTTTTGCGACTTTTCAGGATGAAAATGGAAAATTTTTTCAATTTTCGATTTGACAAGGTCCCAAATTTACATTCCAGTAGAGAGAACCAATTTGAAAGATTCAAAGGTTTTGACATGGAGAGAGAGTTGACTGTATATATACAACCTGGAGATTCAGTCCCGGCCAACAAAATTCTTGATCTGAGTTTTTTTACCCTGAGTATAAGAGGTTAAGTTTTCAAAGAATATATTAACCTCTGAAGACCAATAATAGAAATTTTATCGCGCATGTGTCAATCTAATCACTGTAAAAAGAATCAAAGATGAAGAGCAAATATTACCTTATTAATGTCTAGCAGACTGTATCAGTATGCAGTTTACTATTTACGAATTCCCCAGAAACCTCCAAGTGTAATTGAAGTGAGTTTCTTTCGAAAGAAATCTTTTACATGATCCCCAAATGTATAACAGTAATTACTAAACTATTAATTATGGAAATGTCACTTTAATTGAATCGAAATAATAGACAGACTTTATGTTACGATTCTCTATCACTGACTCTTTTTAAAAAGCATTGATGACTTTTTTTAGTTGTGTTTTCAACGACGGGAATAAAAATATAAACTTTGAACTCATCCAAGATCTTGGATGGTCGTCATGGTTACTTTTGTCTTCGTTGATTGCGCGCTGAATAGAATCTCGATTCGTCGGCACAGCGTCGATATATGATTTCGACCTGTGCTTTTCACGGTAGAGTTTTTTGTAATACTGAAATTGAATAACATCTAAAAACCAGGAAGGAGCCTTAATTAACTAACAAGAACTAGCGATGGTTCCATAATCGAATTCAGATGGATTCTTATCCGGGGGCACTCTTATGGTCCGACCCACGTCATGTGCCCCCCAAGGGTAGGATAATTTTCAAGACCCTCAAAATGCACTGTAAGGGTGTACTTTTGGTAAAGTGCACTACATACGGGTCTTTTATTAGCTAGATACGCAGTAAGGGTGTGTTTGGGGACTGCTGAATTGCAATTCTCTGACACTAAAAATCTGATGTATCTTTATAGTTTGACTCACATCCATTTTTATTTGTTTTGCACATCGTGTCGACATCTCAGGCTAATTTTCAGGTGGCTTCAGCAAAATAAGATATGAGCTAAAACTACACTGTAAGGGTACACTTATTTAGCGACACATGCAGTCGTTTAGAAATTGAGTGCCCCCGCCCGGATTCTTCACAGATTTCTCAACGCCCATTAGAATATAATCCAAAGTTTAGCAAGGCATAGAAATTGATAAATCTAAAGTTTTAAAAGAAGTTAACATTGGACTACTTTTTATCACCAAACACGCGCTATCAATTGATTGAAATTTCCGCTTCTTCTACAACCACAGGTTATATGTTTCAAATAAATCTGGATATTGTACCCCATATTTTTTTCACGCCCCCCCTCTGGCCGGGCCTTGTGAAAATTGTAGTAAATTTTTGTTTCTAGATATCTCAAGAATGCTTTCGGTTAATTATTTTTTAGCTAAAATGCATTTTCTAGAAAAATGATAATTGCATCTACACTATTATAGGTATGTGATTATCACACGTGGGCAAGTTTCATCGAAACTCTTTGCAGGATATTAAATATTCCGTTTATGAAATTTATGCAGGTTTGATGGATTGTAAAATGTTTGTATTTTGCATGAAAACAAAATACATGTCCCTTCCTCGTCGGTCTGTTTTTTTTCTAAACTCTGAACCGGAACTATACAGACTCACTGAAACCGATCTGAAAAATTCTTTAATATGTTGAAATATTCCAGATATTTTTGAGGACGATGGAAAACAAAAGACAGATTTTGACATTTAGTGCAAAATATAAACTTTCGAGTTTCACCGACAATTTTTTTCTTTGACAATAAGTATAATGATCCATCACAGCGTACTTAATCACGTCTAAGCGTTGTCAACTTACATTTTGTTCAACTTTTCTGGCTAACCCGATTTTGTTTATTAAAATACCTCCACCCCAAAACAAAAATAGCTGGCAATTTTTCATCATAAGAACAAAGGAAATAGCTTTTTGTTCTTTTTCCAGGGTTAGATAGAAAACTCAAAGCTTTCTTATTGTTGCACAATGCGCGGTTGATGATGGAACTTGTGCACAATCCGTAACTATGCAAGATGGCAAGATGCACCCATCAACTTCTGCCAAAGTAATCTCAATTCTCCAGAATGATCAAAGGTTAGTTGTAACAAATGATTTTGCTCTTCTTATTCTTTTAAAAAAAATGTCTAGAAATTGTTTTTGGAAGTCAGTCAGCCAGACTAACAATCATTTCTCTTTTGATGAAAATTCTTTCTGCCGGGTACGAAATGGTAATTTACCCTTCTTTGCTATTATTGAAAACAAAATCTTTAATTTTGAAAGGAGCTAAAGAGGGGTTAAACATTTTTGAAACAATTTGGGCGTTACACAGAATAACTAATCCCCTTTTCTTTCGCATGACTTAAAAAATGTTTTAAGCGACAGTCAGTATTTCGCTGACTAAAATTGGGACAACACTGTTAAAAATATTTCAGTTTTCAAAAATTAGTTGATTTTTGGGATATTTGATATTAGACAGATAATTACTTGGAAAGGACTGCCTACTTCTTATGATCATAAGAAGACAAGTTGAAGGGTAGACAGACATGTAGACAGACGGACAGACAAAAGCATCCTTATATGGTGTTTCCAGAAGTTGAATAAGATTTCTTTGCTGACCAAGAATGACTCCTTTACCCGTTATCAATTGATTATGCTCTAAATTATGTAGTTAATGAATCCAGATCTACCTGACCCTGGATTTTTTTAAGTTCAGTCTGATTCCATATGCCTGTGATTCTCCAGTCAAGAATAATGAGATTTCTTCTAAAGTCTAACTTATTGAGTTTAATTGTCCAACCTCGTGAAATCGACGGAAGACACGGCGTTGACAGGAAAGGACGTCAATGTGCTCCGCGAAGGAGAGTTTGGTACAGACTATAACGATCTGCTCAGAGTCCCATTCGATACCCACTGTTACTTATTTGCAATTTTTACTGGTGAATTACTTTAGGCGTACAAACTTTTACGGGCAGAAAATTTATGACCGGATTTGAGGAAAAAATGTTTTTCGTGAGCATAAACTTTCGCGAATCGTTGGATAAAAATGAGAATTTTGGAATGAAAATTGCCTTAAAAGTGAAAAATATTCATTAAATTCGATTAAGACGTATGCTCTTCGACTTAAAAAGGTGTTAAAGGATAACAATACGCCCAAAATTTGACATTTATTACGATTTCGAGGTTTTATAGATTTTTCGCGAGTATAAACTTTCGCAAATTAAGAATTTTCAAAGACATTTACTTTCGCGAAAAAGGCCAAAATTCGCGCAAATCGTGAAAGTTTCTGCTCGCGAAAGTTTGTACGCCTAAGTACCTCTTTCATGATCGCTGTGATCGTCTTCCCAATATTTTCATTTGTTTCTTGCAAACCCTTCTCTTGCAGATATTTTACCACTGCAGAGCAATGGAGGTCATTCGAAAGAAATTGGGAGGATTGAAATCGAAATTAGACGAAGCAGAAAGGCAAGCAAATGCCACCGAAGATGAACTCAACTCTATTAACGAAAAAGCTGATGATGTGAGTGCATCATTCCGTAATTTCTTACGGAATCTATCTTTATCGTGAATAATCAATAAAATTATACGATATCTATGAAGAAGAAAAATCTAAAGCAACACAAGTGACACTTTGTGTCCATTTTGTGATTCCCTAGAATTAAATGCAGGGCTTTTCGTCTTTTCGCGGGTGTGACCGTGTTGACGATTTTCCTTATCCACTATTTTTTTAAATTTGGTGATTTATTTTATTGTCAGGGCCCACGCCATGAAATTGAAAGTTGCGGGGCAATGAATATAGAGTCTAAGGAGGCGCAACCAAAAATTTTTACTTCGCAAAATAGTTGGCGATGGCGTGGGCTCTGCTTGTAAGATAGCTAAACGTTGTTTTTGAGGTTTTGTCAGTCTGTTTGTTTGCATATCGTCCATTTTACAGACGGAAGAGCAAGTGAAATTGGTTCAAGATAAACTGTCAAGCATCGAAGAAGAGCTAGACGATACAGAACGACGTCACGAGACGGTCTCACAGAAGTTGGTGGAACTGGAAGTACGAGGTGACGAAGTGCAAAGACAGTACGGTGAACTGACCGCCAGAAGCGAAACGGACCAAATAAAGATTGATGCGCTGGAAGAACAATTAAGTGAAGTCAAAAGTAAAGATGAAGAACTCAGTGCAAATTATGAAACGGTAAGAACTATTCGCCCGTGTTTACTCTAGAAAGATCTTTATATTAGATCTATACATAAAAATTTCCTAATTTTTTTAATATTATTCTAGAAATAAATTTCTTAAATTTCAGATTGTAGGCGGATGGAAGGCCAAGTTTGTGGAAATTTAGGTAAAAATACCAAAAGCATAATTTTTGGAAATTGAACAAAGTTCTTACCCTGAGTATCAGAGGTTGAGAGAATATTTCAACCTCTGAAGACCAATAATAGAAATTTTATCGCGCATGTATCAATCTAATCACTGTAGAAAGAATCAAAGATGAAGAGCAAATATTACCTTATTAATGTCTAGCATATTGTATCAGGATGCAGTTTACTATTTACGAATTCCCCAGAAACTTCCAAGTGTAATTGAAATGAGTTTCTTCCAAAATAAATCTTTTACATGATCCCCAAATGTATAACCAGTAATTACTAAACTTTTAATTATGGAAATGTCACTTTAATTGAATCAAAATTATAGACAGACTTTATGTTATGATTCTCTATGAGCCCCCCCAGCAGTTTGCATGATGGCATGATTGGGAATTTTTTCTTGCGTGATGGCGTGATTAGAGATTTTTTTGGCGTGATGGCAAAAATTTGAGGCGTGATCTGGGCTATTTTTCGCTATTTTTAGCGTCATGACAGATTTTAGCAATTTTCGTGATGCGTGATGGAGAAAATCTTTTTGCGCGATGGCGTGATCAGGGGTGCCGCTGGGGGGGCCTCCTCTATCACTGACTCTTTTTAAAAAGCATTAATGACATTTTTGAGTTGTGTTTTCAACGACGGGAATAAAGATATCAACTTTGAAATTCATCCAAGATCTTGGATGGTCGTCATGGTTACTTTTCTCTGCGTTGATTGCGCGCTGAATAGAATCTGGATTGGTCGGCACAGCGTCGATATATGATTTCGACCTGTGCTTTTCACGGTACAAATTTTGGTTTTCCCAAAAACAGTTTCCTTCAACTCAGCAATTTCGTACCCAGTAAAATATAATCTTTCAAAGGCACGGGAAGATGTTCAATTTAAGCAAAACTAGTAAGATCTAGCTGCAGCAGATTTTTTTTCCGTACATGGACGGAAGTATCATCGACGGTCGGGAGTATCTCATCTTTGTTGTTTGGTTTTGTTGTTTGGAATTGCTTAGGTCACGGTTGGTAGTAACGGCTTGTCACTGTGCCGGGTGCATACTCGGCGCCTTGGGCCCCGCAGGGTTGCTAGTAACGGCTCGAATTTCAGTCAGGTTTAAAAAGGGGCAATTTTACCCATATTATAATAACATTACCCCCGTCTTTTTTGTCATCTTATAAGTATTTCCTAATTTTGTGTTGCTGTGCGAGTGTGGCTCAACGGATAGCGCTGTGTTTCTGATCAGAAACTCTTTCATTTGGTGGGTTCGAACCCCGGTCGGGTCGATATTTCAAGGTTTCAGATAAGTTTAAGATACTTCCGTCCGTCGATGATACTCCTGACCGTCAAGATGAGATACTTCCGACCGTCGATGATACTCCTGACCGTCAAGATGAGATACTCCCGACCGTCGATGATACTTCCGTCCATGTACGGAAAAAAAATTTGCCTAGCTGCAAGTATACTTTCATTAACGATTTGATTGCAATCACGTCGGTCTTTTTGTTTTTCAGATCAGTCAAGAGTTATCTGAAATAGAAGCCACTTATGATGAAGAAGAAGAACGATGTCAGGAAGCTGATGTGTAAGAATGAATCTCTTCCCATGTTTGAATTTCTTCAAAATAATTCGAACCCTGTCTCATGGCCTCGGTGAAACTCTTCAGAAAGCTTGGGAAATCATTTTGTCTCCGCTTAAGGGCTCTGACCATAGTGAATTTTTTCATAATTGACGTGTTTAAAATGTGTTTTCTGACTGATGTAACCAACAAAACTATGGCATGTTATACATTTTCTGTTAGACAAACTATTCCTGAATCTGAAAATTCAAAAATTGCATTGAAAAAGTTTGATGAAGAAGAAAATGAAGACTTTTGCGAGGAAGAGTATCTCAACTTTGAAGAGCTTAGTTTCGGCGAAGAAAAAACATTTTGAAACAATTTTTGCAGTAGATGGTGTATCTTTTACCGAACAATAAAAATTTTTGCGGAAAATTTTTGTAAATGCTTCTTTGTCTCGAAATCTTCAAAATAGTGGTTTTTCATCAATTTTTCATCCAAATTTTGCTTAAAAAAACAGTAATAACTTTTGACACACCTTTTTAGAAAAATTTTCCGCAAAATTTAAAATAGTTCAATTCTTTGCGGACAGTGTAAAGAAATTTTGAAACAAAAAAGTTAATTACCCATTAAAACTAAGCACTTTTTGTAAAAGAGGGTGATGCAACATATTATTAACATCTTTTTAAAGTTCATAACGTCATTTTTGCAATTAAATTCTTAATTACTCTTAAGGGGTTCGATTAAAAAGCAATTTATAAAGGCAATTCTTTGTTAAAAGTGTTAAGGAACCTGAAATATAACTTTTATGTTCAAATACCAAAATCAATTTTTGGACTATGGTCAGAGCCCTTAACTCTCAATATATCCTTGATCCGTCCGACTCTGAACTAAATTTTTGTGAACTGAATTTCTACCAACAGTATATAACTCTATTTAGTCGCGTCAAAACATTGGAAGAAAAATTCATTCAACTTGGCAATAATAGACGATATCAGCTTTCGATAAATGCAATGCATTCTGGTTTCTAGGGACTCTCAAAGGAATTATAATCTATTATAATTGATCTATTATAATTCCTTCGAGAGTCCCTAGAAACCAGAATGCATTGCATTTATCGAAAGCCGATATCGTCTATTTGAGAAGCATGGAACGATATGAAATGAAATCCAACGAACGAGGAACAGAAATTCAAGAGAAAATTGAAGAACTTGAAGCAAAATGCGCGGAGGTAAAGATAAGAAAAGTTAAAAAAATCCTTCCACCTATGCTAACCGGTCTCTCTAACTGAAATAAATGACTGTTCCCCATGATGTTTTACTTACTTGATTATTTCTATTTCGTCAGGCGAAAGAGAAAGCAGAGCAATACGAAGCAAAGTCCAAAGAAATGGAAGATGAACTCGAATCTTTAGAACGTAAGTTTTTTGATTTTTATAGACATTGGACTATAACAACTACAGTAAGACACTTGTACCAATTTTTTATGGCAAGAATCTATTTGAGGAAAATTATAGATATCAACTCCTCCTTGGGCAACAAATCAAACTTGGCTTTAGAACACAATCCTTTTCCGAGGACGACTTTGCCCAAATACACCAGTGAAACATTTTCACTTACTGAGGATTAAAACCTCAGCGTATGAAAGTATTTTTCTGACGGGGATGACTTAACTTTATCACCAAATTTTCTTTTTTTGAGAAGTGTCGAGCATGTGGCATACTAGTGGGTATTAGACAATTTCAAATATTTTGTTTAGCTATTGTTGAAAACAACACAACCTTTTGTCTTTCCAGACCATTTTCTTCAAATCATTGACATTGACGAGTATTATTGAATAACTTTTTGTTTGTTTTATCTTTCTTAGAACAATGCCACGACGAAAAAGAGCGTTACTTTTCATGCAAGGGTGACTTAGAAAGAATATTGGAAGAAGTTCAAGGAATCTAAAAAAAACAAAGTGATTTTTTTTGGTTTGTAGCACGTTAGCACAGATTTGTACATTGAGAATTATTACTGTATTTTGTATAATAGATATCCGAAACATATTTCATTTCACAAATCAATCTAATCTTAATCATTCCCTTGTTACCAAGGATGATTGCGAACTCCTATCAAGATGTCATCTTCTTCACTACATAATGTTTCGATCGAATCAGGCGACATACTATTGTCCGCTTTTTATTTAGAGATATCCGCTATTTCGAATACTCAATAGATATCAGGGGGATGAGCCGTCGTGTGTCATATGTTTCATGGTTCAAAAAAATAGTCTGTGGCCGGAAAAAAAAGGCCGTTGAAAAAAGAAGTCAGAGAGAGAGGTCGTCATTTGAAATAAAGCTCTTCTCGTTTTGATCATGATTTTCGGAGGTCTTTTAAATGAACCTTTGTTTGCCCGTTCGTTCTTTTGTCTGTTACCATCTTTTCTCGGAATTGGTCCATAATTATTTGCACATTGCACATCCAAAAAGTGACGGGGCCCGATTTTCGAAAAAATAAAAATTCGGGCAAAAAGGTGCCTAAAAATAGGGTTTTTTGGACTTTGTTTTAAATTGCTTCATTAGTTTTTTCTATTTTTTGGCAAAGTTCTTTGAAAAGTGGCTAAAGTCGTTGTGTATTTTTTCTCCTTAGACGGACGGAGATATCATTTTTATGGTCAGAAATATCATAAGATGTTCGGAAATATCTTTTGATGGTCGGCCATATCTAAAACTTTTTTTTAAATTGATTGTTGGAAATTGGTAGTTGGAAATATCCTAAGCTTCTTTAAATATGCTTTGTCAGCATATTTTATAACATTGTAGAGAAGAAGAGGAACAGAATTTCGTAAAGCCTAGACTAGATTCCACTCCTGTCTAAACTTTGCTTTTTGATAATTTTTGATGACGCTGAGTTCAGTGGAGTATACAGCATAGTTACTTATCAGCGTTATCCAGTGCAGTATATCAAAAAGTTCTAAGTTGCCTCCAGGCTACGTAAAGCCCTGAGTGTCAAGGGATGGATAAGAGATCTACTTACTCCAAACAAATACCCCATGAGCATGAAGCTAGTTGAATTTCAAGTCAAAGGAAATTTGGGCCGCTCTGCAAAAATCTGTGACGAAGGAAAGTATAATACTAAAGAAGTTTTGCAAAGAAATGACTTTTTATCTTTGTTTAAAATCTTTCCTTCAAGAAAGAGGAAAGCAAGGACTGCCTAAAACCCTTACTTAACCAACCATAATAAATCATTGTCTATTGAAAGGACGTTAAAACTTTGAGAGCAGCCACTCAGACTTGTTAGAAGTAAACTAACTTTTTTAGATGATCAATTAAGTCCATAAGATCACAATAACGAGTGGTGAGAAAATCTTGACCATGTATTAAACGAGACAGCAAAAATATTCAAATTAGAATGAAAACATTCGAAATCTTTGAATTCGTATCTTCTCTACCATGTTTGTTTACCTTATCGGCCCTTTTTACGCCAGCCTTTATTCCGCCACAGCCTGATTTTAGGCTTACGCCAATTAGGGCCTTAAATAACGCCAAAACTTGTAAAAATCGCTATTCAGGCTTCAAAACAGTAAGGAGGAAAGAAAGGTCCTATTCCGAACTGATAAGATCGAAATAATCAAAAATCGAAAATATCGAAAAGGTCAAAAAGGAAGAATAAAAAAAGTCCACTTTAAGTCCAGAATTAAATCCAGTAAATGTTTTTTTTCGCTCGCGAAACCTAATCCGATTACAGTATTCCCCTTTTTGGGTCTCTTTAAACCCCCTGGAAAGAAGGTCATCTTGATCTGGCGTGGAGTGTGAGTGGGCGTGGAAGAAGTGGAAATGCTATTCATCAAATTGTGACACTCTCTTCTTCACAACAAAGATAAAGAAATGATAGGAATTTTAATTCGTGTTAAGTTACCAGAGACTTTCAAATGGAGGAGACAGCGTTCCAGTCATTCAGTCTGTCATCGTCTTCGAACTAATCACTAATTGTTTGTTTTTCACCTTAAAATAATGTACTCATCGAGAGGCTACAAGTAATTTTTTTTCAGACTGCTTCAAAATCTTTAAGGTTTTAATATCGTTGAATTTTAATTTGAAGTTAATCACAGATGCTGGAATCAGCAGATCTCAATTCGTTTAGAGCTTTCTTAATATACATAAGTTAATTTACATAAATAAATAAACTGGACTATTACAATACGCATGGTCAAACTTTTTCGATAAAGATTTTTAAAATGAGTTACAATTTTTAGAAAAGCAATACAAACCAATCGAGATGGAGGTCATTCGAAAGAAGTTAGGAGGAATGAAAAAGAAATTGGTTGAAGCAGAAACCGAAGCTCGAGGAATGGAAAAGGAATTAGAACAAGTCAACACAAAAGCCGAAAGTGTAAGTTCTGAGTATCAAATTTCACCCTAACCCTCAAGCCAATGTCGGGTATACCAGACATGAGCTATATAGGAGGGCGAACATCCAGTTTGAGTAAGAAATCGTCATTTTTGATCGAATTGGATTGGGCTTCATGGTCAAGCAAAAAAAAAATCAAAAGTGAGTCTTTCAAGCGAGACTTTAAGCCAAAAAGTCAAAAATTTGACAAAAATCCACTTTTTAAAGATCTTGACCATTTTTGACCATTTTTGATCAACGAATGATCCAAGAACCTCCAAATTTTACCCGATTCTGTCTCTAGCGAATTAATTTGAAATTTTACTACCGGGCACCTTTCCATCATTCAGTCAGTTCCGCACAGTGAATCGGACGGCACCGAAGGCACCTAAAAGAAAGAAGAGACTCTGAGCTATTCAACGGACTGTGAACGAGCTTCTAACTCCTTCTAGATCTGGAGATATAAACCTTTAAAGTTTGAACTAGCGATTTTCTTTAAAAAACTTAGAAAAAATGACCGTGACACTTATAGGGTTAATATAAACGTTCTTTTCGTCAAAACATGATTTATATTAGAATCTGGAAAGTAATAAGAAAAGTAAAGCACTCCCGCTTAACAAAACGCTATACAAAGAATTTAGGCCAATTTAGAATAATTAAAATACTATTCCTATTCCTGATAAACTATTTTAATGTTTAACAATTTCATTGTTCACTGTTCTTGTAGACGGAAAAGAAAGTGAAACTGATTCAAGAAAAAGTCGGAGATTTGGAAGAGAAATTGGACGAAATGGAACGACGACATGACGAAACGTCCACTAAACTGGCGGACGCCGAGAAAAAGGGCGACGAGGTAAAACGAATGCACAATGAGCTCAGTGCACGCGCTGGAACGACCGCTACCAAATTGGAACAACTGGAAACAGAATTGAGCGAATATCAAGCCAGAGAAAAAGATGTCACTGAGCTATATACCAAGGTAGAGAAAAATCAAGTTAATGTTATAGACCCTTTACTAACTGAAATGAGATCTTAAATTATAATTAGGGACAGTGAAAATGTTGAAACTACTAAAGGCGCTACTAAACTGATACATCCTGTGGGGAGAAAGCAAATTAAACAACTTTACATTTCTTTTGCATATTCAAGTTGGCACCAGAGTTGACAGAAATGGAGGAAAATTTGGAAGAGGAAGAAGAAAGATGTAACGTGGCTGATGAGTAAGTGCTCTCATGTTCGGGGCTGGTTTTTAGCTCTATAACTACAAAAATGTCTCCTGGACTCGGTGGGACCCCCTTCCCACTGAAAAATTTGTTAAACTTTGTTCCCAGTGGGTAAATACTCTTTACAACTTTATAACATTGAAGTAACAAAAAATCCTACAGCAAGAATATCTGGCTACAATCCAAAACCATCAAATGAAATTCCTCATTCAATCAAAGATTGATAATGTTTGGTCAAAATGACTGAGTCAGCTATCCGGCTGTGAATACGGAAACTGCAAATAACTGGATACACTTTTCTTCATCGAACTTGACTTTTCCGGGGTGGATAGCGTTCATTTGACTGACCCGGAAGAAGACCAGCGAGGATAGGAAAGAAGTTGGTTTCCCTTTTTTGTTAAGCTTTGAATTTCATCCACTCCATAATTTGGTTTTCCGGCCCGGGACCTGACGTCCCTGAAAAGTCAACATTTTGTCCTTAACTTTCAGTCGCGTCAAAACGTTGGAAGAAAAATTCATTCAACTTGGTAATAATTTGAGAAGCATGGAACGATATGAAATAAAATCGAACGAACGAGGAACAGAAATCCAACTAAAAATCACTGAATTGCAAAACAAGGTGGAAGAGGTATGATGAACAAGCCTCTAGTCTGCTAACCATTGAATAGAAAGACAAACATTCTCCATGGTTTTGTCTAGCTGTAGTCATATCAATGAAGTAAAGTCGAAGACTAGAAAATAATCTTCTACCATTTTAAGATATTAATTTCCTACCTAGTTTGTGTGGCCTGCTTGGTTTTCATAGGTCGGACACCCTTTTAAGATGGCGACAATTTTCATGATTTGTAACAATCATTGATTGGCAGCACAGCTTCGATTGCGCTGATGCGCCCTGCTGTTTTGAGAGTCGTTATGGAGAATTTATTCAATATTTGACCTTTCGTACCTATATATAGGCATTGGCAAAAGCTGAGAAGTTTGAAGCACAAGCATCTGAGTTGGAAGGAAATCTCGAAGCCTGTGAAAGTAAGTACCATTTCACCATTCTTCTTCCGATAATAACCCCAAAACACCCTTGTCTCAGTGACTTTAAAGGAATCTTTAAGCCAATAGGGATGAAATGCATGTGTAAATTATGTAAATAAATGTAAATTATTCATCGGTGGGTCAAAATCGGCTTTTTTTTTAATTAAAGTTACTTTTCAGTGAGTTCAGTGAAATTTTCCAGTAGCACTGGGCGAAATAAGAGATTTCCAATTTTGGAATTATCTTGAAAATATGATATTTCCATATACAATTGTAAATTTGAAAATATGACTTTTCTATATTTCCAAAGTTTAGGAAATCATGAAAAAGTCATATTTCCATATTTACTAATGTGTATGGAAATATCACATTTTCAATATATCTCCAGGATTGGAAATCTCTTATTTCACCCAGTGCAGGCGGAGTGCAGGTCAAGCGAGGTTAGCATTTTAGTGGAGAGGGAGTCCCAACGGATTTACAAAATGGTGTATTGAAACTACTCGCGTGCTTAAAAAGTTCAACTATCGATCAAGACGAGCAAATAAATCTTTTTTTGTGACCTGCCTAACATCACATTGAAAAGAAGGGTTTTTTTTGCAAAACATACTTGTATATTACATTTGACAGGGGATTGGCTGAAATATTTAAGGTGCGTATTTTATCATTTATCTCTAGGTGACTTGCAGCGTGAGAAAGAAGCTTACGACAAAACCAAATCCACTTATGACATCTTGCTGGCTGAGATCCAAACATTCTAAAGAAAGACTTCGTATTAATGAAATAAAAGATGGTGAATTTATGTTAGAGAATGAGAGTGAGATGTAAAAGGTGTATGACATGACCGCATGCTGAGCGATAATGATTATTCAATTTGAATGCGTCTATGATTGAAAGAATTTGGTTTAGCTAAGTAGAAGAAATTAATTATGTACCATACGAATGTGAAACTGTAACGTTGAGAATACTGTAGAAACTGACAACCTTGTGCAAGGACGTAGCATATACGATTTATAAGAATGGTGTAAATCTATTTCATCATGGATATTCTTAACTTTTTTGGACTAAAAATGGCATTCTTAGCTTGAGTAGCAAAATTCCTTGATGGTGATATTCTTAGCATTATTCTTAATTTTTTGGCCATTTTCATTCTTATAGAGTGTACTCTTATAAAAAAGTGTGTAGTTAAGAATATTTACGCGCTTTTTTTTTTATAAGAATGGTGTTTTTTCATTTCATCATGGATATTCTTAACTTTTTGGCGAAAATCATCCAAAAATATTCTTACGGTATTCTTAGGTTAAGATCGAAATTGGCAATCTACAGGTTAAAATGCATTAAAAATGGCATTCTTAGGTTCAGTTGCTAAATTCCATGATGGTGATATTCTTACCATATTCTTAATTTTTTGGCCATTTTCATCATGGACATTCTTATAAAGTGTATTCTTATAAAAAAAAAAGCGTGTATAAAATGTTTCTCTACAATATATTTTTTTAACAAAGAAAAAGACGAAGAGATTTCCTGATTCAAAGGTTATTTTTCAAATAGCACGATTCAACCATTTCTTGGAATTCTATTCATGAATAAAAAGGAATTGAATAGGTTGCTATGGAAACGCCTCCTCTGATCAACTTTTCTGTCATTAAAAACTTTCTCCTTTTTGTACTGTATGTTGTTCAAATAAAGTTTAAAGAGATGTTGTGTTGTTTTGATATGTTTTAGTTGGATTGCAAGTTTGCACAAAAGTTTGCATGACGAGTGTTTTAAAATAAAAAGAACAGGTTGAAAGGTAGGGGTTTCTTTCTTTAGCTTCAAATCGTGATCTTAAAATCTTGAAATTCTACCATCATCGGAAGGGTTAACATTCTATTCTCATTCCTCTGTTAAGAAAGGTAAAAATTTAAATCGTCCCTATTGCACCTATCAAATGTAATTCTCACCGGGTCACTGAGACAGGGATGGGTGGTTTGAATTTTCTCTGTTTATGACTTCTATTATTTCCATTATTAATCCTAGAAAACTTGCATTTCACGAACAACCTCGTCATTATAGATGAAAGCTACGCTTGGTCAAATGTCCTAGTCCCCTAAGTTTTCTCATAGCCTGTGTCACTTTAATCCACTTTATACAATTTTCAGAGGACATTTTGGTATCGAACGTGTTTGACGAAAGCGAGGATGGCAGACATCGTTCCCAAAGGACTATCTGATCTTTTAAATCTGAAGATTGTATTGACACCATCTGATCCTTCCATCAACACTGGCAAACCTTTACCTGTTCTTGATCTGGATTCGTTGCACAAATACAGTCTGCATTGGGTGTCCTCTGACGGTAACAATAATTCGGCTGCTGCTCCTTCTTCATCACTCCCTGGTCAAAGAAACTTAGCAACTAATGCTCCACCGACCGGAAGCCCTGCTCAAAGGGGTCTGGCTACAAATATCCCTACAGCTCAAGCTGCCATCTCTGGTCAGAGGAATCTAGCAAGTAACAGACCTTCGGATAGCAATCCTGGTCAATCGAATGCCAGTGGAGATATCACTTTGACGGTGAAAACTCTCACCGGAAAATCAACAATGGTGAAAGTGAAACCTGACAGTCAAATCTCAGACGTCAAAGATTCGATTCGATCATCTGACGGACTTGGATTATCACAAGGCCTTAAACTTTTGCATCTCAACAAAAATTTGAAGGATGAAGCCACCCTTAAGGATAGTTTTATTACTGAGAATGCCACACTGTTCATGATCATCAGTGCTGAAACTGTTGCCCCTGCTTTTTACATGAACGCCGAAACTTTCCTTCATCCGAAGTATGATTACCAATACGGTGCAGCTGACAAAACGCAATTCTCAAGGGGAAATCGACGATTCATTCGACCATGTGGATGGATGAAAAAAGCATTGAGAGTGCTTGGAAAGTATGAAAACAACACGTGGCTTGGAGTCGCAGGGCGCCAATCAGAAACGCAATCCGCCGGTGGTGAATGGCCAGTAGCATACCATGGCACTAAGAAAGGAGACGTTGAGAAACTTTGCAGGGAAAGAAGCAGAAACCCAGTGCACCAGGGCCAAAATTTCACTCCAGGAAAAGGGATCTATACAACGTCTTCACCACACTTGGCCGAACAGCAAACAGAGAGTTTTGATTTTGAAGGACACAAATACAAAATGATTTTCATGGATCGTGTAGATATGAGTTACACAGCAGAGTACAAAGTTCCTAGTGGTGGTCAAGACACTTATTCTATCACATCAGAAGAACGAGTTCGACCTTATTGCATTCTTTTCAAGAAAGTATAATTCTAAAGGATGACAACCGACCTTGAGTGATCAAAATGTTATTGAAATGAAGTGGGACTTTGTAATTTTATGATTGAATGGAGGGACTGTTTTTCTAACTCAGGGGTTCAGAACGGCAGCCTTTAAAGGAAGATCTGCGCATCCTCCTTTGCGTGACAAGAGCAGACATTTCCTTTACATGTAAGCTTTTGTCTCATTTTTCTTTAACCTAGAGCTGACTCTATAATTTAGAAATTTACAATTTGAATTTATAAAAATGCCTTTAAATTCTTGTATCAAAAATTTGTTTTATCATTCTTAGAAGACTTGTATTCGGTTATTGCTGAGGTCTGACACAATGATATATCCATTCTGTGTGACGGAAACACTCTCGGGGAAGGAGAGTTGACCATCCCCATTCCCCTCAGAACCAATACACTTAATCATTTTCCCTGAGTAAGTCAACACTTGGAGTCTATGATTTCCCATGTCAGACACAATAATGTTATTTGCAATATCCATAGATAAACCACGCGGGTGATTGAATTGTCCATCTAATTGTCCTTGTACTCCAAAAAGTTGGATGAATTTCCCACGTTTGTCGAATATTTGAATCCTGTGGTTTTTCGAATCTGACACTAGAATATGTTCTTTATCCGGGTTGACTGCCACATAACATGGGGAATTAAATTGTCCTGCGCGATCCCCTTGGGAACCAAATTTCATGATAAATTTTCCCTCGGCACTGAAAATTTGTATTCTGTGATTGTCAGTATCAGCCACAATAATTTCACGAGACGTTTGGGAGATTGTAATTCCCCATGGGGATTTAAAAAGTCCGTTTTTAGTTCCTTCACGACCGAATTTAGCGATAAAACTTCCGCGTTTTGAAAACACTTGCACTCGGTTGTTTCCGTTATCACAAACAGCAATCCGATTGTTAGGGGAAACTGCGACGTCTGTAGGGCAGTTGAATTCCCCTTTTCTCTCCCCATGGGACCCGAACATGTTAATAAATTCCCCTCTTGGTCCGAAGGTTTGAATCCTGTGGTTATAACTATCTGCAACAAACATGAAGCCCTCTGAGTCACTCGCAACACCGAAAGGAGATTTGAATTCTCGCTTTTTAGACCCGTATTGCCCGAACTTGAATAAAGATAACCCGACTTCATTGTATTCTCGTCGATTAGTGACGATGATTGGAAAAGGGCTTCCCCGAATCGGTTTTTCTTTGATGGTGACTTCCAGCATGTGTTTCCCACTAATATCAGGTGTGAAGCGGATGGAATACGTGCCATCATCTAAAAGATAAACGAATGATGATTAGAGTATCTGCCGTTGTTTGTACGTATGAGAGGTGGAGTTTGTTTCCATACCCACCCTTGATTTGATGAACATTGCTTTCTACTAGGCACGGGATTATGTCGTGATCAAATAAATTTCATAAGGCGCAACCAGAGCATCTAGCAATAAATTCGATAGAAGTAAAAGCATTTTCAATATGAAATTAGCGTGAAGAAATAAGTAACAAAAGACTCACTGTTATCGGTTGCTTCAATCGATTTCTTCGTTTGATCAGGAGCCACTAGATGTGCTTCCACTTTATCTTGACCAATGTTCTTCTGACCGTGCCTGGTTTGCGCCACCACCACAATACTGGTCTCGCTACCAGCTCTGGCGGTCTCGAAAGCTTCACCTTGCGCGTAAGAAAGTGAAGCAAACGTTTGAGTTGCAGCAATACATCCTAGAGGGAATTCAGGTGATTCGTCCTTCAAATACTGGATGGAATCATCTTCCTCGGGATCTAAGTTAATGTCCAATTTATTGAGTTGCTGCAATCGAGATTTGATTCTTAGAATCTCAACATCGTTACCAACCTGAATAATATTCTGTGCAAAATCACACGAACCCACCAATTTCCCGAGTTCTAACTCAATCGAATCTTTTTGAAGACTTAATGTTTTTTGTTTGGAGTTGTATATTTTGTCCAAGTCAGCGATAAGGTCCTCTTTACAACCAAGAAGCTCTTCAATTTTTTGTTGTGTCTTGGTGTTGATTTCTTCCAATAATGTAGTTTTACAGTCCACCAAAACTTCCTGCATGTTAGAGATGTCTTTCAAGGTGTGTCTCAAAACAGGGATATGTTGTTTCGTTTGTGTGAGCAATTCTTGGATAATCGGTCGTTGTTGAGGTATGGCTTCTTTGGGGTACACAAACTGGTGCTCACGATGTTCGAGAATGGTACATACACGGCAAACGGTTTCGTCACACGTATTACAGAAATACTTGATGACGTTTCTTGTATGGTACTTACAGAACGTCAGCGTGTATAGATCGGACGAGTTCTTATCGGCATGGAAGTCTTCATCAGACGTGGAGACAATGCGATGATCCATCGTGGTATGTCCTCGCCGATGATCGGCCACGCAAATGCTGCATAGTGGAAGGTCACACTCCAAACACCTTAAGTAGAGAAGAAAGAGTTTTGAGATAAAAGTCATAGGGAAACAGCTTTCTGTATCTATATTGTAAAATTAGTCTAGTACGAATTGAATCTTTTCACTATTGAATAGATCTAAAGCAAAGAACTTCTTCACCTTCCCCTTCACTATTACCTTCAAGAAAACTGACCGATTCTTACCTGGAGCTGACATTATCTTTATCGGCACACTGATCACAATCGCTCAATTTTTGTTTTTCTTTCTTAATTTCTTCGTACTGGTAGGCAACCAAGTCCAGCATACTGTTTGCGAAGAAATTCTTCTTCAAAGCATCTAGTCCCGTCTCAGGGATCGGCGTTTCTACACGACATGTCGGACAAATAATGACGTCCCTCGGTTCCTGATTAACGATCTCATGAATGCAATGATTGCAGAAAGTGTGAAGACATTTCAGGAATTTAGGTTCTTTGAAAGGGTCCAGACAGACGGGACATATTAGTTGTTCGTAAATGTTTTCGATAACTTCTGAAGACATTACATCATAGGTGGAAGCCATGTTGAGTGGCTCTTGCCAAGTTCTGAATGGAAAAAGGTTTTTAATTAACAAATACTGTAAGAACACTTATTAGAATTTGTTACACTCATTCACCAAGAAAATAAGATCAGAATCTAAATTCAAAAGAACAATGTTTATACATTAAATTCCTAAGTTCTATGAGGAGCCCATGAGGAGTTATTTTAGTTGAGGTGTTGTTGTTGCTTTGGAATAAGTATAGCAACTTTCAATCGGTTTAGTAGTTCAACCAAATACTCCTTATATCAAATAATGTTTCTTTCAAATATCTTACCGATTTCAAGTTGTCTCTTTGGTGCAAAAGAAACACAAAATAGCCGCGTTCTAAATCTAGAAAAAATTCAAGAAATCCAAAATAAATAAAAATCGTGTTGAAAAAGATTTAAAAAATTAATGGGTCATTAAAAAGTTATTTTCTATTAAAATTTATCATGCGTATGATTTAAGCATTCAATCAAACAGAAAGATCAAAGAGTCAAACACAATTTGGAAACAACAATCTAAACATAAAATGTTTGATAGTTTATTCTCATGTTCGGTATAAATTGAAAATTTAGAATTTAAATTTGCAAAATTTTGAAGGCTTTAACTTAATTGTGTTCTATTCCTTGACGTTTAAACAGCCTCTTCTCACAGACCCATTGGGAACCATTTCTACTGGAAAAATTGGCCAGAATATCGTCCCCAGTGGAAAATTATACTTTGATTTTCATTCCCGCTGAAAACAATCAGATAAGCAAATCCTCACTACAAAATACTGTGCTATTTTTTCCATCCCCACCGAATTTTCTGGCTAAAAAACAATGCAATTCAAATCTCCAGCTACAAAAAAACATGGGAATATCAGTCCCCGCCGAGTTTTGGTCCGATATTCTTACCCCCATTTGGCTGATAAAATCCCATCGGGTCTGTGAGAAAAAGAGGGTCTAACTGTTTATGTTTAAAATAGACATTTCAGACAGAGCAACCCTGTCTCTCGGAACCATCTCAATCATTATCTCCAAACAGACATTAGTATCCAGTCGCTTTCGCTTTCCTTTTAAAGTAAAAAGCAAAGCGGTGGTGACTGAAATCGTCACAACCACAACATTCCTTTAGAACATGATGGTATGTGCAGAATGGTTGATCTGTTATGAAATCATCTCAACCCAAAGTTCTTTGATCCGGAAGTTTCCGGTGGATATTACCCGGTAAATTTCCAGGAGTCTTGCATTAAATGGAAGGATCTGAACTAAAATGAAACTATCCCTTTCAATTTATGAAAGATTTGATCGATTGTCGAGTGACTGCAGAGAAAGGGACGAGTAGCCACTTCAATATGTTTGTTTTTACCATTAGCGAATTGTTCCTATCGAATTTGCCGTTGACCCCTAGCTTTTTTTCGTCACACAAAATCTTTCTAGATATCCTTTGACCCAAAGAGCATAAATAAGGTATAACATTAGGGGTGGTCAAAGCAGATCTTTCAAAAAATGATCTAGAATGCTAAGCAAACCAGGACCCTACCGGCGCTCCAGAAACTTCCGGAGTTTTCCGGAGCAGCTAAAAAAAACCTTTTTTTCTCTCCAGAAAGTTCCGGTGCTTCCAGAGTAAGTGATTTTTAACACGTTCTAAAAAACTGTTTAAACATGGTTAAAAGAAATATGCAGATGTTTTTAATAACATACTTACAGCCTTTATTGAGGATGATAGTTCACCCATTAATGAAATTGATTTTGTCACATTATATTCGAAAGGATATAGTTGAAATTTCGAAAAAATAAAAAAACGTGAGGTTTCACTGAGTCACATGAGTCGGCGCTATCGTAATTACATCACGGATATCTTGCTCCGGAACGTTCCGGAGTTCCGGTGCATACCAAATGTCGACAATCATGCTCCGGAACACCGGAAGTGCTCCGGAATCTTCCGGTGTTCCTGAGCACAAAAAAAACGGCACTTTTTGCTCCGGACGTTTTCGGAGCGCCGGGAGGGTCCTAGCAAACCCAGGTCTGACCCAAAAATTAGAGTTGCAATAAGTGATCTGTCAAAAAATCCCTGCTACATTTAGAAAAAAAATTCTATGTTCATTCAAAATTAACTGACTCATTCGTTAGGGACAGTCCCCGTTCGTTTGATTCAAACCAATTCAAAACAACAATCTACGAATGCCACGTCGACCAACTATCACTTTGAAACAATGGAATTCTGTGAATTTGATATCAATCAATTCTCCCCTTTCGATAGGGGAGATTTGGATATCAATACACTTTAAACTTTTTGATTGGTCATTCAAAGCGGGAAATCCCTGAAAAACACGCAATGAGTTTTTTGATTGGCTGATTGGTATCACATGTCAAAACAACTTGTTCGTAGTTACACCATCAGTTTAGTGTTTTGGTATAAAATGTAGAAAAAGTGGATTTCTTGTCACAAATAAAATACTCAATTCATTTAGTCACTGACTAGCCATATCTTCCTCGGAGGACTTGATTTTTTTCTTGCAAATTAATTTGTTAGAAGAAATCAAAAGTAAGTGAAACATTTTTTCTACGAATTGATTTCATGATTTTGATCTAAAGAGCTGGAGAATGTCTTGGTATGGTTAATACTTATTTACGCAGATCTTCCTCCGAACCTATGGTACCATATCATTACACGATCTGACAGATTAAACCCTGGTTACTCTGATCATAATTTGACGCAACCACGCAATGATCAACGAGAACTAACCATGATTATATATAATACCATTTTCCTTTTCAGCCAAACATGCGAGTATATCATACGACAACATCTTGCAATATCAAATCTACAAATGTGTAAAGCGAACCTTCTAAGTGTCACCGCGATAGAGGGAGACCATACGATGGAAGCAAAGACTCAAGCGGTCAATGGTTTCATGCGTTGCAATGATTTGCATTCTTCCAATATCAAGATGGCTAAAGAAGATCCATTCCGACCTGCTGATGAACAACACCACCATCAAGGTCGTCTCATTTGTAGACAGGGGACATCTTTTGGTCAGAAAAGTAGCTCTTTACTCTGCATGCTCTATAGCTACCGAAGATTGAGCAAAGCTTTCGCCAAGATGTTCCCGCCGTCAAGAAGAAAGAATAAAAGTGAAATATTGAGACGTAAAAAGCGCATTGAATTACCTAAAAATTGTACAAGGCAACCCAACTCTTCAGGAGGAAAGCATAGATGGCTTTCTCAAACGGTACGTATCGCTTATCACAATTGCTATTTCACTTTCTTTATTTATCCCATTAACCATTTGGCCCTAGCCTCGAATTATACAATAAAATTTCACTGCTATAGATTAAAAAACTATTAGCTCATCGAAAGGAATCCAAAATTATCAAAAGAGAAAAGCTTCTCGTAGTATCTTTTCCAAAACTTAGGGTTACAATTTAAAAATCGCTATACAGTTGTCAGTTTTCCATCTGCAAACAAAGTTCAACCCCGAATTATATAACAAGGATGACCTGAAAATGGAGACCGTGTTTGCGCATAGATGGGGTAAAAGCTTTGATTTTTTGTAACTGGTAAAGTGAGCATCAAATCTAAGAGAAACGTTTATCAAACAAACAAAACGTACTGTGTGGAACCTTTCTTTCCTTTATTTCTAGACGGCGGTTCCAGGGGCATTACCGATGTCCCCGGAAGATCTGAAGATGGGTTTTTCATGCAAAATAATTTTATTAATGCAAATGGGTATGCAAAGGGCCCAACCGAAGATTCATCTGTTTTAATTGATGGACCGAATTCTTTCAATGTGAATGGGTATGTGAAGGACCCAACTTTAGACTTTGATTTTTTATTAAAAGAATTTGACCATGAATTTGATTTGGTGGATTTTATTAATACTGACCATAGCCAAAAGCTTGATCAAAACCATCCACCATCACCAAGCTCGTCCACTGCTTCTGAAACCGAGAGAATCCTGAACATGGTAATGCCGAAAGGGTTGAATACAGTTGAGCAGGAGCAAAATAGCATTGACATAGATGCTAATCTTGCAGCTCCGGACAACTCCGTTACAACAATGTCAACATCTTTAATAGAACAACATTCGGTTTTATCTTGTGATCAAACAAACAAAGCGGATTTGTTTCTGCATTCTACCCAACAAAATGCTTGTGGCAAGACAAGGCGACGCCGTAACACAAAAACTACGACCGAAATCCAACAAAAGAAAGCTGAGCGCAGGAAAAAGAACAATCTCGCTTCCAAAGAACTGCGCCAGAGACGGAAAGAGGATTCTGAAAAGTTAACGAAACAAGAAATGGAACTAGAATATGAGAGTAAAGAACTACGGGACAAAGTGAAATCTCTGGAAGGTGGGATTAATGTAATCATCTCAGTTTTCGATGGCATTTCTAGACAGTTGATTCAAAGTAATTCTCTTCAATTCAGAGAAAATTTCTTGAATCTAATACGTTTGCTAGGTCAAGCGGGTCAGTCTGGAGATGTAACTTCTCAAACGGCGATCGGAAAATTATTACAAGTATATCGTAATCAAGTAGATAGGACTATGGATGATAAAGCCAAGAATAAGCTTCTCCAATGGTTGAAGTTCAAACTGGATGTTCATGACAGTTGGTAGTATTTTAAAATATTAGTTTTTTTATTTTTGGTTTTATCTAAAATACTCCTTTGCATCTTTGCATCCTCTTGTTATCAATAAACTTGAAAAGACTAAAATTTAAAAACTTTGCGACTACTTCATACAGCTCGCAGATAGATTTCTATACACGCACTTTCAGTAAAAAGGGTCTAAAAAGATTGATATGAGAAGTGTATGGGGTATACTTTTCGTTCAAAATCGTTCGACTGGTCGTTTTAAAATGATATACGTCTTTAAAGCATGTTTAATGGATGATTTTCAGATTTCAAGGAATCAGAGGAGTAACAAAAGATAATGAAATGTAAATAGTTATTATAAGTTTTTACGGACATTACATAGCACAGTGTGCTTTTCTTTACTATGTATTCATTTATATGTAGTTTGTTACAACAAAATATTTCAAAATGTTTTAAAACCTTAAAAAGTTTTAGTTTATGTTAAACCTAGTACCTTATCGGCCAAAACTTAGTCGGTCTTGGTGACTAAAATTAGGGCCGACTAAAGTTTGGGCCGACTAAAAATTTAGAAATGGCCAAAACTTAGTCGGCCCTTAGTGTCTAAATTTTGACGAGGTGACTAATTTTTGACTAAAATTAGGGCCGACTAATAATTAAGGCCGACTAAGTTTTGGCCGATAAGGTAGCTGGCACAACCTAAAAGAATTCTTTAACTGTGTCCCTCTGGAAAAGAGATGGATAGTAAAACTCATAGAAACACTTCTTAGTTAAACACACCTGGGTTGGCGGCCCTTTGAGATCCACCGCATGGTTGAAAAATTTATCAAAAACGTATAACTTTTAAGCCCAGGCGGCAAAATCTTTTACTGTCTCGGCAAAATCTTTTACTATTCCGACTAAATCTTATGTACTATCTCTTCAAATTCTTTTGAATCACCCAGTCCAAAACGTAAATGTTGATTTATATCGGCCGAATTTATCACTACCCCGGCCAATTTTGAATTTATCTTAGAAAAATAATGCATCATCCCAAACAAATTTTACACTACTGCGTAGTTCATTCTTCCACTAGCCGAACCTGCATTCCCCACTGGATTCAACATCAACTCAACAATTTTCCAACTATTCGGAGGCCCAACTGAAGCAACTAGTGAGAAACTCGTCCTTAGGCCCGAAAATGTTAACCTCATTTTGGCAAAAAACGAAAAAAAATCGCAGGTATTCAATCACGGATCTAAGTTTAAGCTAAATCTGATATTTTTTGAAATTCTCATGCTGCTCATAAAGTATCACTTAGATCCTAGCTCAACTGAATTTGAGAACAATCTTATTGAATATAATTTACTACTGAATGAACAACCAGCAAGTTGCCGTTTTGGATTTCAAAACACAAAATTATGAAATATCAAAAGGTTATTGCTGAGAGTCAGTGTGCAAAAATAGATTTGACAAGTTGATTGAATCACGCAGCTCCATATGAAGTGGAATCCGAAGGAATCCATTGACCTCACCTCCTGAATAAAGCAAGCAATGTAAGGTTGTTACGAGCAACGTTTTTCTTAATACACCCGTGTCACAGACCCGCTCTGAGGCCCTAGCCCCACTGGAAAATTTGGCAAAAAATTTAGTCCCCGGTCGCAAAAATACCCTAGAATTTCAGCCCCATTGAGAAATTGACTTTGATTTCATCCCCATCAGAAATTCATTGTTTCGAAATTGCACTCCAAAACCATCCTCACTGGATTTTTTAACCTTGGGAACAATAGAATTTTTATCCCCAAAGGATTCACCGGGGCTGTGAGACAGGTGTGTCTTAATGTAGAGCAATGTAGCCTGTAAGCATCGAGAAAAAAATAAAAGTTAAGGAATTCATAAAGCAACCGGGAATTTACCAAATGACAGACCTCGACGAATTTGATTGGATAGAGAAGATTACGTGTCATAAGAAACGTTCATAATTGCACAACCATCTCATATATCGCATATTGTTAATCAAAATAAATATTGATTTCTCGCAGTTTTCATGTAGCGACATGAATCAAGTGAGCGAGGGAAATGGTATAAGAGTGAAAGCAGAGAGTAGATGTTTGGCTAAGAAGAGGTGGAGAGGTGTGCTGTTGAAGGAAAGAAAAGTGGTCAACAACACAAATAGACGCAATGCAACAAACGCAACCAGGTCCGATTTATTTTATGAGATCCACGCAAGCAGAGAACACCCCTGTGTCAATGACTCTGTAGAATTCCTCTTACGGGGAAAAATGGCTGAAATACTATCTCCGGCGAGAATATACCAATACATAAGTTTATTTCCAATCACCTTATGGTATTAAGCTCCTTCATTCTATTTCTCATTGGGTCACTGAGACAGGGGTGTCAGACATGCTTGTGCTCCGATTATCTACATTACATGTTTTTTTTATAAGCATATCGCTTATAAGCATATGAAGGCTCAGATTTGCAGAATTCCTAAGCATAACATGAGCATATATGTCAGCCTAAAATATTTTTCAAGTGATCATTTTTATCTGTTTTTGTTTCCTTTTTATCTGGTTTGGTAGAGGTCAAGTAAAAAATAAGACATTCCACGGCTAGCTACATTCCACTGCTCCTAAAATCTGAACAAATTTTTTACAAAAATTCTGAAATTTCATTAAAAAACTTGGCTCGGGGTGAATCATAAGCATAATTCTTAAGCATATAATAAGCATAAACTATGCCTGGATGCTTAAGCATACACGAGCCTGACCAAGGGGCATACACTTGCTTATAAAAAAAACATGTAATAAAATTGATTTGTACTTGAAAGTACTAATTTGTGATCAATAAAAGGGGCTCAGACCTTTGACACAAACTTCAATCACGAATAAAGCATCTCTTAAAAATCTGATCTGCGATGATAAAACTGAATGAGATGGCTAACTTTCATCAAATCTCTAGATACTTCTCATAATTTTACGTATAAACCAGATAGCTCCGAATATAAAGGTCTGGGCCCTTTTGACCTACCTACCTTTATTTCTTTCTTGTTATAAATCTTACTCTTCCCTTTTTCAGCAGCAAACGGAAATTCGACACAAGTTGAAATCACACACCGGACAACCTGTCATGCTGCAAGGGTTTACTTCAAGTTTACCAACTGTAAAGTACCCTTTGAATTTTACGCCTTACTCAGGCATATTCTCTTGAATATCACACAGGTGATGGTTTCAGAGAAACTTCAGTCAGATTTTAGTCAGTTTAGAAGACCAGCTTTTATCACAGACTCCAAGGTCTGGATAATAAGCTCTTGTAAATTTATTGAAGTGAATAGATATTGTTTTTCCAGATAAAAAGCGTTCACCCGTTGTCAAATCTACTGTCAACTGCCTTACACTTATTATTTTGAACGAAAATACTTAACTCATTTCCAAATAGAGATGTTGACTTTTTTTAATACCTTTTTTTCTGGAAAAGGAATATGTCCACCACCCATTTATGTTGTGTTATCCGTATAATGAGTATATCATTAATCCTTTAGAAATCTGTACAATCTATGGTCAACACCATGAGGAGATTGGCAGGCAATTTCATCCAGTAGATAATTGCAATTATTTTTTGGGCGATTATGAAGATGCACTGAAAAATGAATTTCCAGTTGGGATATTTGCTGCGCAAAATGAACGGAGTGATGAAGGTATGGTAATGAATTTTAATATTCTTGTGAGGAATCCACTGATACATACTCTCGGGTACCTAATAGCCGGGGGGGTTGGAAAAAATCTCAAAACTTAATAAGCGGGGGGGTTGGAATAAAAATGTCCTGAGTGGAAAATTTTTGAAAAGGAGGCTAATACAGCTGAATTAGGACAAAAGAGGGAACTTTCAAGAACATTTTCCCAAAAATTAATAAGCGGGGGGGGGTTGGAATAAGAATGTCCTGGGTGGAAAATTTTCGAAAAATTAATTAGCGGGGGGGACGGCTATTAGGTACCCGAGAGTACATATACTGTAAAAGAAAGATGAAATTCTGCCAAAATCCTATCTTTTGCAACAACCTTAGTAAATTTCAATACAATCTTATAAATACCAGACTATTTACTATTTACTAGTCGGAGTGTTGTCTATTGTTTAGATATCAAGTTTGTTCAAGGAATAAAGCAAAGACTGATCGCCGATTGTGACGAGATCTTTGAAAGAGAAAATTCAACAAATTTGCAAGCACTGAGCCACGATTCAAGTAATCAGGAACTAATTGGCTTCACTGAACTTGTAAATTCAGGCGACAAATGGTTATGTAGTGATCAAGAGTCTTCAACTTTTAGCTCGTCAACTTTTGAAGATATTCTCGATGAATGCTCGGATTTGTTTTGTTACGACGTACCTGTTGTGAGACAGACCTTCAATAGCGAACAAGAAGGTACTCCCTCTAATAATCAACCCATGGATCCAGACTTGAACCCAGTCATTGCATCGACCAGTACATCAATTGAAATACAAGATGTCAGTGGGATTTTGAATAGTATACATCCAAATCTTTTGTTTGACTTTGCTTCAAAATCGAACAGTGCTTCTTCTGAAGACTTTAAGTGTTCAAAAGATGAAATGTTGAAAACTAGAGACAAAAAGATCTTTAGAAGAAAGCAGAATAACAAAGCATCGAGGGAATCTCGACTGCGCAAAAAAGAAGAATTTCAACGACTTTTAGAAGAGCAACATTTGAAAGAAAAACGAAAAAAGGACTTAGAGAATGAAGTCGCTCATCTACAAGGCGGAATCGAGGAGCTTTACGCATCGCAAGAAAGAACTTTAGAAACTGCAATTCAGGGAAATCCAAATGTTTCTCTACCTTTGTTTCTTGAACAATTATTGCAACTTATTCGTCAAAGTGCCATCGAGAAAAACTCGACGGGTGAGGTTTACTCTAAGACAATCGAGAACGTTATTAAAATTTATCAAAGAATAATGGAAAGAAATTTTGGTAAGGAGGAAAAAGTGATGGTTCGTGAATGGCTTCAATCTCACTTGGTCAGTACAAACAATAGTTTTTGAAAACATAATTTTGATTTTCCGTTTAGAGAAGACAGCCAAACATTATTTTCATAAGATTCTTCTATGCAAAGTCATAAATCCCAAAAAACTGAATGATTCTTTAGAAATCTCTTGGAATTTTTTAAAGATACATATACGGGTTTTCAAGTTTTCAATCAAAACATGGTGATAAGATTTCGAAAAAATGACCAACAAAAGCTGCTGTAGCATCTTGTAAATAGTATTTCATTTGATTTCAAGTAAATATAGCTTTTTCATGTATGTGACATTTGTCTACATTTCACTCTAGCTTCATTGGGAGGAGGGCTGAGCTTTTTAAAATAGCTTAAAAACGGCTCATGTCTCATGCGATTAATTGGTGAAATGGCTCCAAAGTTTATGATATGAGACGGAATTTCAAATATCAAGTTGTAAACGAAGGTTCATTAGTCTTACATCCCTGTCTCATGCGATTGAATAGTGAAATGGCTCCAAAGTTTATGATATAAGAAGGAATTTCAAATATCAAGTTGTAAACGAAGGTTCATTAGTCTTACATCCCTGTCTCATGCGATTTAATAGTGAAATGGCTCCAAAAAGTTTATTGATGTATGACGGAATTTCGCTAAGATATCAGTTATGCGAAGGTTCATTAGTCTTACATCCCTGTCTCATGCGATTGAATAGTGAAATGGCTTCGAAGTTTATGATATAAGACGAGGAATTTCGCTAAATATTAAGTTGTAAACAAAGGTTCATTAGTCTTACATCCCTGTCTCGTGCGATTTAATAGTGAAATGGCTCCGAAGTTTATTGATATATGACGGAATTTCGCTAAAATATCAGTTATGCGAAGGCTCCCTATTCTTACATCCCTGTCTCATGCGATTGAATAGTGAAATGGCTCCAAAGTTTATTGATATATGACGGAATTTCGCTAAATATCAAGTTGTAAACGAAGGTTCATTAGTCTTACCAACGGATTAGAATAGGTGGATTAACTTCTCTCGTTGCTCCCAAGAGAGATCCATTGTCTTCTCATTGTTACAAGAAAAATCTGTAAATGACTCTGCGCACTCCTCGTTTAGTTTTTTCATTGTTTTTATAAGAACAATTTTCCAATTTATACAGTTTCGAAAACGAATTTGTCCTATGATTCGATCAATTTTGATGATTTTGCAAATATTTTAAATCCTGCACTTAAGTTTTAGCATCAACAAACGCTAGACCAGTTTTAATGTAAATTTTTAATCTTTTGTCAATGGCAATCTTCAGATAAGTGAAAATTAACGTATGGTCTATAACTAAGAAACTATCGATGGGTCACGAATGGGTTGCATACTGGTGAAAGAAGACTGTATTTAGAATTAGGAAAATAAATTTCAAATTATTTGGCTAATTTCTGCATTGGATAGAAAGGGCTAAAAAAGTGCATTTTCTTATTTAAAATGTACCACGTGATACGTAATGACCAATGAAAATGTTGAAAGTAATGATTTTTTACAACTTTTTTACAACTTATCAAGTTTTAATTGCTAGCAAACTCGTAAAAAAGTTTGATAACCTAACGAGGAGTGTTTTCTATGAGTTCTTAATCCACCTATTCTAATCCGTTGGTCTTACATCCCTGTCTCGTGCGATTTAATAGTGAAATGGCTCCAAAGTTTATTGATATATGACTGAATTTCGCTAAAATATCAGTTATGCGAAGGCTCCCTATTCTTACATCCCTGTCTCATGCGATTGAATAGTGAAATGGCTCCAAAGTTTATTGATATATGACGGAATTTCGCTAAATATCAAGTTGTAAACGAAGGTTCATTAGTCTTACATCCCTGTCTCGTGCGATTTAATAGTGAAATGGCTCCAAAGTTTATTGATATATGACGGAATTTCGCTAAAATATCAGTTATGCGAAGGCTCCCTATTCTTACATCCCTGTCTCATGCGATTGAATAGTGAAATGGCTCCAAAGTTTATTGATATATGACGGAATTTCGCTAAAATATCAGTTATGCGAAGGCTCCCTATTCTTACATCCCTGTCTCATGCGATTGAATAGTGAAATGGCTTCAAAGTTTATACAAGACGAGGAATTTCGCTAAATATTAAGTTGTAAACAAAGGTTCATTAATAGTGAAATGGCTTCAAAGTTTATGATATAAGACGAGGAATTTCGCTAAATATCAAGTTGTAAACAAAGGTTCATTGGTCTTACATCCCTGTCTCGTGCGATTGAATAGTGAAATGGCTTCAAAGTTTATGATATAAGGCGAGGAATTTCGCTAAATATCAAGTTGTAAACGAAGGTTCATTGGTCTTACATCCCTGTCTCATGCGATTTAATAGTGAAATGGCTTCAAAGTTTATGATATAAGACGAGGAATTTCGCTAAATATCAAGTTGTAAACGAAGGTTCATTAGTCTTACATCCCTGTCTCATGTGATTTAATAGTGAAATGGCTCCAAAAAGTTTATTGATTTATGACGGAATTTCGCTAAAATATCAGTTATGCGAAGGCTCACTATTCTTACATCCCTGTCTCATGCGATTGAATCAGAGGAATGTAAAGAGATGGAAAAACAGCTTCTTAAAAACAATGGAAAAACGGCTCGTCGTATACCAGGTCTCTTGCCCTTAAGGGAGTTTATGTCGAGTAAATAAACCTATTACGCTAAATATTAATTTTATAACGAAAGTTTCATTAGTCTTACTTCTCCGCCTCATTCTATGAAATAGTGAAATGCTTACTATAAAAACTCATAGTTTCCTTTAAATAATTCTTTGGACTACAGAAAAATAGTCTTTCAGGAGAAGTCTGGAGTCTTAATCCATTGATTTTAAAGAGAAAAGAGAAAAAGCACAAGTCAAAACTATATCGTCAGCACCGATGAACCTTACTTGCAAATGCATCTGAAGAGGATACCCAGTTATTTGAGACAGGTTAGCACCCCTCGTTTTATTTTTCACATGACCAGTTTTTGGCACAAAATGTTAGGTTTTTTAGCCTATTTTAGACGCTGGTCCCCTCTAACAACCTGGCCAGTGGTCTTATTGAAGAAAATATCATTGAGATCAAATGAATATCAAATAAGCGGGATAAGCAAGAGCAATGTTTTATATTGGGTAAATATTTCTTTTGGAATAAATAATTTCTATAATATAAACTATCTACAAGATCTGAGTTTGGAATCAAAAGACCCCTCTCTGCCATTCAGCTGTGAATGTTGTCACATTAAAACATAAAACATGGGAATTTTTTTAACACGACCAAGACTTTAGACGATCGGCAATCTTTTTCTCGCTCGATACAGGGCTGCGGATCCAATCTAACGCCTGTGATCCACTGACAACGTAAACATCTTTGAACGAACCGATGTGATTTAGGAATTTCATGAAACCTAAAAGAAATTGAAACCATCAAAACTAAGAATTCAAAACGTAAACAAGTATTGGTAATGGTATAGAGTCAATGGGTTGGGAATATCAGCAAAGATAATCAATAACATTCATTCGTTTTATGACGTTATGGATGGGTTGGGAACCGAGTCGAATCGATATAAAATAAACCAGCTGCGCTGGAAGGTCAGCCCTAAAGGATAAGATAGATCAAAGGATAAGCTGGATCAAGAGAGAGTAGCAAAAAGGATATGTGATCACAAGATAACGATAAACTACTCCTGGAGGTGGCTTAGGCAAAATGGGTGCAAAAATCGTCAACATTTTGTCAGGGTCGATTACACATTTTTTTTATAAGCAACCGAGTTGATTAGGGCTCAGGCCTCAATATGGCCCAAAAAATAAGGACCTTGCTTAGCAACCCTGAGGCCTCAAATCCAAATTAGCAACTTTTTTCCTCAGCAATAAAAAAGAACTTTGACACAACTTGAAAATCTTCGAAAAATGCCTCTACTGCCCATTCAAAATTGAAAAATTGTTAAAAAATGCAAAAACGTGCTTGAAAATCTTTAAGCAAACTTTGAGCCTGGATTTCAAAAAACCCTTAGCAACTCCAGGCCTGGCCCGAAAAATGGAGTTGCTTATAAAAAAAATGTGTAACAAGGTTTGAAAAAAATTCATTTTTAACATAAATTTTGAACAATCTTGTTTTAGATAATCATATAATTGTCTATAAATATTAACAATATTACTATTGTACAATATTAATTACTCTCAGGTTCCTAATAGCCGTCCCCCCCCGCTAATTAATTTTTCGAAAATTTTCCACCCAGGACATTCTTATTCCAACCCGCTTATTAATTTTTGGGAAAATGTTTTTGAAAGTTCCCTTTTTTGTCTTAATTCTGCTGTATTAGCCTCCTTTTCAAACATTTTCCACCCAGGACATTTTTATTCCAACCCCCCCGCTTATTAAATTTTGAGATTTTTTCCAACCCCCCTGCTTATTCCAACCCCCCCCCCGGCTATTAGGTACCCGAGAGTACTTCTTTGCAATACATTTGAAATATGTAATACTCTTTAGTTGAAATAAAGTCTTTAATTATTGTCCAATACCAATGTTATTCCAACAGCAATAATTCCAATAACAAGACATTGAATTAGTGTTTCCGGTGTTTTGATTGTCCGGTGGAAAAAAATATCCTTCTCCGACACCAGACATCCGACTTCCTTAAGTCCGGTGTAGAGATTGTCCGATGGTAAAAAAATTCTCATTTTACACTGGACTTTCGCATGTCCCGTGTTCGTTAAGTCCGGTGCGTTGACAGGGTCTTTATTTGGTTATTGATTGATCCCGGCATAGCATATCTACAACAAAACAATGAAGATATTTAAGTCCCATACACAGGTAAATAATAATAACAACATGAACAAAATCACTTCACTCTTTAAAACTTAGATCATTCATGATTAATTGCTTAAGGTATAGTCCTATACCAGTATACTTTTTATCAAATATTTTGTATGTTAAAGTAATGAAACAGAACGCTTGCAAACTAGCGCTAACAAATCCCTTTTATTCTTTCATTGAGACAAAAGACTATCATAGATTTTTAACGTTCTTTGAGAGATGGCTGGACGAATAAAAAGACATTATTCAAATGAAAATGGAAGGACTATAAAATGATTGCTTTCTAAGATATACCTAGAAACACACGTTAAAGTGTCTGCGTTAGCAAATTTTGATGGATCAAAAAGAGACCTTTAGCTTACCTATCACTTTTATGAACTCTTTCAGTGCAGTATTCAGGTGTGAAGAAACGAACCAACAACAAAAACAGGAAGGCGATGGTAATACCAAGCTCAAACGATGCAAAGCCATGGACTTCTTCGATACTATAAACATGTAACACCAGATAGTAAAACAACAATAAACAATCAACGAATTACCAACATTTTCATTTCAACACCAAATTCATTCATATATACATTTTGTCCATTATTCTTTTGTCAATCAACAGAGAGATTTGAGTGTTCATTTTTAGTAAATTTTGCAGGATTTTGATTTATAATAGAGATTTATAATATGCAAAAAAGAAAATATAAACTATGAATATGCTATCTTTTTTGAAAATAACTTTGACAAGGAATCAATAAACTTTGATTCATATAAATCAAAAACTCTCACCTCAACCTCAAGATATGATGAAAGTTGAGACTGCTTGAACTCTTCTTCCAGCCATTCAACCATCACGTTTGTGAAACAACTTAGCCAGCTACTACTGCGAATCTACTCAAACATTTCAGAAAATTGTCCACAGTACGCTTCGAAAGAGGTGGCGCAATATAAGGGAGATAACGGCTGATGCAATAACGCCGACGCGCTATATGAAATCATTATGAAATTACAACGCATCCCGACGCACACATATCATTATAACCCGGTTGTCCAAAAATCGAATCGGGAAAAATCGGAATTGAAGCTGATTATCCAAATCCCACCATGATGATGGCGACTCGGCTGGAAAAAAACAGCGGAACCGATTTGAAGGGTCACCGGGGCTGACCAATTAGTACTGTCAATTGATTACAACTCTAAATTCTATCAATAAAAGAAACATACCTCCAAACTTTCCTTCTTTGCTTCTCTTACTCAATAATCGTTTCAATCATCTTGCATTAGCGCTCTGACTTTTTCTAGTTATTTCAGAATAATCTTTGTGACTATTTGGTGTCTGACTTTTCCTCTTCTAACTTCTGAACAGGACAAGCGTGTTTCTTCAAACAATTTAAAGTTCTCACAAGACACGAGAACGTCCTATGGTAGGCTATGGCTATGTCTTTTTATTCTCTGACGGTAAAAGTTCCATCCCTTCTTTCTCGCTGTTAACTTTGAAATTCATGCCCTCTATTCATCCTTAAAACTATACTTTATAACAGTACATTTACACATGCGTGTACATAGAGATATAGGTAGCGGATAAAGGACCGAAGTATTGTATGGAACGGAATTCGGCAGACAATGAAAATAGGGAAATAAAAGCATCGCAGTTCCCCAGTATAAATTGATAATCTGAGACTTGATTGATAGCCCAGCAATATGAACCTGCATAATTGAATAATCCAATGATACACTCACCCGTAGAATCGTAACCATTTATCAAACACAGACACTGTAAAATGACAATAGAAAAGTCCTAATACCTTGTCTTCTGTAAGGATGGCTTGGGGACATCAACCATGAAGCTGTTCCTGCCAGTGTAAGAGGTGCCTTATTTCCTTGGTACAATCGGAAGAAATTTTTCATCAAGAAATCGTAGAATCCATCTGATGTTTGAACGTAATTCGTGCACGATTGATAGGTCCTGCAAGATTCTTCTCCGTCACTCAATGACGTCAATGGTAACTCCCATAATCCAGGGTACGAGTCTGAAAGAGCGAATTATCTTTTGTTTAAGATATAACTGAAATATAATATAATCAATTTCCAAATGAGAGAGATTTCTTGGTTTGGCTAATTTTTTCTGCTTTTTGTAAAAAGTATCGCCGCTTGATGTTTAGCCCATACAATGACCGTGGTGTAAAGTTCTCATAGCTCTTACAACTATTCAACTTGTATTGAGTATGAATGGGCTTACTTACATTTCGGACAGGGAGGGGACAAACAATCAAACGAATGTATCCCAGAATCCATCGTGAACGGCCACCATTGTTTCTCCTTCGATCTGATTGGTAGAGACGAATCATACTCGAACCCATACTCTTGTAGAGCCGCGAAAGTTGTGTCACCAGCTGATTGGTGGAAAGGTGCTCGATAACCGGTCACGTGATTGATTCCATTCAATGTGAGTTTGAGCTTTAAACCAATCACATCTTTGACGAGATCAAGATAGCTGATGTTTTTCCAGTATCCGTGTGTTTGGTCAGGTGCTAACGATCGGACAGCGATTTCATGACCTTTATATAAAAGAAAAAAACTACTTTAAAAAAAAGA
The DNA here is from genome assembly GCF_902728285.1 of Clytia hemisphaerica. Taxonomy (NCBI): domain Eukaryota; kingdom Metazoa; phylum Cnidaria; class Hydrozoa; order Leptothecata; family Clytiidae; genus Clytia; species Clytia hemisphaerica. The sequence continues at coordinate 926,071 of NW_027103562.1, read as the reverse complement.
AAGAAATTTCACCACATTACACAGAAGTCCTTTTTCATGAAATTCTCCGATGTTCTGCCTTTCTGAAGCAGAACTCATTAGGAATAAGGACTAAAATACTGATAAAGCTGAAATTGCGACCACTAAAATATTTCAATCCTGAATCAAGTCATATTGAGATTGTCGGACAATCATGACAAATTTTACTTTTCCACATCTGTATAAGCCATAGCCTATACTAGACCTATACGTCACCCGCGTTTTTTCTACGCAATTAACGTCCATTCCACTTTGCGACATTTTCGAATGTTTTAAGCCCAGGTTTTCGGGCTCCAAACATTCGGTTTTTTGACGTCACTTTAAACTTTTGAAGCCTTTGCAGGAGGAAAAAATCGAATTTGCGTCAAAACACTTGAAAAGCTTCTATTTTTCAAAAATCGTCAAAGTGGAACTCATTAAAAACGAGATGAAAAATCCCGGTTTTTAGTGAGGTGCTCGCTATATATAAGCCAAGGTTTTTTTTTGAGAATTCAAAGATGACAATGTACCAACCTTTCCGATGAAGCTTCTGAGTCAATTTATAATCATTTCCATGATCCGATACGAAGAAGGACACTTTTACTGGACATCGATTTGGATTCAACCGAGCATCAAAAGTTTCAGTGAAAAATTCATGATTTGCTTGATTGACAGGCCCATCGAATGAGATGAGAACCATTTGTGGGACCTGTGAAGTTGGCAATTCACCAGGAACCTGTGGGCTTTGACAACGACAATTTGGTAAGGTACATTTTGTATGATCACACTTCAATTCAGCAAGCACTGTGAAATAGGAGAAGGTTGAACTTTTTTACTACCGGTAGAAGAATAGTGTTCAGCTATTACTCAATACCATTTAAAAAACGGTTAAAGTTTTACACGCTCAGTTTTATGGTACCAACCTCTGGTGTTAGAAGGTATAGTGTGTTTGGTCACTTTTGGTTAGTATTGGTAGCTGTCGTTGTTGGTTCTAAAAGAGAGGTCAAATTTGGTTTAACTAATATGATAAAAGTATGATTTTCCATTTCTTTTGAAACTATTTGCAAAAGAAAACTAAATAAGTTCAATTCTCCATCAAGCGATAGTTCTTATAAAGTAGCAGCGTTTTCCTCAGCAAAATACATTTAAGATACCCTTACCTGTTTTGCATTTGGTGTAGCGTCTCCAATTACAAATGTTTCGTCTGCTGTCCCATGCTAGTGGCTCTGGGCACTTGAGGATAACCGGCACGAGGGCGCCGCATATGATATATTTATTGCACTCAACTTGGTGTTCATTGAAGATGGGCTTGTCTTTGCAGAAATCTGAAAGTTAAGAAAGAGGAATTGTACACGTTTTTTTTATAAGGAACCTTAACTTTGCTCTGAGCCTGGAGTTCCTTATTTTTACAGAGAATTTCAGTCTCAAAGTTCCTTATCGAGTTCCTTACTACATAGCAAATTTTGAACTTTTTGCCCCTTGAAAGATCAAAATTTGGTCAAATTAGTCCCAATAAGGTACATTATTTTCAAATCCACTTATTCTCAGCCTGAGCAGTTCCTTAACAATTCCTTATTTTTTGAACCATTTTCAGCCTTGCGTTCCTTATAAACGTGTTCCTTATAAAAAAAAACGTGTATTTACTTATTTTGCTATTGAACTTATTATGATAGTGCAGTATGAATGAATCTTTTGAGGGTAGCAGAGTGAGTGAAGCAATTTTGAATAACTCTCAGTTTGACCCGCGAAATCGAGGACGGAAAAAGTGTTGATTTACGGTCGTCCTCAGTCAATCAGGTTCTAGAAAAATCAGAAGCTGACCCTCTCCGTCGCTGAAAAACACACATACATAAACTAGCTTATATGAAACGAGGAACAAAGGAAAAAATCAATAAGGCGAAACCATTTACCATTCCAAAGAGCCGCTTACCTTCAGGCAGTTCAAACTCATTCATAGATACACAATGAAAATTCACAAACACCCAAAAAACACTAAGTAGAAGTTGAGCGCGCATATTTCTTAGAAGTTTGCGCCTTGTGCCCCTCTCTGTGAGACACTGTTTGACAGATTGTCAATATTTTCTTTCCCCAATGCAACTTATACAAGTAATTATAATTTTTCTGATTACACTGAATTTGTAATTTCGTGTCCAGCTATTAGTTGTTACATTATCTATTATTAAAATGTTTTTCTTAAGAACAACTTGATTTTCTTACGAACAACTTGATTTTCTTACGAACAACTTGATTTTCTTAAGAATAACTTGAAAGAATAATACTTTCAAAGTTGAAGGAGATGGAAGAATTTTATTATAAGATAGACAACTACCAACGGCTCGTATATATGATCAGTTCTGTTCTTACAAATTAGCAGAAGAAACCGTAATTCAGATATTTCTACATGAAAAAAACATTGTTCTTCTGAAAGAATCATAAATATTTAGTGAAATCGACAGAAGCTATTTTGAAACATAGAACAATGAAGCACGTCATTCAAATCCATGATGTCATTAACTGATTAGCGTCAAAATTACAAAAGTTACAAATGACCTCCGTGAGAATATGGTTAATTGGTGACACGCTAACTTGCGGTATTCGTTCGTTTTCAATGCCACTCCTTTCGGAAAACCTAAAATAATTCCAAAGGTGAGTGCCGAAACTAAATGGAAGTCCCAAAACTGAACTTGGAAAAGAGCTAACATGGTCACCCAACATTACAAAAGGGAAAGTGAGCACGTAATTTTTATAAAAAGTTCCGAGGTTTTCAAGTTACTCCCAAGAAAAAGTCAGCAGCTTTTGAAAATATTTGGTTCAAAATTAAATCATTCCGATGGAGAGATTTGAAGTATGTTATCTCTTCACTTTCTTTTGGATTAAGTCCCACTTACCAAACCTGCTGCAACTGCATCTCCCCAATAACCAATGAACGAAGAATGCCTTGCCGAAAATATGATACCGTATTACAAACGTACCCTTCTTTTGAAAGCCCTTCCCTCGAATAAACGCCCCCCTATAAGGAAAAATGTTTAATGAACGCCCGAAGTAATACAGTATACAAAGCCACATCTAAGATTAACTTTTGATAAAAGAAGAATTTAACAACATGAACATGAATTGGAAAGAATGGTGAAAATGATGGCATTGTTAACATACGATTACAAAGAAGAAAGTTCTTACTAACACTTAGGATGGAAATGTTATAGTGGCAATTATCTGGCACCTAGATGAAGAAATTTTCATCCGACACGCTAAAGCTCTGAAGGTCGGGAAAATTTTAAACATCTGGAAAGTTTAGATTACGGAATTTTGCAGCGGGAGGCCTGGTAAACCCCAGCCCTCGTTTTCGGGGATTGGCGGGTCCAAACAAAATTTTCAGGTTTACGCGCAAGGGTAGTTGAACCCGACTGGGGATGCGGCACATCAAAGGCCGACTATCATTCCTCTCCGATGGGAAATTGGCCCACTCCTTTAGAGCTTTAACGTGGGGCGGCCGCCAATCCGCCATTGGAATATCAAATGATAGTGATTACGGAGCTATGCACTCACTGGTCGGCAGTTTTCGAATGACCACAACAATCTGCTTCAAAAATGCAGAAGGGAGGTAAATTACACCCATACAACTTTCTACAAAGTACCACCAATCAGAACAAATTATCAATAAAAGTAAAGTAAAGATTTATGATAACTGATGATTAGATTACACGTTTTTTTTTTTATTAGAACCTAGTTTATAAGAACATATAGGCTGAAATTCGTCGAAAAATTAAGAACATCTTAAGAACATGCCCAGCCTCAGTTTGGAAAAAAATGACAAGAAACTACAATTTTTTCCTCTTTTTAAGCAGTTTTAACCGAATTTAGGGGTGGATCTTCAAAAGTCGAGAGTCAAATATTGTTCAAATTTTGCCAAATTTAGGTGCCCTTTATTTTGTATCATATTGTCGATTTAGAGTAGTCTGAAAAAATAAGAACGCATTTAAGAACATTTTAGGCTGAAAATTGCTAAAAAAATAAGCACATCCAGGCTCAGCCAAATTTTAGTTGTTCTAATAAAAAAAAAAACGTGTACTGTAAGTGACATCTTTATTTTTGACATCTTCATCAATAAACGAAAAAGTTAGCTTTCTTCAAACGAAATAAATTGACCATGAACTTAAAAAGCTTCTTCGTATCATTTTTGATTATTTTCCGATTACGAGATCTTTATTTTTGACATATTCATCAGAAAACGAAAATAGCGACCTTCCTTCACACGAGTTTCTGTCAAATCAGTACATATTCTTTTATAAGAACAAACTATATATAAGAACATAAGGCTTCGGTGGCCAAAATATTAAGAACAAATTGAGAACATTTTAAGGCTTTGCAGACTCTAAATCACCCGATTTCTTAGGAAAATGGACAAAAATCTCTAAAATCGTGAAAATAAGAACATGTTAAGAACATTTTTAAGCTTGAAACTCAAAAAGTTTAGGAGCATCGGAAAGCTTCAAAAATTTTGAATGTTTGTATAAAACTGTGTACTTTTTGATTCTTAATTAAAGAATTCGGAGGACGTACTAAAAATTAAAGAGCCAAAGTTGACTTTTCCAATCAAATCACAAAGAAAGTTATGAAAAACGTGTGTTTCTTTGTGATTTGATTGGAAAAGTCAACTTTGGCTCTTTAATTTTTAAAGGTCATGAAAGTTTATATATTTCGCTGGGAGAAATTTTAATAAAATAGTAACTTTTGTCCATTTCTTGTTGCGAAAGTGATCAAAAAGCGCAAACTGAACAAAAAAGCTGTTTCTGGCTGAAAAACACTGTTTTTAAGGGTTAATATCTCGGGTTAGGAACAGAAATCACCTATACTTGCAATATATCTCTAATCCTAATTTTTTGAGAGCTTTCCAAAAAAATAAAACAGGTCTCCGTTATCTCAAGCTAAAATTTTCATTAATTTTTGACCCTATAATTTTTACCTGAGACCGTCATATTTGTCCGACAATCACACCTAAGTGTCCGAAAAAAAATGGAACCTAAGTAATTTTGATTCCCCTACCCCTTAGCTTTCCAAACGTGTATAACAAGTGCTTTGACCAAAACAATTGAGCGATTTTACAAAATGCCCTCTACTATATCTAACAAACTTAAATATTAAATACAATACAATAACCCGAAAAAGACATATATCATCAATGTTAAATACTCTAAGGGGGCCTTTAAGGAGGTGCAGTTATTTTCTTTTTCCTGACACTGTTTACTGACTGTCTGTCATAGTGATAGGAGGGTCGTACCACGTAGTTCTCGTTATCATTGTTCTCTACTACAATGGGTTTTTCAATCATGTGTCTAGCCGTGCTTTGTTTTGAATTTTCGCTACTCAAAGTATTGACAATATATGCTGAGGCTATGGGCTGGATGACTTCTGTTCCAGTACTCCTGCCAAGTGAATTATTCTTTGTAGGAATTCGCATTTTAGAGGTGTCGAGTCTTCCCTTCTCCTTGGCATTTCTGATAAACTTCTTGACGTAATAAGTGGAGGGGGCCATTTCATCCACAACGATTCCTTTCGCGAGGTCTCTATCCACTTTAGTAACATGAGAATCTGAAACTCTCGATAAGGCAAGCTCATTTTCAGAGCTCGTGGATACCTTTTTTCTTTGTAACGTATCATCGTTGGTTTTATTCAAATGGAGTATAGACGGAATTTTTTGGTCGCTCGATGAGCTATTAGCATAATCTGGCCTGTCAATTGATTTTGGTCGCACTAATCTTAGACTTCCAGGAACTTTCTTCCCTTTTGTGTTAGTGACAAATTTTCGAACATAGTAAGCGGAAGCGAGGCTGGTAATCTCATTTTCATTGTTACTTTTTTTCATTTCTTCACCCTTCTTTCCTATTTCATCCGAGCTTGTAGATCCTAAGCCACAATGAGTGTCCTGTTCATTGTCCTGATGTATAGGAACATTTTTCAAAGCTTTCTTTCTTGCATTTTTGATGAATTTGTTGACATAATACACAGAAGAGGCTGAGTCTTTCATCGACGCAGTTTTGGAAGTTGGCGATGGTTCTTCGCGGGTTATATCTCGTTTTGTTTGCACTCGTCTCAAACTGGAGGGCACTTTCTCCCCTTTTGCATTGGTGATGAACTTTCTGACGAAATAAATGGAAGGGAGACTTAAAGACTGTTTATCACTTGGTGCTGGGTCTTCTCTGTTGTTTTCGATTCCTTTTGTTGTCTTGGAAGCTTCACCATCAGTAGCAACACATTCAGAGATCGATACAACATTTGACTCGTGCTGTTTGGTTGCTTCAATTTTCTTCTTGGTGTTTTTAATGAATTTCCTCGCGTAGTATATTGTTGATGGTCCAACTTTTACAGGTGCAACTTTTACAGGCGCAACAGGACTGCCTTCTTGCTTGGACTGTACGCGTTTTAAACTCGCAGGAACTTTCTTTCCCCTTGCATTATTGATGAATTTCTTCACGTAATAAGTGGAAATAGCTGTCGGATCTAAAGCATCTGCACCACTATCCAGTCTCTTGATTGTACTTCTATTGAGTTTGCCTCGCAGCCGAAGGTGAATCTTTATTTTCCGAAGAGGGGTCAGATTTAGACGAAGAAGATTGTTCATTCCGTTTCTTAGCAGCTTCTATGGAATCTTTCCTTGCACTATCAATGAATTTCATGACGTAATAATCAGGATTATGAAGGGCTGCCATGTTGGAAGCCAGCCTCATAGTGGTGGACGGTTCTCGTGCTGACCGTTTTTTACTCAATTTTTGGTTTGCTTTATATTGATGTTTAGCCGCAGCATATCGAGTTGCTAGAACGTTGAGTGCCGCCATCTTCTAATCACCAAGAATACCTCTCTACTGATGTTTTAAGATACGCTGAATTTTATACTGGCTAAAATCATAAGATCTTTGTCATCTAGCCGAACTCTACAGGAATGTTCCAGAATTTGATTAAGATTTTTATCAACAAATATTTGTAAAAAAATAATAAAATTTTATCAGTCTGATTCTTTTAGTAAGATCAGAAGTTGGGCAATGAACAAAATAATTCGATTTGACAGCTTTAGTCACTGCGTAGAAGAAAGCCGTAAAGTCTAGTATAGACTTAGCGAACACCTCGCCAATAACTGGGATCATTCATCTCGTTTCTTAGTAAGCTCCACTTTGACGATTTTTGAAAAATAGAAGCCTTACAAATGCTTTGACGCAAATTCGATTTTTTCGCTACTGCAGGAGTTTCGAAAGTTAAAAGTGACGTCAAAAAATCGAATGTTTGGAGCCCGAAAACCTGGGCTAAAAATATTCAAAAAAGTTGCAAAGTAGAATAGACGTTAATTGCGTAGAAAAAACGCGGGTGACTATACATTATACACAGAAATCCTTTGGCTAAAAGTGAGCAAAAAAAATTGGTCTACTCAACCAAACTGTTCGTCTTTCCGAAATAAACGAATTCATTTATTTAATGAATGGAATGTTCCTAAAGTACTTCCAAAAAAACACTCTACATAATCAAAATTAAGCTTCTAGTAAGTCCTAATATCATAGGAATAGCTCTATAACCCTATATTTAGTTCAAACTCTCACAGCAATCTAAAAACAACTTAATTAAAACCAAAATACAAAGAAGGTAGTAATAATAGTTCACATAATGTCATAACAAATACTTCTCCCAAGATTAAGAGAAGTACCCCGTGGATAAGGTATCAAATCAAATGAAAGCTCTAACTTGAAAGACAAAACAACGGATCTCGAACAGAGAAATGGAGTCGAAGTGTACAAAAGTGATCAAAAGTATTCGAATATAACCGAGTCACAGTAACCCGAAATTGAATCGATCGAAACGTAACCCAAATCCGATCTAATTTAATTTCAGAAAAATTCGGTTGATAGATCTACTACTAGACCAGTCGTTAACTTGGCATATCTACGTTTTTTAACGACATTTTATCATGCGAAGATGCTTCACAATAGAAAAAGAACTCATTACATTTGATTCACTATCACCGAGTTTATGTAACTGCGCCTTTGAGAACGACGGAGGAACTGAAACGATCTGGAACAGCTCGTAGTTTTGACCCACAAAATCGAGAAAAAGTAAAAGTGCTGATCTACCGTCCTCCTCAGTCAGTCAAGATCTAGGAAAATCTAAACCTAATCGGCCCTGCCGACAAACATACAAACTCACTATATATGAATGACACGGTGTTTTAAACTTAATACGAAGTAAATCTTATTTGAAGTTCAGTCTTCAATCGCTGTTTTTCCACAGAGAAGTTATTTTAAAACCAGAAGCTTAGATGTTGTTTGGTTCTGGTCAACTTAATGTCACAGACCTCATCTCAATCAGTTGAGATCGTACAATCGAAACGTAGAAATCTTTATAAGATGTTTGATTGATAATAAGTTACGCATAGTATGGTAAAGCAAATGCTAATTAATCAATTCACATTAATTAACTTGTTAATGACTTTGTATTGAATGGTTTAATCCCCCTATAAGATTGGACTGATAAAACACCATTGATAAGGAACCTATGGGTCTCATAGGAGCATCATTAAAAGCAAAAGGATGCAAGATTATTTTTGTGAAAATGGTGATACCACAGTGAGCGTCAACGAGAAAGAATCAGTCTTCATAACATAAAGTGATGCTTTAGATGGAAACGGACGGTTATAACAAATTGAATTAGATTTGAGAGAATTTAGATTTGATTTCGTTGGTTTATCGGCATCATGAGAGTAGAAAAAGTAGCATTTGTGGTTTTGCTATTTTGTTGTTTCAACTATGTATATCCGAATAGCGTGTCGAAACAACAGAAAAAGAATACCCTTGATGAAGGTAAGAAGAATACACTTTCGGTAATAAATCCTGACCATCAAAGTTTCTAGAAAAGGTTCCCTATTTTTTTAGCCTAAAACAGATCATTATAATGATGCCAAGATTTGATTTTCATTTGCTCTTGTTCCCAGGAATCCACAAAGAAATTCAAGTCTCTCAAAAGGTCTTTTCTTACACTTTTCAAAAACTGCCCACTGGAGAGGTAATGAAATGTTTGATTAGTGACGATTACGATGGCTGTTTTAATTATCCGGAAAGGCCTTATACTAACATAAGATGTATACCTTGAATACTGTACCTAGTTAGCCAAAAGGTATATATTATAAACTAACAATGCATAATTCTTATACCTTATATACAGAAACCTTCAAAAGTAAGCGCGCCATACAACAAGGTCCACAAGACTCACTGAAATGTAAGCATATTTTCCAATTCGTCAACTTCCAACAAAGTGCTAACGATTACTAATGAGTAAACTCAAGTATGTCAAGGGAAACCATGACCATTAACGGCCCTAAAAAGCCTTAAGAGACATATAATGAGGAGTGACAAAAAGGGGAAAGTGTTAGAAACAACACTCATAACATCCATACAACGTTAGTTGAAGATGTGTGCTGTCTGTGATTGGTTGATTTTGATACCAAGGAAACAGAAATCCTCAATCCCATTCCCCTGCAAAAAAAAGTGGTAAGCAGTAAGAATTAAAAAGATGCTTTCTCCACTAGATACTGTCAACAGTCTATTGAGAGGAATGGAATTGAGTCAGCTGAAAAGATCAGTGGATTCACAGCTCTCAAGTATCGATATTTCGATGTTTACAAAGCCTGCCGAGAGGGATGACGATGACGTCGACAAGAAGATCCCGGAATGGTTAGCATCAGTGAATGCAAGGATCCCAAACGGTGCTCAAGTGAAAAAGGATAGCATTACTACAAGGACTCTTGATTCTGATAAGGCTCTCGAGAATCTCTTACAAGCCGAAGCCGAAAAGGAAATCGCTAAAAAGAAGGCGCAATTCAAGAAGAGTGTAGAAGCAAATGAGCAAATTGACGTTGAGTCAAAACGATTTCTCGAAAAACTTTTTTCAGAAGCAGAAGCACAAGAAAAGAAGTCCAACATTCCAAAAGAGGTGTCGAAAACCATTCCAAAAGAGGTGTCGAAAACCATTCTAAAAGAGGTGTCGAAAACCATTCCAAAAGAGGTGTCGAAAAACATCCCGAAATTGAAGATCGCTAAGAAGGGTGCTGAGGAGAGTAAGCATATTGACGCCGAATCCAAAGCACTTTTGGAGAAGCTTTTTGCTGAATCAAAGAGAGATGTGGCAAAGACAGAAAAATTATCGGAGAAAGAAATACCGAAATCCAAAGAGGCAAAAAAGACTGTAGAAGCAATCTCTCAACTCGATATCAAATCTAAAAATTTTCTTGAAAAGCTTTTAGCTGAGAATCAGAATAAGAAAGAGATACCAAAAAAGGAGGTTCATCAAATACCCACAAAGAAACATCTACCTGAGTTTCTGAAGGAAGCAATAGCTGAAAACAAAGAGGTCAATCGAAGACTAGCAAAGGAAATGGCAACGAACAAAGTTTATGCGACGTTTGGTGCTACTGAAAAGAAAACAGGTTTTTATCTTCCTATATTCATCCTCCAAAGCTCCTTGAGTGACTGAAAACTTTATTGTTAAACCTAAAATTGCACATAAAAAATCTGATTCGTCAAAGCATTTTGAAAATACATTTAACTTGCCAACAAAATCTTTGGGTTTGATCCTTAGATTACAAAAAACTCCCGCTTTTCAATTTTTTTGAAAGTTTCTTAGTTTGTCAAGTTCATCCTCATTTAAGACTCTTCAAGCTAAAAGTCTTTCTACACACTGTTTTAGTGGAACGATTTATGGATGCTTTGAAGAAAATTTCAGAAGAAGAAACAAAATTGAAAGTGAAGAAGGAGTTGAAGCAAATTAAATCAAAGAAGTCCACGAAAAATACTCTTTGTAAGTTTTCTGATTAATGTCCAGCCCTCATACCAACCACCGTTGCTACTAAACTTACCAAAATCTTTAAACCTAATTATTCTCAAATATCTTTATTTCATAATACCACCAAATGAAATTGGTATTTTTTTCAAATCCATCTTAATGCGTCCCTTACTGTATAGATGTAATCGACGAAAATGAGAAATGCGTAGACCAAGAGAACGACTGCGGAGAATATCAGGAGTATTGTCATGTCTACAAAACAACTATGAAACAACATTGCAGAAAGACTTGTGGATTTTGCACCACTGGTAAGAAAGTTACGTTTGGAACCAGCGCATGACACAACTGTTTGCCTGTCGATGTTCTTGAGACTTAAGAAACCCTCCAAAATGAGAAATTAGTTACCTTCTAAAGTAACCATCCGTAATTGATTCTTGGATGGACATCAATCAAGAAATGCTCGTGTCCAATAACCACTTACTATCACCTGATAGATAATGTAGAAAAAGTTTAAACAAATAACGCAACACTTAGTTATGTTTCATTCAAAATTCGTCCCAATTTAGAGGTATTAAAAAGAAATTAATTAATTTATCAACGAGTGCGTTTTTATAGGTTGCGGTGCGGATAAGGAAGATTCACTATGCAAGGTGATCAAACAGCTCGGATATTGTGGTCGACCGACAGCTCAAATGAAATGCCCAGAGACTTGCCAGTGTGGTAAGATTATTTCTATTTTTATGAGTAAGACTTTTCAAATTTCTATGGTTCTTCTTCGTTCACCCCATAGTTGCGCTTAAATGCAAGTTAAGGATTAAAAACGAGTACTCTTTTTTATAAGCAACTCCAATTTTCGGGTCAGGGCTGGGGTTGCTAAGCATTCTAGCTCATTTTCTGAAAATTTTACTTTGACTACCCCTGATATTATTTATACACATTTATGCTTATTGGGTCAAGGGATATCGTTTGCCATGCTTGATTAACTAAAAAGCTTTTACTTTACCTACGGGATAGCGAAAAAAAATCGCAAATTCCAGGGCTCGAGCCTTAGCAACCTGGTTTCTTAAAAAAGGCGTAGGGAGTCCCAAAAAAAATTTATTAACGTTTTGTAAATCATTAACAGTAAATATTTTGAAATAGAAATGATTAAGCGTGTGAAATTATTCAATTATCTCCATACATAATCCGATTTTAAAACGGGCGAACAAATCCTTACCCGAAATAAAAAGGAATTACATGTTTTTTTCTCTAATCATCGCTGAGATATTCTTTTATTTACTTAAAATGATGAAGTTACTCCTTTCTAATGAGCTTTAAAGAGTAAATTGTTTCTATGGTAATGCATTGCACATACCACAAGGGCAACTTTCAAAACAAGTATTAAAAAGAGGGTCTGGTAGATTCGTGTAAACATCCCCTGCAGTGTCTGTGGATTGATATACACCTAATTCAGTCATATGAGAGCTGCTCAATTAAGACTCGTGAGAAACCAAAGGAAGCTTATTATTCCCTGTAAGGTGGATTTTTTAGTTTCACATCGAGATATTAATTAACTTTGGCATTAAAATATTCAACTTCAATGAAAATTAATTCACAGCGAATTTCATTCCTTCCTAAAACCTAAAATATTATGCATACTTATTTTTAGAGCAATGTAAGAACAGTATTTATGGATGTTGTTGGGACAAAAAGACAATTAAAGATGACTACATTGGTAGCAATTGCCCTGGTAAGGTTCCCACTGTGTCTAGACTACTGGAATTCGTTCAATGACTCAGTTGGTTGCTGTAAAACAGATAGCTATTTTAAATCAAATATCATATTCAGCTAATACAACATATTTTAGATCCAAAAGTGAGACTGTAAACTTTAAATTGAGATTAGGATTTATTGACATGCATGTTACCGATGAAAAGAAAACGAACCACTTAATTTGGGTACATTAAGAGTAAAGAACACCAAACATTTAACTCTCTCGTTCTTAAATGATAGATTGAATAAGCGAAGGAGTGTTTAACCAACTTGCTTTTCTTTTTTGCAGTATGCGAGAACAAGTATGAGCATTCAACATGCATGATGTTCATCGAAGATTGCCATTCGAACAACATGGTGACAAAGAAATGGATGTATACAAATTGCATGGAAACTTGCGGACTGTGTAGAGGCAATAACATACAACCTGTCCATCCAAACGCAGTTGGTAGGTACAGTTAGTAAAATAGTCGAACATACACAGCGCACTAGACTCAACTTCAGTAGCTTCGAATTATTCGCAGGCCCGATTGTAGTAAAACAAACCAATAGATAAGTGTCCAGGCCCCAAACTTCAACATTTTTGAAAATGAAGAAAAACACCCCCAGATATTCACCAAAAGAATAAGTGTGCAAAATTTCAGTCAAATACAACGTTTTTTGAAGTCTACAGGCTACCCCAAAGTTTCAACCTCTTTTTGGCGAAAAACTCATCTCCAGGTCCCAAAAATCGAAATTTTTGGAAATGAAAAAAAGAAACACCCGCAGAGACTCACCGAAGAAACAAGTGTGTCAAACTTCAGCCAAATCACATATTGTCAGATTCTAGCTCAACTTTATGAAAAAGTCATGGGGGTTCATATCCATCCGTAGACCTCTAATTACAAGACTCTGAAATAAAATTATGTACATCACAAATTGACACCTTCAAGAAACTGGGGATGGAAACGTACGGATCAGAAATGTTCCTTAGAAAAGGAAAACCTTTGTCAATGAATGGTAGTATTTAAAAGGGACTCTTATAAATCGCCTTTCCAATCAATACATACAAGCAGATCAATTAACAACAATTTTTATCTCAAAACACAGGTTCATCACACATCAAGACATGCTCAGACGATGAAGAGCAATCTGAATTCTGCCCAATATGGAGAAATGCTGGATGGTGCGAAGAAAAGATGGAACTGATGCAAAGCTATTGTGAAAAAACTTGCTATAATTGTCTATCACAGTACAATAATAACACAAGATGATGCATCCACAGCTTGAGGATCATAAGAATCAATATCGAAGAATTGAAATAATATAATATAATCTGATTCTTGTAAAATTCATACATTGCAAATTTTCCTTTTATTATTAATATATCCGAGACAGATTTTGTAAATAAATTTTGTATTCTTCATCTTCCTTGAAAAACTCATTTCTTAGATTCAAATATCTTTACTTATTACTAAAACCAGCGAAATGTCAAGTATAACATATAATAACTCACCGATGGGTTTGGTGCAGTAATCAATATCATCGCATTAAGCCATTGGAGCCATTTTAGATCATCGTTTTGGTACATAATCATGAAAAGAAGAATAAAAGAATAAATTAGTAGTAAATGCCCTCCCCGATCACATTTAATAGACGATAGAGTAATTCCCTGAAATTGGGAACAAAAATGAACTTTTTCTTGGGGCCTGATCATTTCCACGATTAAAGCGAAATAATAACATATATTGTCTGATTTCAATGTACATAAGTACAGATTCACAGAAATTCTACTATCTATTCATGGATATCAAGAATATAGAATGTGACAAAATCGGTGGGATGCGTTTATTACGGTTAGTGTAAAACGCAGGTCACAGGTCACAGGTCGCAGGTCACAGGTCACAGGTCAGTGATGACAGGTTAACTCTAATCAATGTCATTGCAGAGGAAAATGTTTGGAAAACACAAAGAATTATCAAAAACATAATTCATAATTGCAATTTCATCCATATAAAACCATTTCAAACATCAAAATTTAACCATGTGCTTTTATCGATCTTTCGCGGTTTGCGCCGTGTATAACGCAGACCAGAAAATATTTGAAACCATATTATACGTATAACAGGTATATTACATATTGTAATGTTTGTAATGTTATATGATGGTTACATATAATAAAACAAATCGCTCTAAAACTACCTTCTCAGAGAACTCACGAGCTTCTGATTGGTGTAATTTTATATCCAGCCATATTGTTATCATCACATTCGGTATGCTAAATATTTTTGGTGTTTTTCTCTTGTAAGACGTGATATTTTGTGATTCTGTCAATATTTTTGTCAAAAATTGTCATTAAGTCATTAAAATAACAATTGAATGATTAATTAGTTTCATCCTTCTAAAACCACTCTCTTAGGGACCTCACAAGCTTCTGATTGGTGCCGTTTTATATCCATTCACACTATCTACATCACATTCTGTATTATAAATATTTTTCGTTTTTTTGTCTGTTCTTGCATCATATTTTATGATTCTGTTAATATTTTTGTCTAAAATTGTCATTAAGACATTAAAATAATAACTGAATAATTAATTAGTTCCATCCTTCTAAAACGACTCTCTTAGGGTCCTTGCAAGCTTCTGTTTGGTGCCATTTTATATCCTTTCACACCATCCACATCACATTTTGTATAATAAATGTTTTTCGTGCTTTTGTCTTACTAGGCATCATATTTTATGATTTTGTCATTATTTTTGTAAGTAAGTGTCACTATGTCAAAATAGGTTGTTATTCTATTCAATTGTCATTTCATAATATCTAAATAGCATGTATTACTTTTTTGTTATGTATCTGTTATGATCTTCTTTTTTTTTCCGGTCTGCACTTTGTTGACCTGTGACCTGTGACCTGCGACCTGTGACCTGTGACCTGCGACCTGTGACCTGCGTTTTACACTAACCGCGTTTATTATGATAATGATTATTATGATAATTATGGTAACCAAAGTGAGAGAAAAATTAAGCTTGAAAAGCAAAGTTCAAATACTTGAACTCAGTGAAAAGCGCAATGTTCTAGGGCTAGGATTATTTTTGAAACCCAACATTCAAAGATAAATTGATAAAGACAAGGACTGTTAGCATATTAATCGTCAGCCGTGCAAAATTACTCGAATCTGATTGGTTTAGAGGAGTGCAATTAATCGTTAATTGCACTATTACCACTTTTTGCACTCTTCGGCGGGGGGACACTTTTGTCCCCTTATTCTTTTCTCTCCCAAGTTCTGTGTCAGATACTTTTTTTTACTATATAATAAAAAACAAAGACAATTTTTTTCTTCAATATTAAAAAGAACAAAGAAATTTTACATTTCAATAGCTTCTTTTAATTGAAAACAAAGAAAAATTATACTGCAATGTTTTCTTTTTAAACAAAAGAAAAAAAAGAGGTTTTCGAATGTTTACTGACGATTACCTCGGAATCGTATGTTTTGTCGTGCAATTAACGATTGATCACTCGTAACAAAGGAGAAAATACCGTAATTTGCACTCGTCCTTCGGACTCGTGCAAATTACTATTTTCTCCTTTGTTACTCGTGATTAATCGTTAATTGCACTCCAAACCATACGATTACTAGTACTAATTGATCAACAATCAAATTAAGGAAAGCCAGGCATCTAAAGTTGGTTAAAATCAGCGAAACACTAAAAATAAATGTACTTTTTAAGTAACTAGCCTTATCAGATTATGTCATATTTCAAACTTTCCACTAATTCAATATTGGACAATAATAAAACTTATTATTATATTTTTAATGGCTGTGCAAAAGTCAATCAATTTTTTCTAACTCGTTGTTTCTCAATGTAGTTTTTCAAAGAATTGTTTTTTCCTGGGGAATTTTACTGTACATAGGAATTTTAGATTTCAGTTGCACTTTTTCCCTACAAATGCATGAAAACATTACCAAGAAAGTCTTTTGTACATGAGGATTCTCTGTATGGCCAGATACTTCCGTAGGTTAACGCTCATATCAGAATTATTACTCAGCAATAATGCCATAAATTTGTAGATTAAAATTGTTCGTTTTAAGAAAAAATGAACATGACCCATGGTTAATTTATTAATGGTTATTTGGCTGAAAGTACAGCTACTTAAGGAAGTTACCATCCCCATTAGAACCATGGGCTGGGTCTTCTACAGTAAACAAGTAATATGCAGAAAGAGACCATGACAAGAAACATTCTATGAAAACCATGTATACACAGAACTGGGTTGAACCAAGCACTAATTGAGGCTACAGGTAATCAAACCAACATCCCAGGAAATGAAAAGAGAATCATTTCTCAGACACAACTAATAACTCAAGCCGGAGAGATCAATCAAATAATTGATTTTTATAAGTGAACAAGTCTACAAAACTCAAACAATAAGATTCAATATCTTAAAGTTGACACTTGTTCAGCAATCAAAGTTTGAGATCATAGCAAAAGTTTTCATTTTCATCCGCCTAGCAAAGCTGGGTTGTATGGATTATCCTGTATTCAAAAAAGCTCAAAAAAGAACATCCCTGACTATTGAATTAACAGCACAATGATTTAAGAATTTTCAAGCCGTATAGATCAAATCTGTCTACCCGAGGCTTGTTTACTTTTGCAGAATTGCAGAACACCCAAAAGCTCAAATTTTTGAGAAAAATCCTTAATACTCAAAATAAAATCAAGAGCAAGAGGTTTTTTTTTATGAAAGTGAGTCAAAATAATAAAGGTTATGCAAGATATTATAAGTGCATTTTAAGCAGTTATTGGACAAAGTCGAATCCAATATTTTTCATATTGGATGAGACTTTGTCCAAATAAATGGTTTATTATCCGTTCATCGCTAAAATATTTCTCGTTTTCAAGCATAATTCCAATTTATAAGACCGTAAATCTGGTTTATTGGTAGCTTTTTATTCAAAAGTCTTATTTTTATTTTGTGACGTAACGTCAAAAAGAAGATGCTCAATTGTCATTGAACTCATTGTGTGACGTCAGTTTATGAAATATGTAGCCTCCATGGAAGCTATATATTCGAAAATATTGGACAGCAAAGAAGCCAATCAAATGTCGCTATTTCTTACTAGCAAAGTTATTTGTCCATTTCTGAATGGCAATTGAAAAAGGATAACACTTTCCATCTATAAATGCATGAAAACATTACCAAGAAAGTCTTTTGTAAATGAGGATTCTCTGTATGGCCAGATACTTCCGTAGGTTAACGCTCATATCAGAATTATTACTCAGCAATAATGCCATGCATTTGTAGATCCAAAAATATTTTCATAAAATAACAATATGCTATCACGAAGGGAAGGTTTGAATTAACTCCAATTCTTCAAAAACTTTTTTGAGTAATTTTGATTATAGAAAAGGTATTTGGTGTGAAGTTTCAGAAGATTACCTCATTTTACAAGTATAGTATATTCAAGTATATATCCCCTCTAAAAAACGTGGCATTGATGAGATTATTGTTTGCTATTAATTGACGTCTTATATTTCATCAAAATCTTAACTCAATTAATGACCTTAATAATAAAGGCCAAGTAATATATCTGAATACAACAAGGCCGAACCCCCTTGAGGGGGCAAAAAAGGTTGGGCTAGAACTGGTACCTGCTTTTAGCCTGTAGAGTGACACTTAGTATTTGCAAATCAGGGGTTACTTAAATCTTAGAGTAAAGGTCACCTAATTCTTAAGGCGAGCCTAAGACCTACATCCATGACTGGTACAAACTCAATTACCTGATAGCACCTTTCCAGAGACTCTAGGTTAGTTGAGGAGTTTTAAGCTTGCAGTAAGAGTGAGTGAGAATAGAATACTTGTTTCAAGATGCCTAGTTGAAACGATTCAACAAAGTAACCAATACTGTTAATTTACTTTACCTCTATTTGAGAGTTCAGAATTACAAGAAATCTGTTTTAAGAACTTTGAAATGAACTTTTCCAGATTCCAGATAATATACATATTAAAGATTTTGTGGCTTGTATTAATAAAACATTTTTAATAAATTTTAAAAAGGAATTTAGAATTGCTAATAATTCTAATGATGAAACAAGACTACCTTGTGAAAAATTTCTTGCTTTCAGCATGGATGTGTCAACATGTCTCTCCATTTGCAGCCTTAAAAAATTAAAAAAATTAAATGTCCAATATGATATGCAGAGAATTATAGAAGTGATTGATTCTTAAAAGCCAAACCATTTTTAAATTTCTTTTGCAATTTAAAGAAAAAGCTTCTGAATTAAGAAGATGGACACCATAGACACCATAGACACCATAATAGGTGCAATGCATTGCAGTCGTTCAAAAACGACATTGATAAAATAAAATTAATTTAGATTTGGTGCAGATTTATTGGATGCAAGTCAGAGAATTCCCAGAGGGCAGAGATGCAAAAATTATTTTATTTACCATAATGTGGAATAAAGTCACTCTTATACATCATTATACTACAGTACTAATTCAAGATTCAATAAAACAAGCTGGATGCTGTTTGGACCTACCTGATGATGAAAGTTTGATAATAAGGCGAAAAATAACAATAATCATAGTCAGAAAATATAGCGTTAGTGAAAATGCATAAAGCATTAAATCTCATCATCGATTGTTGATGGGGGAGCTGGAAAGAGGTAAGGAAAAAGAAAACGGGGGTAACAAACGGTCATATTTTAGGCATTGCTAATTTGTATCTCATGGCTTTTTTGGAAATCGAGCTCTGTCACATTATAGAAATTGCAATTTTGCATTAGGGTGCAAAATTTCATTAAAAAATATAAAGTACAGTTTGACAAACTCAAGAGAAACCGTTTTTCTGGCAATTTTTAGAAAGTTCCGGCTTTAAAAATCAGTTTCATGCTTGATGGTGAGCATTGTTATCAAAAATGTTTTGACGTGAAAAAGTCCAATGTAAATCTTGAAAAATCGCGATTTCCAGCATATTTCTGGCATCAAAATCAGAAAAAAACTAATGAGCTTATCTCGAGAAAAGCTGGTAACAGACGGATGGACGGACGAACAGACAAACGGACAAAGGTCATTAAAACACAAAGTGCAAGTGTAATGCAAGTTACCCCACTTCACGGTAACTAATTACTCCACACTTCCGTGGATGCAAGTAAAAAAAGCGGAAAATCAGAATTTACCTTAAGTTTTATTCAAATTGGCACGCTAACGATCTCTCGAATTAGCACAGGATATAACTCTGCGAAACGTCCTATAAAGTACCAGACGGCACACTCTCTTTCTAAAACTAGTTTTCTTGAAATATAAAAATTTTAAAAGAACCATTCCTATTTTATTGAAAAGAAGAAGGCTGATTTCAATGTTTTCGGGCACTCTCTGAATCTAACTTTTTTATTCAATTGAGCATAAATTTTGATCTAATGAACCGATTTTAATAAAAGACCCATCAAAATTTAAGTTTATCCTTCTTCTTTTCAATGGAATAGGCGGGTGAACCTCACAGCAAAACAGTCCAGTTGTCTACTCTAACTGCTTTTTGTCTGAAACAGTCACACAATCTTTGATGAGTCGTATTTTATTTTCAAATTACGGCTAAAAAGAACAAGTTTTCTTTGGAGATAAGCCGTTTAAACCTATACCAGACGAACACAGCCTTTCACCTGCTATAATAACAAAGGGATCAAATAAACAATTCACATGGTTGGCAGGCTACTAATGTTTTTTGTGGAAACACTAATTCTTTTCATCACTTGTCGGACAAAATCTATGTTGCAAAACTAGCGCAATCTTTGATTGCATTGTCGGAATTTCTAGCTGTCGGACGAGGAAGTGTCGGACTTTTGATGACTCCCCAGGAATAGGCATGTTACTTTTAAATTCTTTAGATTTCAGAAAATCAGTTTCAAAGAGAGAAACTTTTTTGTGACACACCCGGTATTAGCATTTATTTCCATAATTCGGAGCAGATAGACCTTTTTTCAAAGAGGCGTCCTGTTGAATAATTATGTAGTCCAGCCATAAAAACAATGATAGATAGCCATGCATAGTTACTATATCATGCATAATTACTATATCATGCATATTGTAATAATTATGCATGGTTTTATCATTGTTTTTTCTGCTGGACTACATAATTATTCAACAGGGTGGCCTCTTTGAAAAAAGGTCTATTATTTCCAGCCCGAACAGATGGAGTAATTAATATGTGAGACTGAGTGAATAGGTCGTCCCGTTCTCCCAAACAACTACTGAAAAAGGAAATGAAATTTTTCGTTACAAAGAGGAATTTCTAAAGTATCAAAGAGGTACTATCTTAATGCTAAAAAAGAACAACCATGAACAGAAGGTTTCTCATATAATGTATATAATGTAGTATAGGAGATTTCAAAGTTCGAAAGTTTAGACCTCCTTTCCTTTACCTGTCGATCTGTCTTTCATCAAGCAGTTAGCATATTTCTTTAATGTTTCATACAGAATTTGATCATACATTTGTGCTGTGTATCCGATCGAGTTTTCTGGCTCTTTTACAAGTATTTTAGATCAATCAAACGGTACTCCAAAAACCTGCAAAAACACATGTCTAAAAAATTTTTTTCGCGCGCTACGAATCAAATTTTTACCGCTGACCGAGTTATTTGAACCGGGGGTTTTTACAAATTCTACTAAGTTCAGTGTGCTGAAATGGAGTGTTTAGATGATAAAAGTAAAGTATTTTTGTAAAATTGAAAACAAAATTCGAATCTTCATACCGATAAATTTTCCTTTAACTTTTTTAATAAAGTGAGTAGCTTCTTTTCACATTCTTAAAATTTATTTGCCTGCTCCGTTTTGTATAGTTTTTGGTTTTGTAGGTCTGCGCGTATTGTCTCAACGGCGCACGCAAAACAGTCAACAAGAGTCAAAAGAATACAGATAAACATGATGATCGACGTGAATACATGTTTTTTTATAAGCATCATTGCACTTGTAAGCATATCTAGGCTCAGATATGGGGAAAATTAGGCATATGCTAAGCATTACCTCGAGCCTATGAAAAAAGTATAAGCAGCTACTTTGTAGTATGGATATAAGCAGTATTATAGTAGTTTCAACTTTTTACCCCCTGAAAGATCGAAATTTGGTCAAAATTGGTCAAATTAATCCCGCCAAGGGTCGTAAAATTCACAAAATTTTCCTTGGTTTTCTCTTTTTTAGTCCCGGTAAGGGTCCAAAGTTTGAAAGTCGGGCGGCAGCCCCCTGTCAGCTCGCAACCCTAGTACCCCCCCGGGGGTATTAGGATATAAGCATCTCTCAAGCATTTTTTGAGCCTTATTAAGCTTTCGACCTAAGCATCTCTGAGCCTGTTTTCGGATTTTTATATGCTTATAAAAAAACATGTACAAGGCAAGGAGCGTTGTTAGTTCAAACAAAGATTAATTATTGGCTTCATTTTTTATGTATGGTACTAATGTTTTTCTAAATCTCCATCAAATTTATGATACATTTTGGTATGCAATATGACCATGTTTTGAGAAAGTCTATTTTCAGATTTTATTGGACACTACCATAAATGAGCTTTAAAATAGAATTTTTAGGGCCTTACAATTCCTTTAGGGTCTAAACATGAAGAAGAAAATTATTTTTTCATACGCACCATAAGTATAGGTACCGTAGGTCGGGGAAACTTCGGACAGATTTTCAAGTTTTTTCTTTATTTCTCGAGGAATATGAAAAATAGCTCAACCAAACTTACTGTACATAACATTTGTGTTATTGTCTTTCAGAAAACAAACGTTACAAGTAAATCAGCCAGGTCATTATGAAAGAAACACCATCTCAATTTCAGAAAGGTCAACTTCGTAAAATGTTAAACTTCGGAATGATTTGCCGTCACTCCAACGATCTACCATCATGACTGGATGCTGCGCTATTTCAAAACAAAAACATTGAATTTGAAGTGCCATTTGTTGAAAAATACCAAGAGACAAATTCGTGTGAGCCGAGAAATTAACGACATAAAGATACGAATTGCGCTTAATTGGTCATTAATTTTTTCTGGGTGTGCGATGGAAGTGTGAATAATAAAACTCATCAACCAATCATTAGTTTTTATGGACGCTAAACACATGATGAGAGGGTCTTCCTCAGAGTGAATTGGTGAAACAAACACGTTTTATAAGGGGGCTCCCCCAGGGGCTGGCGTGACACGTGAATGACCCTTTTTTCTGTCGTGAATACGTGAATTGGACTTTTTCGGCGCGTGAATACGTGAATTGAGATATCAACGTGAACGTGAAAATAAGATTTTTCCAGCGTGAATTCGTGAATCGAGATTTTGAGCGTGAACGTGAAAAGCGAATTATTGTCTAGAACAAAACTAAATAAACCTAAATCTTAAAAAATTTTCTTGGATATCATACTGACGTAATGTTATTGTAAAGTTATTCAAAATAATCAAAACTTTATAAAATTTAAAGATAAACAAATATTTTTCCTGATTTTTCTGAGGACGCATTTTATAACATTTAATGACAACTTTTGTGATGCAAATACTGCATCCAACGATAGTGTTTTGAGCCAAAACGAAAGAGGCTTAGAGAAAATTCGACGCTAATGATGGTCGTCTTTCTGTAGTCACTTATATTGTTACTAAATGCAGTACACAAAATGATACCGCATTAACTTGGAGACAGGGAACGGTATTTGCTCTTTTAATGATTTACATAAATAGGTAGTTCTAATAAATCTTGTATAAATGCATCATCGAACATTCAGAAGAAACTCTTGTGACGCCGCACCGTGTAGGGCAGGTACCTCACTCGCCGTACCATGTTTTTGCCAGTAAATGGTCAGTGTTGAATACAATGAAAGATTTTGAGTGAATTGTGTGACCAAGAAGGCATACGTTTTCTCAGGAATAAAAGAAGAAAAAATTGTCGAAAATTTTTCGCGCTCGCTTCGCTCGCGTTATTCTTTTCCAAAAATTTCCTTCTAGGAGACGAAGGTCAAACTAGACGACCTTTAGTTGCACCACCTCTTTGAAGCCTGAGACTTTCCAGTCCAGTATTTTAATACGGGTCTGCGACGAAGAAAATCGGAGGGGAAATCCTTAAAGCTAAGCCTTAACATTGCATTTACCACCCTTAACAAGTAAATTCAGTCAGGGTCTATATCACTGTACGCCAGAGTTCTTTGTAACTTTGGTGTGACAGACCTTAAACATTTCCCTAAAGGGTCGACGCTATCGAGAATAAAATCACAAAACTGAAGAAAACTTAATTTTGATGAAAATTGTTGGCATAAGAATAGGTCAAACAGCTTTAAAAGAGGCCATAAAAAGGTTATATTTAGCCCAAAAAGTTCACAATCGTTTAACACTTTAACAAAAGAATTAAAAGCAAAATTACCGCGTGAACGTGAAAATGGTTTTTTTCGCGCGTGAATACGTGAATTGGCAAAAATTTGCACGTGAATACGTGAATTGAGGGTCGACTGGGGGGGCCTCTATAAGAACTTTTTCAATTAGACTGTCTCGTTTCCTTATGTTACTTATCATATCGTTATATTTCATTAGATATTTTTCTTATTTTTCGCGTGACTTTCGGATGCTAAGTTCTGAGTATTATTTTTTTCGGAAGCCCATAAACTTTTCCGACTTTCAAATAAAGTAACAACCGAGGTAACAACGGTCTTTTTAAAACACCCCTGTGTCGACTCCCGCTCCACTTAAAAAATTGGGACGAGATTTCGTACCCGGTGGGGAAACATCTTTTCAATTTCAACCTTATTAGGAAATTGAAAAAAGCACTTCAAAACGACCCCAACAAATTTTGATAAAAATTTCATCCCTATTTTGTTATGTGTTGTTTTGAGTGAAGTTCCACCGGGGCTGTGTGAAACATGGGTGTTATAGAGATATAAGCGAGAGAGCTAAATGTTCATGTTCTGCTTCAAGTTTTATTTTTCGCAATATGAGAATTTAGTTTTGATTCCTGTATTACATTATACATTACCGTATTACGTATACATGCACTTTAGTAGTTTCAGTGAAATCGGAATCAAAGCAGCAAAAAGCCATCGCTGTGGACAAATGGGTGTTTTTTATACAAGTCAAGTGAAATTTAATGTTTGCTAAAAATATCGCTTTAAATAACTTAAGTTACTGTTGACTTTCATATTCAACTTGACTATACTAGGAGGCCACTGCTTTTTTCTACACAGACAGCGGAATAATAAAACCACGGAATTCAAACCCAGTCTTTGATGAGGTTTCCAATTTATCAAGAGATAGAAAATTGACTTTCTATTCAACAGTAGACTACAATTTTGATTTAGATAATTGTTCGACGATGGACCAGGTGGACGTGCGAGGAAGTTAGCGCGATCAAGATCGTGGTTAAAAGTAACCCAATATACTACACAAGGCTTGCCTATGTCTTAGTAGTGAAAGAAATCGGAACGAAACGCGTACTGTAAATCACGAATTAAATACTAATGAAATGTTTTGTTACCAGTGGGACTATGGGCGGTTCACAAGTTCGTCGATGCAGTTTTTATAGATTAGATTAAAAAGAGATGAAAAGAAATAAATACAAAATACCTACCGAGTAAGTAAGAGCTTCAATGGTAGACTAGAAACATAATATTGTATGTAATTCTGCTTCATTACCGCTGTATATGTCTTACCTTACTTTAAATAAGACACCCCTATCTCACAGTGGCCCCGGTGGATTTTTTCCCACAGAGGGGATAAAAATTTCCATTATTATTTTTGCCAAATTTTCCAGTGGGGCTGGAGGATCTGTGACACAGGGGTGTAATAAGCACATACCATTTGACGGGTTTGAAATTTTCGAACTTATCGTCTTTTGATTTGAGTTAAAGGTTAAATGTTACGATTACGAAATTTAGTTTGTTAATACAGCCAAAAATATATCGACTATATACACCCACTTGCGGATTTAAGACAATAGAGCAAGTATGTCGGAAGCATACGAAGGACTGCAACGCTCGTTAAAAGACAATGGATTTACATTTACAAATATCTTCCTCTGATAAGTTCGACATGGTCTAAAACCGCCTATAACCCTCCAGTAACATAGTGATAGTTACAGAGGTTTCTTGAGTCAAAATGATTTGTAAGCCAGCTGAAAGAACCATCGGCTGTCATATCACCAAAGCGGCCTTTTTGCTAATGATATTTCGATTATCAATTTGCAGTATTTTTTCACCGGGGACACATTCATTTTGTAGTTTTCACATCAAAGCCGCAATAAAAAGATTATATTTATTTTGGAGAAATTAGGCACCTGGATCTGGCAAAATCACTGATCACTTTAGGCGTACAAACGAGCACAAAGTTTTGCGAGGCCGAAAGAGCGCAAAGTTTACAACAAACTTTCACGAATCGTGAAAATTTAAAATTTTTACACAAATAATGGCTTATTAAAGGCCACTTCTTGAATGAATAGGATTGCAACTGTACTGGAGCCTTATCCGCGTGCTGGCCTAGCAGACGAATAAGACGCAGTGGGTGAGTGAGTCTAGACTACGAAAGGGGCGGGCTAAAGGAACCTAGGGGAGTAGAACCTAATCCTATTTGCAGACAGGAACGGGAGACTATGCAGTTACAATAAACTAATATTTAATAACGACAACACTCTACAATCGTGCTACAAATATGAAAAGGATACTTACAAACCTATGTCCTGAGCAGGTCCGCCGCCGATCGCTGCCGAAACAACACTAAAGTTTAGGAGAGCTGGACAGCAATTGCTAAGTTGCTGCCCAGTGGAGCGTGGAAGGCGTAGTTGGGCGTTAGAAGGGCGCTAGATACGATCAGTAAAGGTATAGCCGAAGGAACTTTAGTACACAACCTTTGTCTTTTGACTTACGAGGCTTAGGAGGCTATATTTATTACAGCTTTTTACAGATTTTCTATTTTGTCAAAAACTTTTCGTCTGCATAAACTTTCGCGAATGGCCTGAAAGAGAAATTTGCATAAACTTTCGCCAGCAGAATTTTTCGCGACTTTCGCAAATTTTGGCCTTTTTGGCGAAAGTAAATGTCTTTGAAAATTCTGAACAGGCCAAGTTTATGCTCGCGAAAATTTCTCAAAAGAATTGGAAATCTATAAAACCTCAAAATTGTAATAAATATAAAATTTTCGGCATAATTTTATAGTTTAATGCCTTTTATAGTCGAAGAGCAATAGTCTTTATCGGATTTAAGGTATATTTTTCCATTTTAAAGCAACTTTCATTCAAAAGTTCTCATTTATATCCAACGATTCACGAAAGTTTCTGCTCGCGAAAGTTTGTACGCCTAAAATACATGCACTACTGTATGTCATACCACCATGGAAAGAGCATGACAAATGCGTCTTCAAGTGTACCGGAGGCTCTTTAATTAGTTACGATAATCTTAGATTTAAATCATTAGAATTTGCATCCAACGTATTATGTGGATCAGATGGTGACTTACAAGCAAGCTTTTTCCAAGAATTGTTTGACATATTCTAATGTTCTAATGAAGAAAATCCACCATCATCGACTTCTAATAAAAAAAGGGTTTTCCCTTTACCTTACTTTATACTAATAAAGCACCAAATTATCTGCACGTTTATCATCAATGTCTGGTGACGTCAGAACAAAGTTCTTATAATTGCTTCGAAATCATATTATGTTTCTCTTGGGATTCGTTTAAAGAAGATCTTTCCCGGGTGACGGTAAAGCTATTCTCGCAGCGACTTTCTCGGCGAATTTATAGAGCAACTTTGAAGAGCTATTGAAGATTAAGGAATGCATATTTTTAGCCCAAATAAGTTTTAACGTTACATTAAATGTCTCCTCTTTTCATCACGTAAATAAAATTACGAGGTCGCCGCTTTAGATATCCAACAAATCTCTTTACAATGGAAGATAGTAAAATATCGTGGTTTTCTTCAATTTCTTCTTCGTTTTTCTTTCGGCGTTCCGTCGCTTGATATGTATCGTCGAGTGTGCTTCATTTCTGAACTGTGAAAGAAAAAAGTACGATAAAATGTTAAATCCTCGCGAAGTAATCACTTGTTAAAGATTTTAGTCCGAAGTTTCCTTCATTCCGAAGTTTCCCCGACCTACGGTACCTAAAAAGTATAGGTACTAAAACCTTCATTTCCATTGTGTAATCTCTAGAGATTTTTGATAAAATTTTGAATAACTTCGAATTTTACGACGACACTTTGCGATAATTGAAATTCTTTTTAAGGGGCATGTGGTTTTGAGGGGTGTCCTGGTAGTTTGGTTTGGATTTTCTTCAAAAGCAGTTGAAAAAGACTGCTCTTTTCTTACTTCTGATTCAATATCGATAGAAAAAAATTAACATTGTACTCATAGAAATTACCCAATTAAACATCAACAAAATTTTGGCGCCCCCTTGAAAAACTCTTTTGGCGCCCCTCTCAGATCTTTCTGGGTGGTGCACTGCACACCCTGCACCCCCTGCCAGGCCGCCACTGCCTGCACACCCCTCTATCACAGCCCCAGTGGAACTTTTTTCCTCAGTGGAGGATAAATATTCCTGCAATTTTTAAACATTGAATTTCGAATGGGGATAAATTTGAAGACAATTTTTCAATGGGGCTAGGGTCCAAGCGGGTTTATGACGCAGAGGTGTACTTGGAAATTGAATAAAATTTTGAAGTAACATTTACAAGGAACTAATCATCTCTAGCCATTTCCTTACTTTTTCTCATAGTTTATCAAAGGTTTTCCAAAGTCACAAAGAATCACTCTAGGAAAGTAAAACCAAGGGTATATAAAACACGGATCAGATATAACGATAACTGCGAGAGATTTGAGACGATTAGAGCAGTAGTAAAAATGTTTCTATAAATTAAAGAATTCTATCAAAACGTTTAGACTATACAAATTAAAAACAAAATCAACATCGACCCTCTGTGAAATAAAAATTATCCAAGGCAACAAAAGATGTTGAAACACCCTGTTGTCCGATAATTGTGAGTGATGATTGAGGCTCTACTTTGACGGTCAATTTAGCCTTAGTCCACTTATGTTTATAGTCTAGCGTCTCCATCAAAGTCCTTGGGTTGGGGTGCTTTGCAGCCATGCTAGGTTGTGCTTTCTCGTGAACTGTCAGTCGTCCATGTGTGATTTGATAAACAAAATGAAAACACATCTCTCCGTAAGACTTTAATCCACCTTCAGGTAATACCAATTGCCATGGCAACCAAAGTTTAGCTCTATAGCCTCTGTAAGGGACGTTCACATATAAATATTTGGAAGAACCATTATAGCCTTGTTGTGGGCCGTTTTTGTTTATTCCAACGGCCCAATCTCCCGTATCTCCGAAGGGTTGATTCCACCAATCACATTCATCCTTCTCAAAATCACATTCAAAATATCTTCGAATCTTTTTCAAAGTAGGTTTCCTACCGCCATTTTGGACGATATCTTTATCCTCTCTGACGCAAAATTGACAAGCTTTGGCACAATTTTTACGCATGTAATTATGGTATCGATGATCATGATGACAATAACCGGACGCTTTATATCTTGGACAGCGCACGTTCAAATCCTTACAGTTCGGATCTGCGCAGAAGAGACAAGACCGTCGACAATGCTTCTTCATGAAACTGAAATATTCATTGCCTGGTTGACAGTATTCTTTCCATGAAGGACATTTTATACGGATATCGTGACATGGTTTGTAAGCGATTTTCTTCGTTGGTCGAGGATAAGGCGTGATCAAAATTGAAGGACATAGATTACAGGTCCGTCTACAAATCTGGTACATATAGCTTCGGTAACCTGCTTGATGACACATACCGTTCATTTGCCAGTAGTAGCAAGCTGTCTCCCCACCTTCATCATAACAGTTGCCCCATTCTTGGCCTTCCACCAGGTGAAGACAGGGTAAGAGAAGGATGGTGAGTAGACCAAGCCACATCCTTGTCCACATTGAAGATGACAGATTATTCCTACAAATAAGAATTCGAGAAATCAGCTATTTGAAATTTACAATATAATCAAAATATCTATCGATCCATTTTTTTCCTCTTTCTCTCGATGACAGTTAAATGTTCTGTGTTTTTTTGAAAGCGATATGATGACCCCTCAATAAAATCAACACACAGAAGCTGACTGTGTAGTCACTTCGTATCAAAGCAAAACATTCAACAAAAATAGATGACAAACAAGAGGCTTTGACTAAGAAAGCGTTTAGAAGAAAAGAATGATTCTTTCAAAGGCTAAACACACATAACAAAACTGTGTGACTGTATATCCATGTCAATATTCCATAAAAAAGAGTAGAGAATATTGTAAGATGAGAACTTTCGGTTCTGTTTTTTCTTTGAGCGGAAGTGACGAAAGATAGAGGGTGAGTGACCAGACCCTATATAGCGGTCGCTAAGTTATTCAAGATTGACGAACTCTCAGAAAGATTGACGAGTGAGCTTTGCTGACAGCGAAAAGTAAAAATATAACATATTTAACACATTTAACCACAATTAGTAGGGGTTTTAAAGGTTCCTCAATATCGAATTAGCGACAACTTCTCCGCCCGAAATACCTTACGTACAAAATAAGCTCCAAATACCATCACCGAATACATTTTCCAAATTGTATTTTAGGCCTATTTCAGCAAGGAGGTTTTTCAAAGGGGCGCCGAAATACAAAGGGTGCAAAAAGACGCCTCTTACTAATTTCGGCGCCCCTTTGCTCTTTTGCACCTTTGCACCTTAGGTATGGCAATATTTGGCCAAAAAGAGATGTTAAAATGCCCCAAAATTTTAGTGCTCGCTTTGCTCGCATTATTTTTATAAATATATTTATTTTTTATAGGGGGCGCCAAAATCAAAATCTTCTGAAATTGCCTCCCCAGTTTGCACGAATTTTAGTCAACCCACCACGCTACTGCAGTTAACTGTAAAATTCAGAATTACATTTTACACACGTTGTAGCGAGCACCCGTAATAACAATTAAGTAAAGACTTTCTTGGATTCTGGGGTTTATCAAAAAAAAAAGTGTTCAATTGTCACATAGTAATGTGGGTTTTCTTTTGAGGTTACACATACCCATCTAAAGATCCTCTTCAAAACCACAAGAAAGAGTTCTTTCAACGTTTTAAAGTTGATATTTGGGTTTTCAAATCACAATTTGTATAAAGTTCTTTAGAATTCGGAAGTTTAGAGGTTTAGAGTATCCGTGCGGTCCTTTTATGCAAAGATTCGTACTACCGTGAGTATCCAGCGATTGAATAATACACGGTGATATGACAAATCGTGATTCTATTCAGTACGAATTTAGCGAATACGATAACACTAACAGTCACGGCAACCGTCCAGTGATCTAAGAGAATTCAAAGGGTAAGTAGACAAGTAAACCACGTCGTTGTATTTCGCTGCAGAATAAACTTTCAATCGGATCTATTTTTTTTTATATGTTCACTGAATATGTTCACTTTCCAATCCACTCTCCCGCAGCAATTTCTATTTTTTATAAGAACTCTTTATTATAAGGACTATTCCCATGTTCAAGGAAAGACAGACGCTTGCTAGTCTAAGGGTAAGTAACTGTGAACTTCTCCAGACCTTCTCTATAGGATGGTTATGCCTCAGGAAAAAATCCCCTAAAATCCCACTGGTGGAACATCCTTTTTTTGGAACATTTCTTTTTTCCCCAGGCAAAATCCTACGGGCAAAATTTTTTGAAAATTTCAAACTCATTTTCAGACAACATTATCAAGTATACCATTCGAAAGCTCTCGAATAACTATATATAGAAGACTTTTAAACGGGCGGTATAGCCGATTTCATTACCTAACTCAAGATAAATAGACGATATCGCGTTTAGATAAATGCAATGTCTTCTGGTTTCTCGGGGACCCTCAAGGGAATTATAATCTATTCCAGATCATTATATAATCGACATTATTATTCCTTTGAGAGTCCCCGAGAAACCAGAATGCATTGCATTTATCTAAACGCGATATCGTCTATTCACGAAGAAGATGCTATATATGGTCAATTTTAGACCAAATTGTGGCGAAAACTTGGGCATGAAATATCTCGAGTTAGGTAAGGAAATCGGCTATCAAAAAATTTCGCCCTTAGGATTTTGCCTGGGGAAAATAGAAATTGCACAAAAAAGGGATGTTCCACCAGTGGGATTTTAGGGGATTTTTTCCTGAGGTATAAGCATCCTATAGAGAAGGTCTGGAGAAAGTTTCAGCTAGATCTTATTTTTTTCCTACAAACAGCCTGTATTTTTGTAACACGACCACACTATTATCACTGTGATGAAAACCTCTGAGGAGGTTTGCGGCTGTTGTAATTCATCTCTAATTATTCAATTATTCATATCTGCGAAAATTCTACACCTCTTGTCAAATATTAGCCAGGAAATCCTCAGCCATCGCGAGCCAGCGAAGCCGAAACCCGGTCTCTGTTTTAACCAAACAGCTTGTGCAGCACTTTCTTGCCTGCAATCGACTTTTGGTGATACCCAGGTATCCCTCGCCAGCTTACAACTGCTTCGCTGCCTGGCTAGGGCTGATGGTTCCATCGCTTGTCAAATAAAAAAACAAAACAAAAAAAACAAGGACTCTCTTTTGGAAAAGTGTAAAAACCATGTAAAAAGGGGTATCAAATTAGGCAATTCAGTAGATTTTAGGTAATTTTTTAAATATTTTATCAGTTCAATTTCAGGATTTTTGACGAAAAAATACTACAAAATTAAGAACTATTAAATAATTCTGTAATAACAATATTTACAGCATAAAACCAATTCATGTGCGATATGATTCCTGTTTTTCTTTCCATAATCTATAATAGACACAAACCGCATCCAAAATGTCTGGTAAAAATAGTGACAACTGATCATAAAGAATGCAATGCAGTTTTCATACAAGAATCCATAAATCTCAATAATAAATCACAGAAATTGTGTACCTTAAAGGAAGAAATTTTGGCGGGAATTTAATTTGGCGGATGGCCGAGAAAGTTTTTTCAGAGGGAATTTAATTTGGCGGATTGACGAAAAAAACTAAATTTGGCAGGAATTTAATTTAGCGCTTGCTGAAAAATTTATCCTTAAAATGGCGTAAAAACAGCAAAAAAAATGCAAAAACACCTTAAAAGAGATCATTTTTTCAAAAAGTTTAATTTGGCGGGAATTTAATTTGGCGGATGGCGGAAAAAATAAATTTTGGCGGGAACTTAATTTGGCGGATTCTGGCCGAATCCGCCAAATTTTCTTTCCGCCAAAATTTCTTCCTTTAAGGTATCTTTTCCACAAGGGGAGTTGACTTTAAAGTGATGGCGCTATTGTAAGATTTTGGAACGCCACTCAATTTGACATTTCAGGGACATCTCAATGAATTTTAGCAGATTTGCCAAAATTGCTAAAATTTCTGACATAAAAGTATGGAAAAATATTTGTTAAGTAAGATCTCCAGGATCTCCAGAAGTATTCTAAATTTAGCCTGCTTTTTAGGGACCATATACTTGACACATTTACAAAAATAATTTTATAAAAAGTAAAAAATCATAAAAGTTGTTAATTTTTTCAAAAAATCATTAAACAACTTAAGACCATTGCTGAGCCTGGCTTGCTGAATTTCAAGGAATTTAGGTCAAAATAGTAAAAATGACTGAAATACAGTACCCCATCTTGCCCTGAAGATAAGAAACGAGATAATAATAATAATAATAATTTAATGTTAAAAAGGCTAAAAATAAGTACAGCCGGACATTAACAAAAATTTACTGAGAACGTACGGAATACTAAACTGACTATATCATCAATTGTCATTCGAGTTATTGCGTCGACAGAGTTGAATCCATATCGTTCCAATATCAAATAAACAATTAGAAAAAATATGCTAGACGTTTACTACCAGACATCCAGACTACCAAACATAGCTCCTAATTTTCTATTTTAGCATATATATAGCGCCAAGTAGAATACCCGCTAAGGCGCTTGCCGTGAATACAGTTGAGCTTCCTTCTCCATCGGTGACGTCAACCTATAAATAATTTTAAATCAATCATTGTAACTCTGGTGTACCTTTCAATCTAGCTTTTGGAATAAACCAAGCAGGCTGCGCAACTTATTAAGGAAATAAGTGGCTTCAAACCTCAGAGAATCTACTGTCATACATAAACGGGAACCAGGTTATTCCAGTCAAGAATTCATCAAATAATCGGTCAGGTCAACAACAACACATTATGAAGTTTTACCTTGTTATGAAATATATTATCCTCAATCCAGTCTTGATAGTGCGATAAAACACAAGCATTGACTTCTATTAATCTTTCAATCTGATCGTTTTTCATGTTTTCTTCGAAATATTCACAACATATCAGAAGGGTGACAAAGACGATCCCAATGCGCCCTATGTGTAATAACTGTAGTATATGCGTTGTTATGATGGAACGATAAAATCCGACGATGTCTTTACTTTCTCGAATTAGTCCTTTAAGTTTATTATATAAGTCAGCATCTTCCATCTTTATTGTATCATACATTTGGATTACTTTTTCATAGAGCTTATCACCGAGAGGGAATTTCTCAAATCGTTCACTTCTCGTATCGGCGAAATGTTTGTTGACAATGTATGCCGTCAGATAACGAGCACGGAGAAAAGAATCAATGTTCTTTCTAAAAGAGAGAGAAAAAAAGAAGATTTTCAATATCGGTAATTCTCCAGCGTACTTTTAGGGAACTAGTCTTGGCACTAATCTAGACTTGGTGAATTTAGCGAGATTTTGTGTTTTCGCCAAAACTTAAAATCGAAAACGGAAAGCGGTTTTGTTTTAAACTTCTGTTCACATTCATTTCAACTGACGTTTTTATACACACCTGTCTACGGGTGCACCTTCTACACAGTTTAATAATGCTTGTTTGTTTGCTATACCATTCCATGCCTCCATTGCTTTCAACCTTGAAAAAGAAGATAAATAAATGAACATGAGCATAACACTCGAGGACATTGAAAGAGCAATGGTCAGCGGAGCCCGAACATCGTGGCCAGCCCAATGGCCCGTTAAAGTGCTTATAAATATCTACCTACATTCTTGCACTCTTCTTGTTTTAGAGGAATGACATGTGGCATTTTTTTCTGAGCACTTGCTAAGCCAACCACAGGAAAATATAAGAATAACCGATACACAAATATTTTGTACCTCTTATGTTTCGGATCAAAGGTCTTTTGCCAATTTTCGAAGATTTTTTTTCATGTTATGTCTAGGAACGTTTAACTCTTTCAGGACGGCCCCAGCTAATTTCGTTCCATTTGGAACGATACTTTTGGGCTGCCGTAACTTTTTTTGAAGACCTAATTTAGAAATTTGGGACGCTGAAAGGATAAAAGATAAAAAGAGCTTTCCAACGAAAAATGACCTATTTAGATCTTTAGATTGCTCCAAAGCTGAGATAATTGCATCTGAAGTTGGAACTTCTAAAAACGAAAAAAATCTACTTTTTCAATTTTCGTTGCCCTGAAAGAGTAAACCAATTATTGACTTACTTAATATCCTTCGTCAGGTTGTGGTCTTTAAGTTTTGCCAACAACTTTTCTGAGTTGGGTTCCATTTTTCTCCAGACTTTTAGTTCTTTCAACTGCTGATGATCGAATGTATCCATGTTTTGAGAGAAAGTTTCAACCATTTGGCGGACTGAAACTTTATTTTGATCAAAAGAAGAATTTAGTTTGTTAGTGTTTTGATGATTGAATGTGATGATGGAGAGATTGGATGTAGCACGCCCAATCATCTCTGGCAATAAGTAATGCTCCCAAGATTCTTCCTCGTCCAAAAACAATACAACCTAAAAATAAACATATCTAATTATGATACTGTACCATAATTATTATGGGCCAATTCCCATGTTACTTCGTTGGCATATATACATAAAAAGTTCATTCGCTTTAAGCATGCACTCTTCTCTGCTGTCATGTCAAAGCGACTCTTTCAGTACTGAAGAGGGTGTGCTGCAGAGGTTATAGAATTGACCCTACGTGGCATTCTTTTTTAAAAATGTTGCAAAAAAGTGATCCTAAATGAAATTAAAAGTTTCCCCAGCATTTTCTGCTTCCATCATAAAGTTAAAGGTAAGAAAAGCTACCAACTCCTTTTTGCCTAAATATATATTTTGTTATTGATTACGTGTTCGTTCTGAAGCCCGCGACATCCACGATTGTCAGTCAATAAAACACAATTCTTTGAAGTGATCCATGTATTATAAATCCATTGCTTCTCAAGGCAATCCACCGTGGTGAAAGTCAATCCTCCAAAGTACGGAATTACATCCAGTCCAAGAAGCAAGGAAGCTTCAAACACCTTTGCTGCAGATTCCAAATCGTTACAAAGAAACAAACTTCTCTTCCAAAATGGATTAGCTACTTTCAGAATTGCACTTGCCAGGAGGGCTAAATTTGATCCAGTTGGTAATCTAAGGAGCGAAGGATTTATCCCTTTCATCAAATGACCACATCCAGAGTTTTCGTAAAACTTGAATTCAGTTTCTAATATCAAACGTTCCTCTGTCAAGTCTATTTTGTTTTGAGTTTGTTTAAGGATTCGATCGATTGACCCTTCAACATCGGAAAATACAGCTGCGTTGGAATTTGAATCATTCACTCCAGAATCAACCACATCTAGATCAGATGTTTGCAGAGAAAGTGAAGATTGCTGTTGGCTATTTTGCTGAGAAGATTGACTTTCAAGCATCGGTATTTCACCTTGGTTCACAGTTTTCTCCGGAGATTCAGCCAAATGAATTGAAGGTTCTTGGTAACGATTCGAGACATTCTCAATAAACTGTGTCGCCATTTCGTTGAGAGCTAAGATATTGGCCGACAAGCGCATTATTTTACCGAGTTCTATAAAGGTGATTCTTTCTTTCAGCTTTTCAAAATGACGAGTTGAGATTTTTAAGCTGGCGGCTTTCACTTTTGGAGATTTAAAAGAACGGTATTTGCGAATGCTTTGTGTTGAAATCACCAAAAATGACTGAGAAAGAGATTGGTCAACGAATCTGTCCAGAAAGGATTGTTCGAAATTTGATAACATTTCAGTATCAAACTCGTCAACAAACACGTGCAGTCTTTGCCCATCTTCAACTTTTGTAAGCAAATATTGCAGACAAGTGCTCAAATATGCCGTTATATGCCGCTTAGAAGGTACTTCATTGATATCGAAACATTGAATTTTGATACCAAACCTCTCCGTCAGCCTTTGGCAATACTTCTGCAAAGGAAATGGGAAATTTCATTGAGCATTCAGTAGCGAAGATAGCTATTTTAACTTACATGTTTGTCCTCGATACTTTTTTACGAAAACATTGAATTCAAGATAAATATTTTCATGAGTGAAACTAGTTTTGACCTCTCTATCCGGTAATTGGAGAGAAATAATAGGTGCAAATAGGTGCAAAATCTTCTTCCGCTTAATAGGGGTGTCCACCTGTCCGCCTTCTCAAACTTTTCTATACTATTTGACCAGAAGATGACCCGGGAAAGATATTTTGCCCGCTAATCAGAGGTGTCCACCATTTAAAGTCTTGGCTTTTGGAGGTTCTACTGTAGAATAAAAAAGGTAGAAGACAAAAAAAAGTACTGACCTCGCTTTCAACTTGGAGCAGCGAATACTGATCGAAGACGACATAGTAAACGACATCTTTGAGAGGATCAAGTGTTGGAAGTGCATTCTCCAGAATCTTCTGGCTTGTGATCGTTTTACCCGAACCATAGGGACCTAAGTACCAAAAGAGAATTTACTTCATTTTTGGATAGATAAGATAAGCATCTTAATTAGCTGTTGCTAAAGGCTCAAATCAAAAGAAGGACCCCAAATTTTGCAAAAGTATACTTGCTTATATTAAGCTAGAGAGATTAACTCTGAACAGCCAACTGATA
Source organism: Clytia hemisphaerica (assembly GCF_902728285.1). Classification (NCBI taxonomy): domain Eukaryota; kingdom Metazoa; phylum Cnidaria; class Hydrozoa; order Leptothecata; family Clytiidae; genus Clytia; species Clytia hemisphaerica. Next base: position 888,623 of record NW_027103562.1, on the reverse strand, counting down.
TCAGACATATATCATCAATCATTCCATAATTGTTATTGGAATTTTAAAATATAAGAAACGAGGGAAAATTTCGGGGTTAGTATTTAAACTGGAATCCTGATGACCATTATCTGCACTACTCGTACCAGTAATAAAAACTTGTTTCTTCACTAAAGCCAAATGTACAGCTTCCATTTGCTCCCTGTTTAGCAGCAGACTTCGAATTTTGATGTCTGTTGAACCGAACACAGAGGGTAGTTCCACGTCTTGCAAGGCTAACAACATCATCATTCTATTAGCATATTGGTAGAAATTGTGGGACAGGTTGTCTAATGAAATACATCGGATACCGTTCAATTCTTGGTGGATATTTTCGCACAACTAAAACAAAGATATAATCTTAAAATAACCATCAAATATATAGGGTGGGAGAGTAACTTAATTAAAACTAACTGTTTTAGAATTTTGAATAAAGTAGTAAGTTAACGAAGTTAAGCATAAAGTTATTTACGACGCAAAATTTGAGTTACGACCTAACCGACTCAGCCTGATCCCCTAGCAAAAATCTTTTTCAGCTCCTTATCAAAATCTATGCCACAGATAGCCAGCAAAAGGTCGCGTCATAGATCCTGTACGTCGTTAATAGCATCATATTATATAACCTCGCTAATAGCATTGAACTTAACAACTACATGATTACTAAATTCTTTCATTCGCCCGGATTCTACTTCTTTAAAGTCACAAATAATTTCAACAACTGTACCTGGAAATACCAATGGTTGAATTCCTCTTGATTTTCAAACTGTCGTTTGGTGATAACATTACTACGATAATACGCTCCGTTATCTACTTGCCATAATTGAAACTTTTCTAATACCCTCTCTTCGATGGTTGGACAACACACAGCTCCAACAATTGCTAGAGGTTCACCCATTGTACAATCTTTAGTCAACAAGTCAGAACAAACACGAACAAAAGCTTTCATATTCAAATTCAGATTCTGTAGATCTTGGTGAAAGCCAGCTTCGTTGGTTGCTTTGGAAACGGCTAATAAAATGATCAAATTCAGTGAGCCGTCGAAAATCATCAGGTATTCTTCGGAGCAAAGTGAGAATCCAAAATCTCTTAAATACTGTTGACTTAAACATTGATTAAACGGTAACAGGATTCTACGACGTTCAGAAAATGTTTCTTGGAACTTTTCTTGAAAACGATCGGCTAAGGCATGAGAAACGCTTTCTGGAGTATCACAGATATTCCACTTTGGTGGAAATCGAACGATTTTCTCTTCTGGCGTGAAATTCGTGTCCAGGTAATCATTTGCTTCAGCCAGGGATTTCCGAACTTTGCCAGCTCCTCGATGATACTGAATAACAGGTGGTTCTAAAGAATGAACTTCTGGTAAGAAATGATGAACATCTGTTTGAACGCCAAATGGATGAGAATTAACCAAAATGTTTTGATGATTGGTGACGTACGATAGTTGATTGACGTCTGAAAAACGAGAGAGAAAACCAAAAAAGAATTGATTTGAATTCTATAACAAGAAGCCGAAGCGGCATGAAGGCCCAGCTGACGTGGCAATAACCAAATGTCGTTTGTATTGGGTATATACCTTAAGAGAACCAATGTTCGCGGAATCGTATTTTTGCAATTTTAGGGTTTGAAAGAAAACATCGAATCTTAGAATCCTAATGCACACATTTTCGGCAGAGATTGAAATACAGAACATTCAAAAAGTTAAAAAAGTTCGAAAATTGGCTGAATGAAAAAAACCAAAAAAAAACAGCTGCCCTGGAAGCCTGGAATTCAATTCAAATTCAATTCAAATTCAAAACATATATTTACCCGAAGGAAGGGACACCAAGTTTAGAAACCTAATTACAAATGGTGCAACCTAATAAAGAAATGAAAACTATTAAAATAAAATAAAAGTTTCGTAAAATCTAATCTAAATAAAATCTAATGTTAGTCGTATGTTTTTTAAATATACTTTTGTTAAATATTTACATTTTTAGTTTTTTAGTGAAAAATATATACATCTAAGAAGCATTCTATGTGCAATTACTGTTCCTGATGAGGGGGCGGTCGAGGGGAGTATTTATTAAGGTAGAATTTTCGGACATGTGATACTAAGTCTAGTGGTTCAAGGATTTGGAGATTTTTGTCATCGTGATGCTCTTGTAAGTTATTCCACTGTCGTGAAGCTAGCCGTGTAAGCGAGTGAAGGCCAAAGGTTGTTGTGTTAACGTTTTTGATGAAGAGAAGGCTGATATGGTTAGCTCTAGTCTCAATGTCATGAGGGATTAAGGAAATGGAGAAAGTGGAAAGGCAATCGGATGGCAGATATCTGTTGAGATAGCGATATATAAACATGATGTTAAGAGTTTCAACAAGATCGAAGAATTTTAGGATTTTGAGTTCAGAGTAAGTTACGGTAACCGATGCTCTGGGTTCTTGAAAAGTTATAAGCCTGATTGCTGTATTTTGCAGGACCTGGATTCTATGTGTCACAGTATTATCACAAAGACCCCATGTTTGACAAGCATAGCGAATGTGAGAAGAGAAGATAGCATGGTATGTATACATTGATAAGATTTGGAAGAGGAAGGTAGTAACGAAGTTTGGAGATAGCTCCATTAGCTCGACGTAGTTTAGTGGCAACAACGGCAACATGTTGTTTCCAAGAGAGATATTCGTCCAGATGGACACCTAGGTATTTTATGGTTTTGCTTGGAGTGAGGCGTTGACCTGAGATTTCAATCCTTGGAATAGTGTCAAGGGGACGCCTGTTCGACCTGAAGATAATATATTCTGTCTTGCTGGCATTTAGAGATATTTTGTTTGCATTGAGCCAGCTGACGAGAACTCTGAGGTCAGAGTTTACTCTACCACAGAGAGACCAAACGGTTTGGGAAAGATTAAGGAGGTGTGTGTCATCAGCAAAATGATAGGTCTCAGAAGTTCTAATGCAATGATGGAGATCATTGATATATATAAGAAAAAGCAGGGGTCCGAGAACAGAACCCTGGGGGACACCATGTTTAATAGGTTTTAAGTTTGATTTTATTCCTGAAATTGAAACAAACTGGGATCTATTGGACAGGTATGAACTAAACCAGACTTTAGTAGATCCTCTGATTCCATAGTGATCTAATTTTGAGAGAAGAATTTCGTGATCAACGGTATCGAAAGCTTTTTGTAGATCGACAAATACACCACATGCAAACCCACCAGAGTCAAGGTGATTTCGAACTCGCTCTAGAATGTTCATCAGGGTGTGAGAGGTTGAGTGACCTTTTCGAAAGCCAAATTGTCGTGCATAAATTTGGTTAAATTGGTTGAAAAATTCAATAACTCGAGAATACATAATTTTCTCATATATTTTTCGATATTGGACAAGAGAGAAATAGGGCGATAATTTGATACTTCTAGTGGAGATCCTTTATTTTTTTGAAGACTGGAATTACTTTAGAAATTTTTAGTACATTGGGAAAAATTCCAGTTGTGTAGGATTGATTTATTAAAACAGAGAGAGGTTTAGAGATTTTATCTTGAAGTAATTTTAGGATTTTTATTGGAATACTGTTTGGTCCAGATGACTTAGAGGAAGAAAAGGACCCAATTATCTTAGCAACCTCATCAGAAGATGTAGGCCTAAGAAATATGGAGTTTTGGTTTCTGTGTTTAAGGAAATTGGAAAAGTTTTGAAAAGATGGAGGAATTTTTTCTCTGATATTATCAGCAATGGACGTAAAGAAATTGTTGAAGTGATTAGCAACTTTGTCAGGGCTAGAGTGGACCTGACCATCAATTGAAATGGAGATTTTAGAATTTTTTTGGTCCTTCGTTGAAATGATATCACGTACCCCGGACCAAACTTTTTTCATGTTTTTTGAATATCTTTGAAAGTATCTTGTGTAATAATTGGTTTTGCTTTGCTTACAGAGATTTACAATTTGGTTTCGATAGGTCGCATAAAGGTTGCCAAAGTGGTCAGCAATGGTTTTGGGATTTTGATTTGAGAGATTTTCGCTGGTAGAAGTCTCTCTTAGACATTGATTTAATTATTCCGGGTGTAATCCAGGGTTTGAGCTTAGATTTTATCTCACGTTTGGTGAGCCTAACAGTGGGCACATGCCGATCTACAAGCACTTTCATTTTATCATTGAACACGTTAAAGCATTTGTCAGGATCTAGGTCAAACCTGTCAAATAGAGCATTCCAGTCGATTGCAGTGTAGTCTTTGATAAAGTTGTCCTTATCAAATTTGGACCAATTTTGTTTTAGATATGGACCAAAATCCTTAATTTTGTTGTAATTAAGTTCAGGAAAGAGACAAAACTGAGGCAGATGATCAGAAATTGTATAGCAAAGATTTCCTGAGATTGTCATGGAGGTAGCAGGTCCAGAAAAAAATATTGTCAATCAGAGTTTTAGAGTGATCAGTAACCCTGGTCGGCACAAGAATATGAGGAAGTAGGAGGTTTGAACCTAGAATGTCCAGGAAGGAGTTGACTGGTTCTTCATCACATTTCAAAAGATTAATGTTAAAGTCGCCAAGGAGGAGAATTTGTTTTTTCTCCTTTGATAATTTGTGTATTAGAGGTTTAATATAGTTAGTATTGAAAAGGTCTATCGACATACATGGATGGCGATATATTGTTCCCACAACAAGGTTGCTTTGTGCAGGTCTAGGAATCTCTACGAAGATGGACTCAAGATTTTTAGCTAGATAGCAGATGCTATCTAGATCTTTCCTTGGAACTGGAATAAGGGATCTAGAAATGTAAAGGGACACTCCTCCAGCTGTTGACTCAGTAGGGGTGAAGAATTTTTTGTAATTTTCTAAGGGGAAATCGTGTTCCCCCTCTTTAGGGTGAGCAAGATTTTCATCATCAGTTGTATTTCTTGATTCAGAAATACCTATAAAGTCAAAATTAATGTTGAGCTGAGATAAAAGGGTTTGAAGTTTGTCAAAGTGTTTGGAGATGGAAGATATATTGAGGTGAAATGCTGAGAGACCCTCAGATTTGTGAGATAGAAGCGAATTAAATTCTTCACATGTAGTATAAGAGCAAGTGTTAGATTGGAATTGTATGTCATCAAAATTTTCATCATTGTCGCTGGTTGTTATACCAGTAACTATGTCATTAAGGTTAGAGAGGATAGATTTAAGGTTTTCATTGAGACTAGGGCCGCCAGCATCAGGCTGCTGTATGCTTTCTTCTGGGGGGAGGGGAAGGGCATTATTGATACAACGTGGACAATACCAGTTGTCATTATTATTATCCTCGCTAAAGGATTGGAACTCTTCACGACTGAGGCCCGAGCATTTTTTTTGGTGAACCCATAGGTCACAAATATCACATTGAATGCAGTTGCAGTTGTTGCTAACAGACTTGAGGCATATTGAACAGTTGTACATACAGAAGGCTTTTAAAACAAGTTCAGTTAAGGATAAACAAGATAAAAAATAAAGTTTAAATCTTACGGCAACAAAGAAGAAGTGAGAACCATATTGAAAAAAGTTATTTTAGTACAGATTTTTTCTTTGGTGTCGGTGTCTTGAGGGAAATCAGTTGCATGTTCATGATTGAGGATAAGGTGTCTGAAGTCGTCCTCAGACTCGAATGCATGTACATTTCTGCCTCTGAGGTTTCTGTTGGAGAAGCAGACCTTGAGGTTACCCTCAATGTCACTAAAGACAAATTTAATCGAGCTGATACTTTTCAGCAGAATGTTGACACAGTCGTAAGGTTGAAGATCGGGTTTTGGTTAGCGATGGACGTGCAGTGATTCCTCTTTTTTTGAGATCATTGCGGTTTTTGTAGATTCTGGAGACCACCGAATGTTTGTCAAACCTCATAATGTATGATTGTTTGCCATTTAGAATGGGCCCAATTGGATGGGCTTTGTCGAACCCAGTTATGATTTCGTCATCATCTGGAAAAGATTCTATTAGAATTTTCTTGGCTTTAGTTGTCTGCTCGTCAGGCGTATCTTTCTGTGTAGCAGCCACACCGTCCATCACAATACAATTCCTTCTCGAGTATTGTTCCTGTCGGTGCAATTCATTTCTCAGGTGTGACGATGTTATCTTTGAGATAGCCAGGGCAGATTGATTGATGGTCAAGTCTTTCTTCAAAGATATAACCTCCTTACCAAGAATGTCAACTTTGTCAGATAAGTAGTCTACTTTTGTTTGTAGCGCAGCAATAATTGCCCTAAGTTCCTTGGGACTATTGGATAAAACCACTGCAGGTGACATTGGTGTAGAGTTGATTGATGTTGAGAGGTCAGGTATGAGTTCAGTCGGTTCTTGGTTCTTTGATGATTGTTTGGTTGATGATCTGAGGTTTTTGTTTGATGATGTAGATTTTTTATCTCCTCCAGCCATGGTTGAGTTTATGATAAAATTGGTTGAAGACAGTTGAAGCAAGTTATTGATAGTTATTAATGCAGTTTCTTTGAATATTGTATGTTGAAGGATTATGCAGATTATTGCAGATAGTTGTAGATACTTTGAAGCTGGAGGAAAGTTAGTTTTTCAAATTGTTCTCAAAATTTTCGTAGCTAAGCTGCCATCTTGTTTCGTCGGCTGCCGTGAAAATCAAGGAAGGTCAGTAATGATAAATGATACGCAATATATGTATATAATAGATTTACTTTATGTTTTTGTTACTAGTATGAAAGAAAAAATCGGTTTAAATAAATTCACAAACTTCAAATGTCAAATGTTGACCGCCAAAGTTCAGAAATATCAATTTAACACGTAGCATCATGAAAAACATTCCAAACTTATTCAAATTTACACTCATATGAGCTGCATTTTAGTATCCTTTAATGAGTTACAGCATAAGTTTACTTGGGAAAATTCTCTGTCAGGTTTGAAAAATCCAGCCACCGTCCGTTTAGAGCGATAAATCCAAAATTAACCATTTTCACGGCGTAGCATCATGAAAAACATTCCAAACTTATTCAAATTTACACATGAGCTGCATTTTAGTATCCTTTAATGAGTTACAGCATAAGTTTACGTGGAAGAATTTTCTGTCAGGTTTGAAAAATCCAGCCACCGACCGTTTAGAGCGATAAATCCAAAATTGACCATCTTCACGGGTAGCATCATGAAAAACATTCCAAACTTATTCAAATTTATACATGAGCTGCATTTGAGTATCCTTTAATAACTTACAACATAAGTTTACGTGGAAAAATTCTCTGTCAGGTTTGAAAAATCCAGCCACCGACCGTTTAGAGCGATAAATCCAAAATTGACCATCTTCACGGGTAGCATCATGAAAAACATTCCAAACTTATTCAAATTTACACATGAGCTGCATTTTAGTATCCTTAAATGACTTACAACATAAGTTTACTTGAAAAAAGTCTCTGTCAAGCTGGAAATATAAAACTCCAACATCCAAATGCTACCACTTGCTCCCTGACCTGACTCCATCCATCTTGAAAACATTAAAAAATACTTTGCCATAAAGAGAATGAAATTTGACTTTACTACCAATTCAATCCAATATAAGAATAGGTCAAACATCGTGCGGGTAGGCGAAGCAAAAATTCTAAATCGGTCGCTGGTTTAGCCTGGACTACTGGACTTGTTAATTTATTGCGCGCACAGGCTCCGACAAAGCCAAAATCTTTTTAGTCAGTTGCTTTTTAAAGGCCCACTTGCGCTGCGCGGCTGGGCCAATAAGTTGCTGGAGACGCCAACAATGAATATAAAGAAAACGAAGACATGAATGATTCTCATTCTTAAAAATCATAGAGTAGAAATAAGAAAGAAGTTGATTTTTGGAATCAGACTAACCAACAACGGTGACGGCATTTAATGTGTGAGACGTGAACAGATTGTTTTCATTATTACTGGTCACAAAGCGGACATCCGTTGTTGTGCATTCCAGCCCTTCAATCGATAAAACGTTTCCATCTTTGATCACTTTAAAAGTGTTGACATCCTTCCATTCAGAATCTTTAACACTTTTGATTTGAACCACTTTCACTTCTTCATCCGGAACATTGTATATGAGTAGACCACAGTTTGTCTTCTGATAATAACAAGCTTCAACCCTTAGGAATATCAAAATGAAGCAACGAGTTGTAGAGAAACAAGCGATAATTTTATGGCGGAGCCACCTGATTATTTATTTAAAACATATAATTGATATTTACGTGAGCATGACAGTTGAAACAATCATTCAGAACACAAATAGTCACGATTTATTAAATTTCATCGTTTGTTTTCATCATTGACTGTCTGTCCCCCGTACCCATTGGGGTGGTATTAAGGGGAGGGGGTTGGAAGGAGGAGAAAATCTATCTCATCTATAATTTGAGTAATTTGGTTAGGAACATTGATATAAGCTTATAAATATCGATTCTTATGCAGTCTTATGGATAAAGATTCAATTTTAAGGTGAAAAAAATTTTTTGTAACAATTTGCTTCAGCTATCTTTTACCAATGCTTGTAACTTTCATGCAGAAAATCAGCAAAAATTAATCCAGTTTTCTACAAAGCCTTTTTTAGCTGGAGTTTGCCCCCCCCCCATCCACCAAATTCTTTCAGAAAATCGGGCTTTATTTTCGAGGGCTTTATAGTTATGCATCTTTGTGCAAAAAGTCATAAAGAATGAATGAGCCAATCTCGAAAAAGGCTAATAATTAAGTAAAAAATATCAATATTGGGAATTACCATTTTGCATCATTTAGCAAAAAATCAGAAAAATCGAGTGAGCCAATCCCCAGGCATACATAGGTTAATTTAAAGGACCCTCCTTAAAGTATGTTACAGAGATAAGTACACGTGCATAAAATGATAAAAAGAATAGAAATTGACGAAAAGGTCCTACAGCACTTCACTTGAAATCATGATTCCAAGACTTTTCACGAATCGATCGGAAGTAAACGAACCTGAAAGAAGATGCAGTGCACGTTAAGCTTTAATTAATGAATTTAGCAGTACTGCTCAATATTGGAGAAGAAGACCTTTTTCAAATTAATAAAACCCTACTCATGTCGAGCAAGCGTAAAAAGCAAATACTTTCTGCCAACTCTTTCCAATTTCATTAACAAAAATTAAAAGAGCTGTCATTTTTTTTAAATAAAGATCGATAAGCATCTGACTTACTTAGATCCAGATTATCTTGAACAAAATGAACAACATTGCCATTGGTCTCGAGCACCAACAATCTCAGTGATATCTTAGAATGACCACAATCAAAATTCTTCAACACAACACTCAAATTGCTGGTTGTTTGAAGATCAAAGGAGTCTTTTGGCATATTCATCCATTTACTGAATACATTGAATTTACATTGGAGCGCAGACTCTTGGTGCATTACCGGTAGATCTGATGAGAATGTTAACGAATCTTCGCTGATTGATTTCAGATTCAACCTGAAAAAGAAGAATCACTTTAAGGTTCTCAAAAATTCAAGAAACGTGTTTAGTGTTCTTCTGAAGTATAATTATCCCTCACTTTTTCATAATATTGATAATACTGAAATTAACATGACAAACCCGACTTTTCTTTTGGCTTCATTGAATGCAAACAACCTGCCGTCTAGATATACATAATCCATTGATAATTCTATAGGAGAAAAGAAAATCAAAATGTTTTTTTCCGTGTAGCAAATTTCCAAAAATATGCTTTAAGCAGTATATCAAAAAATATCCCCAATATTACCACATTTTTCGTCCAGAAAATTGAGTTTCAAATGCAATGGCACAAATGTAGCACAAGATGGTTGGGTTTCTCTACCTTGAATCATTTAACTTTCAAATTTGGAGTATTTGCCACCGAATAACAGCGGTTAAAAAGTGCTTGAAAAAACCCTGACCCCATGTTTGATTCATGGAATAGCACTCTACCTTTATTTTTGTTCTCCAAAGCCAACTGTAGATGCTCTAATTTCTCTGTAGCTGTTTGTTCACCAAGGATGACATTGTGGTAATGCTGCAGATTCTCACCAACTACTGGCAACAAGAATTGACTGGATTTACGAAGAGAAATCCACAATTCCATCTTTTGATCTTCTAATTCATTCTGAGTGATGAACTTCTTTTTCACCAAAACCTCTAGACAATTTAAAGATAATCCATTAACAATTTCCCATATATCAAGCCAGCTATTGGAAAGTGGAAAATCTTCTAATACTGGATTTCCAAGGGCCAACTTCTTGCAGAGATCCTCAGTTATATGAGAAAGAGAATTCCTCAAAGCTCTGGCGACGTCCACAAACTTGTTAATTGTGGCAAGTTGACAGTTAACTGCTGGACAGGAATTTTTACAATCTCCATACTTGCAATTAGCTTTCTTGGGGCAGTGATTTCGAACATTGGTAATGTTAATACCACAAACACAAAACTGATGGAGACAATCTACACAACATCCGAACTCTTTCAATAACGACTTTACGGATGTTTTAGATCTTGAAATGAAATTTGTTTTGACCAAAATCACCAGCACTGAAATATCCAATTCTTTAATTTCGATGCTGGTCTTTGAAAGTCCAGTACGTTTATCATAAAAATGTTTCTTATAATGTTCATTGTCATGAATGTTTTTCTTGCTTTTGAATTTATGTTGATTTTTGGAGATGACCTCAGCTAAACCGATATTCAAGTCAGCTTTGTTGATGCATTCGTCGTTCAAAGTCAATGCAACCTTTAATAACAAAACCAAAATCTGATGTAGAATTTGTAGAACGTATCTAATTCGGATTTCAATTTCATGTAATGCCATTGTCAGCTGTATCCATTGACAATGCCTTTGTCTTATTTTTTTTCTAAACGAGAAAAATATTTAAAAGGGCTTATTATTATTGATTGGCTAAGGAAGAACATTATTATAATGGGTAACAAGCTGGGATGTTTAGCACTTCTCTCATTCATTCTCAGTCTCGTCTCGACTGCAGTCCAACCACGATGATGACGAATTAATTATAGATAATAAGCCAACAGGAAAAAGATGAAAACGTCTTAATAAAAGTCATTGATTCTCTAAAAGTTGTAACTGGTAACAAAACGAAAACAAATAAAATAGAATAATTATTTACAAATCAATACAGAAAATTTACCCTACTAAATTATGCATCACAACACCTAAACGTTCTATAAAAATATCTAAATAATAATTATCCCAAAATTTCATTTTATATACTGATTCTATGATAATATTCATTCATTTTTAAATTGAAAAAAAAAGCCAAACTTGGTCAATGTTCCCCTTAAAGCGCTTACTAATTTCTATTAGAAATGGAGCTTCAAATTGTACAGCTTATTCTCTAGTGCATTTTGGAAACTGAATCAAAGTATATTTCATTTCAATATAGTGACGTTATTGCACTGATGCAAGATAGGAAGTGAAACTAATTTGCTGCAACTTAGTTCGAATTGCAGAGAGTTTGAGCTTATAAAAAGTTTAATAATAATTCCCTGATAAGCAGTGAGAATTAGTTAAATTATACAAAGGTTCGAGTAATGGAGGTTGAAACTAGCAAGAGACCCTCTTATGTATAAATGTAAAAATGCAAAAATTCATTTGCTAACTGATCAAAAACAAATAAAAAGATTTCATTTGATTTTCCATCCTTTCCATTTTTCAAAACACGAACCACTTGATATCAATTTTACCATGGATGCGTCAGAATAAGTTTGAAGAAATTCGGGTACAGAATGGTCACCATCTTTTGAAAAATATTCCAACGTTAAAGGTAACAGAGGATAACCTTCACACGACAACTCAGTACTGCTGAACCCATATTTCCGTTTAATATGGATAGGGTTGACATGCTTGTTCAGTAATTCTTGTTTCTCGCTCATCACTTCAATGATTAAGGAGTACCCAACAGAAATCATTTGACAATTTGACAATGTGGGTTGAAAATGAAAAATGTCATCTTTGAGCGGTATAACTTCGTTTGACACAATCTTACTTTTGGGAAGAACTAACAACAAAATTGGTGTACTGACTTCAATATATCTTAAAATCTTTCCAGTTTTTGAATTTTCTGTTTGTTGTACAAGCAATATTCGGACAGTCAATTGCTTCTTGGTCTTATTTTCAACATGAATAGTTAGATCTACATTGTCTTTGTGTTTGAAAGCTGGTTTATCAAGGGTCACTGATACAGAATAAGATTTCTTGGAAAATTGACTGATTGATTTCGGTATTTTCCCATTATCATGTACAACAATTGGTAGCCTGGTATACAAGGAAGCTTTTTTTCCATTCAATTGTAAATTAAAAACGTCAGCTTTCAATTCATAGGATACCATGACATCATCAGAATTAAATGAGGGAGGTAATAACTTCTTTTCTTTTGCCAAATTGAATTCAAATTCCACAACGATACCAGATGAGGGACCTTTCAAAATGACTGGAGAAGATTTCTTATCATTGTTCCCGTGTAGAATCTGACTTTTGAATAAAAACATCTCCCCATTTCTATGAATAGTACCTGTATTTTTATACTGGCACGCACCAACAAGTACGATCAAGAGTTTATCGAAAACAACTTTGTCACTGATATCAGGGAAGGATAAATATACAAAACCTTTGATTATATCAGTGCTGGTGTAAGCTTTAAAGGATTCTGAGATGATGGTTAGAATAGCCTTCATTCCACCTACTTGACCTTTTTTAACAGTCAACCGTTTGTTCTCATAACATTGTTTCATTGGAATGTATGATTGCAGCCCATCAGCTTTCAATTCTTTCACAGTCACAGTGAGCGGCAATAATGGTAAACCTTGATCTGAGTAGACTCTGAGGTATCGTTTAAACAATCCATCATCATTTCTTTCAATGATTATGGGTATGAAAAGTTCATAAGATTGACCTTTAAACTGAGCCAAAACACTAACAAGGTATTTGACTTTTATGTGATTGCTATTATGTATTGAAGGCTGAGAAGTAAATATTGTATCGTCCAAAAGAAATGAATATTTGGAAAGAAGAATGCCAGTTACGGGGTCAGACACAAACTCTCCGATGAATTCTTTGACAATTACAGTTTCAGTTCGCTTATCAGCAAAACACAAGACTTGCTGAATCTGAAAGTTCATCAAAACTGTTGAAGAACTATTCAGATCGAGATAAAATTCAATAGCCACACTTTCCCCGGTGCTGAAAACAGTCTTTTTCAGACTTGCATAAAATGTCATTAAATTATTATTGATAGCTTCTTGAAGTTGTGCTGCTGGTTCTTTGATAACATTTGGCTCCTCAATAACTTCAACAGGTAGATTGACGTTCAGATCACAAAGTTCACCACAAAGATTCAGTTGAACCAACTCAGCTTTTACCTCATAACAAATTGTGACATCATTAGAATTGTAGGAAGAAGCCAAAGGAGGTGGTAATTCTATCATAAAAGGTACTTTCAATGGCAAAGACTGATTTAACTGATGATGAAAAGTTGAAAAATTCTCAGAATCATCTTTAAGAATAAGAACTTGTTCGGTAATGAGATTTGTAACAACATTCTTTTTACTTGGAGTGATCAGATGAGGTTGACTGATACTTTGTCGAAGTGATATTTTTAAAGAGTCTAAATTTAATTCTTCACCAGTGTCATTGAAATTAATGTACACAAATCCTTTGATGCTTTCTCCAGCTCTAAACAGTTGGCGATCTTCGTCTATAGAGATTGTAAACATGGCATGTTCAGCTTTTGTATTACTGACTGGCCAAACAGTCTTCTGCGACATATTTGTATCATATCTTTTATTTCTTTAACAAATTTTCTTTGTATTCATTCAACTGTCAAACTTTTCCATCTAGATAGAAAACAAGAGAAAATTTGTCACAGCTTGCGTTATTGCTAAAAAGGGTGAGAGGGGGTAAAATGAGGTAACAGGGGATAACACAAGGCAACAGGGGGTAACAAGTTGAAAATGGTGACTCTAAGAGGTCAAAATTTTAATGATGATGATGGAAATAATGGTGCAACCAGGTGCAACTTGAAGCAGCCTCTTATTTTGAAGGTGTGATAGTTATAAAAAAATTAAAATAGGAGGGGAATATTTCTCATGCACGTTTATTTTTAATAAGGAACCTTAACTTGGCTCCAAGCCTGGAGTTCCTTATTTTGCCAGAGAGTTTCAATTTCAAAGTTCCTTATCGAGTTCCTTATAGGCCGTGGCCAGTGGATGATTAAAAATGTTCAAAAAAAAAGAACAAATTCAAAATGTCTTTGACCAAGCTTTGGCAATTGATTTTGGTCAATTTGAGGGTGCTGAATCCGAATTTGAATGTTACCAAGCGTGAAAACCAGCAGTTTTTGCGTAATTTGCGATTTTTTGCGTTTCCAGGCAAAATTGCAAGGCTTGAAATATCATGATTTTTTTTTTGGGGGGGTCTTCAAATTAAAAAAAGACCTATACCTCGTGATAGAGCTTTTCAAACTGAGCAAAAAATGTATTACATCAAACTCTCAACTTCTCTAGATCAAAAGTTATGGGCCTATTTGTGGTCTAAAACTGATTGAAAATAGGAATTTCCCCACAATCTGCATAATTTATGCAAAATTAAACACCTTTTTTGACCTTTTTCCTAAATTAGGAAAAACTAAAGAAGGAATTTCACCCAAAGTCCAAAAACCTGATTTTAGCACTTTTTAGCCCAAATTTGCCCACAATTTTTGTCAAGAAAATCGGGGTCCATCAGATTTTAAAACAATACCACTGCGATGGAGAGCGACTATTTTTGGTGGAAATAAGATATGGGAATGTTTTCTACCATATTCCTTTTATTTGAAAGTCGTAAGTTAACTAGATTTTTTGAATAATTAAATCGAAGGTTGAATCCCTAATCCCTAATTCTGAATACCTATCCAACAGTATAGACTTTAAACTCATATAACAAGATTACGGGATTTCGAGTATTTCGATTTTACTTTCGTTTTCAGTGGTTTCATTTTCGATTTCAAGCCAACATCTTAGAAACAGGGTACTCGCCCATAGTTACAGGGGTTTGTGCAAAAAACTAAACATACCCTCTTTTGAGATTTGGTCATAATCCAGACTCCTGTTTCAATATTTTTAATGACAAAATGAAAGTACTTGTGGAGAGACATCTACCCACAGTCAAACTTACCAAACGTCAAGTTAGATCAAAAACAAAACCATGGATAACGCCAGGAATTTTGAAGTCAATCAAAAAACGTGACCACTACCAGACAAAACACGCTAAGGTTAAAACTAAGGAGTCTAAAGATCGAATTAAGATCGAATTATATCGTAGATATCGAAATATGATAGTCACTTTGACTTAACCTGATAGCAGCTGTGGAGTTTTCTACGCGACACGCTGAAGCTCTGAAGATCGCTGAAAACTAACATCTGAGGAAAATGGCCCTATCTCTACAGAAATTTTGAGTCAACTTTTTGTCTGGTGCCGAAAACTTAAAAATTTAAATGGCGCTCCATGAAAAGTGCGTTTTATAGATAGGAATTAAAATTCTGTCCCACAATGCTTTGCGAGTGGAAGGGTTTCAAATTGGAGGCGGAAGGTGAAAATTGATGTTTGTTATTGTTTTAAAACTCAAGTTTTTTTGGTTTTTATACTTTATAAACCTCATAAAAGTATTCAGTAATGGTTTGTATTCATTTTCTATAGCTTCAGTTTTCTCCTACTGATGATATAAAGATGTTTGTTAATGATTTTTCTCTCTTTTTAAGTGATATTTGTGTATGATGTTATTATACTTTGTTTTCTCTTGTGTGACCAGTTTAAAGCAAAAAGAGATTCTTTTTTGAGCATATTCATCCATAAAAGAACCTTGTTTGTGAAGTACAATAATGTTTTGCATGCTTCTTTTCAAAAAAAGTTCTGAATTTGCTTTGAGAGAACTTGACATATCTCCCGACCCAAAAGTTGTCGGCCATGACACCTTTCCCTGTCGACATTGCACTCGGACCTGTTCCTCTTAAATAAGATTCTATGCGGTCTGCGAACAGGCGCGCGACCATATTCTTCAGATTGTATATTTTCGCCCACGTCTTTAGAGCTTCAGCGTACTGGGCCAGAAAATACACAATCTGTTATCAGGTTACTTTGACTAGGCGTAGTAAAAAAACCACTACATCAGATATTTTGATTTCCATTCTAAAAACTCTAGAAAAGTCTGGTCTGGTGTTCGTGATATAATCTCAACAAGGGCTAACTCAGAATCACCCATTTCAATCATCACAGGTGACTCTTTGACATCAGATCCTGAGAAAGTAGCCAATTCCTTCAATGATTTTTTCACTACTATAGCTGATTCTATTTGTGAAAAAATGCCGCCTTCTTACAATCACTTCAGCAGTTTCATGAAAGATCCAAATCTGCATTCCATCCTCTTAGCACCAACCACTTATCAAGAAATTGCGAAGGTGATTGGCTCTTTCTCAATAAATAAAGCAAGTGGTCCTCATAGTATTCCTTATAAAAATCCTTAAACTTTTAAGACTTGATATTTCTGTGCCAATATCGGCCCTGATAAACTACTCCTTTCTCAGTGGTATTTTTCCCTCTACTCTCAAAATATCTAAAGTTGTGCCTGTCTTCAAACACAAAGGTTCTCCCCTTGAAGTCTCTAATTATAGGCCAATTTCACTTTTATCTAACATTGAAAATTTTTTTGAGAAAGTGATGTATTCACGACTCTCTGACTTTCTTGAAAACCATAATCAAATCTACTCTCGACAATTTGGTTTTCGTAAGGCTCACTCTACTGAGCATACACTCATTAATATTGTCGAACGTATCGGAAACTATCTTGACAATGGTGGGTTTGCCTGTGGTGTATTTGTCGATCTACAAAAGGCTTTCGACACAGTTGATCACGAAATTTTACTTGAAAAACTCGATCATTACGGAGTCAGAGGCATTGTTAACGACTGGTTCTGATCTTACCTCTTATCGTTTCTCTTGCAGGCTCAAATTTCCTTTTAAAATCTATTAATCATGGAGTTCCTCAGGGTTCAGTCTTGGGTCCTCTGCTATTCTTGTTGTATATAAACGATCTTCACCGCTGTATAAGAACCTCTGAAACATATCATTTTGCTGATGATACTCATTTACTAAATTTTTCAAAAACTGTATGGAGTCTTTGTGGGAGGGTTAATGCTGATCTCAGAGTTTTAGTCAGCTGGCTTAATGCCAACAAAATTTCTTTGAATGCTAGCAAAACTGAGTTTGTTATTTTTCGTTCCCCTTGGAGAAAGATGGACTTTATTCCAAGAATTAAGCTTTGCGGGAAAATTCTATCACCAGAGTAAGAGTGTGAAGTATTTGGGTGTTCACCTTGACAATCATCTAAACTGGAAGGTTCATACTTCTTTCGTTGCTGCTACATTGAGAAGGGCAAATGGGGCAATATCCAAACTTCGTCACTATGTTCCAATTCACATCCTTCTAAACATTTATCATGCAATTTTTGCTTCTCATGTTCGCTATGCTAGACAACTCTGGGGGCTGTGTGACAATACTGTCACACATAGGATTCTTACTCTTCAAAACACTGCACTAAGACTCATGACCTTTAGTGAGCCAAGAACTTCTGCCACTCCCCTGTTTGCTGAGCTTAAATTACTCAAAATCTTTGATCAGGTGAAAGTAATGAATATCTTATTTATTCAAAAATACCTCCAGGGTAATCTTCCATCTGATGTCCTATCAACACTTAATTTTGATGAAATTGACCACAAAACTGGCACCAGGGGCAAAGCTATTAAACTACTAAAACTTTCAACGGTCAAAACCACAAATTTTAGACTTAACTCTTTCTCTCGTCTTTCGTCAAAACAATGGAATGAGTTACTAATAAATCATCCTGACACTGATTTTCACAACCTTGATACTGATGAACTCTTTAGCTACAGAATTCTATTTAGACAAATTCAAAGCTGAAGACGAATAATCTTTGTGTGTGTGCGTGTATTGTGTGTGCGTGAACTTAGTGTGTTTTCCCAGGATGGGAGGGGATGGGTGGTGTAACAGGAAGAACTTTATAGATAAAACTACTCAAAGCAATTGTCATAAAATAAAAGTAAAAAAATATTTCTTATATTCATTATTTTGTTGTCACTATTAATATTATGATAATCGTTTATTCATTTTTTCTTTAGTTCTGTAATAATTTTTCAGTTTCTTCTAGGTTCCCCATTGTATTAGAGAAATCTATTTTTTTTTGTAAGGGGTTATCCTGCTGTGTTGCAGCGAAAATATATTCAATTCAATTCAATTCAGAAAATTTTCCAAATTTCCAATTTCGATTCTTGCAATAAAAATGAAACTATTTTATGTTTCACTTTTTTGCACCTATTCTTCAAAATGAAAATATTTAAGATTTTTTAAGCTCTTTTTTTATTCATTGAGTTTTTACGGTACTTTGTTGACAATCTAACTCATTGCATCAAACTCCCGCTTTCTTCAGTAAATTGAAGGTGAAAAAAAACCTAAGCCACGGATCACGGATTGAAACAAATATATATATGAAGGGTGGGATTTTACGGTCACCCGCTAAGGGGTAAGTGGCGAAGCGATTTTACACTCAGGAACAATTACCTTATTAGGAGACGCCTCCTGATTAGGAGACGTCTCCTGATTAGGAGACATGTAGGTCGCTTGGGGTCGCTTGATTAGGAGACCCGCCCGTCTCCTAATAAGGAGGCATAAAGCTTTGATCTCAATATTAAGGGCTTTAGGCTTTTCTGCGCATTTTGAAACTAGTTTTAATGGAAAGAGCAGCCTCGAATTGGTAAAGTTTTAAAAAAATTATCAAAATTTATCGGTGCAATTTTATCGATCACAATCCTAATATAAAGCACTACAAGGAAGCCCCTCTTGATTTTTTTCATGTCCGCCATTTTTCTTTTTGAGACGCTTTTGTTCAGAAAACAGATTCTTACTTCTGATTGGTTCTTATGGATTATTAGAATTGTGATTGATTCCACCGGTGGATTTTTCTGACAAAATCACCATATGGAATCAATTTTTTGTGCTCTTTCCAATGGGAGCAACCAAATTATGCGCAGTTTCTTCGTTCACAAGATAATTACACCCGTCTCCTAATTAGGAGACGTGAACCTCCTGATTAGGAGACGGGTCTCTTGATTAAGAGACATCTCCTAATAGGGCGACTGTTCCTGACTGTTTTACAGAAAATCTTGATTGACAACTCCAGTAGTTTCAGACATAAAGTTTTCAGAATTATCATTCATGTAACCTAGCATAGAAGATTTGACAAATGATGAAACAGAGGTTTGAAAGCAAAATTCTCTACAATATATACTTTTTTATGAAAGTCTCTTGATCATATATAAAAGAAAATGTTAAGAAAGTATGATGCAACCTCCCCGCTTCGACCGCCATCTTGAAAACGCTTGGTGATTACGGAGCGCGGAAATAGAAAATATATATATTTTTTTATTTTTGCCACCGCAACAACGAGCGCCAGCGAGTGATTGCCACCGCAACAAGCGCCAGCGAGTGAGGAGGCAGTTTATAGTTTCAAGCGTAAGGAATATTGGACTGGAATTTCGAATTTTTGCGCGTTTTGTTTTGTTTTGTTTTGTTTTGTTTTGTTTTGTCGTGCAAGCCTACCCGTAGTTAGTCTCTTCCGTAAATGTTCGGTTTTTTTTTCCGGGACGGCAGTTGCTAGCCTAAAAACTTTTTCTTTATAATAGCAGGCGCCGCGGGCATTTTACTCAGCTTTCGACAGTAGATTCTATTCCGCTTGTAGAATTTTGCCCGATTGGTCAACATGCAGGAAATGGAATGGAGAATTTTCTGGAAGTTTTTTTAAATTCAAGCTCTCTCCTCAACGATGTAAAAATACTTATACGCAATTACTGGATTTACTTTTGACTTTCGGATTAAACAAGATATATACATATACCAATCAGTGAATTTTCTGACAGTCAAATTACAATCTGTCTCCTGTCTTAGACATTCAGGAGATTGATTCATTTTTCGACCCAAACAGTTTGTCCCCAATAATGAACCATGATTAAAATGGTTAAAATGATAATAGTAGAACAATGATTGAATATGGACAAAGTGATTATTGTTGGTGGTTGAATTGGCAACGAAATTTCAGGAAATTCCACTGTAACTAAATTTATTCGACAATCGTCATTCAACATACTCTACTCCCAACAAGAATGCTTAAAGATACTGTATGTTATGGTACTTCGTTCGACAGTAAGTACAAATATTTTTTTCTTTGTGTTGTGTACTTTTATAAGACTTGGTTTTATTAATCTTTTATGTTTAACCTGTGTTCCGATTGTTGATACTTACCAGGCACTATTTGGGAAATTATCATCAAAGATTGAAAGAAACTTTAGTGAACTATTTTTGAGGAAATTTCAGTACACTCACCATATAGTATAGGCGGTCATCGAAGGTCATCGATGGGAATGTTTTTGACCGCCCGTCCGATCGCATACATTCTTAACACCCGTGGCGACGCGAACAGAGCATTTTTTCGATGACCGCCATATCATCTAATTTCATGTTTCTTGTTTTCCCTTTAAGCTTTTTATGAATGAGGATTCGTGTACCTTGACAACGCAATATTACCTCGTTACTGCTACTATTACCACGTTACGTCATGATTTTCCATCATTCTACACGATATTGCTGTTACAACTGCAAGATAACTGGTATATCTTTTTAATGTAAACAATTTTGTCCATGAGATCCCTTATCAAGCCTTTGGAAAAAGTCCTGAATGTACGCTATTTCCTGTTAACACCTGCTTCCTGCTCATCAATATTGCCTCGTTACTGATACTATTACCACGTTACGTCCTATCATCTTCCATCCTTTACACAACGCTGTTACAGCTTCTAGATTACTGGTAAATCCATTTAATGTAAACAATTTTGGATCACGATATCCTTTGTTAAACCGTTGAAAAAACTCCTAAGTATGTTGTTACCTGTCAATTTTTGGTTCCTGTTCGTTATGTTTCTGGCTCTCGTATTTTATTCTTTGTAAAAAGTAATTCACATTTTTAGAAAAAAAATATGTAATCATTTATGTTAGCTTATTCATTGATATCTCAAAGAAAATGCTGAGAAGAATCATTCTAACTATTCCAAATCATTTCCAAACTTTTGCTATAAAGCATTAAAAAGCCTTAATTAGCATTAATTAGTTTTTGGTTTTTACAAGCATTTGTACTAGCGGGTGGCAGTTAGTGAAAGCTATGGCTAGTATAGCCAGTATCCAACTTTGACCGGCTTTTAGCTTTTCAGACGGCAAAGTTAAGAAGTGTGGTACTGATTTTATCTGGGCCAAAAACCGACCCTTCTTAATCGTCTGCACATACCGCAGCACCTATTTTTGCCTAAAGTACTCCGCCGCGCCGCCCCATTCTCGGTGGACGAGTACCTGAAAAATGGGTAAAATTGATCGGTTTGAACGAAGAAATTACGTTATCGGGGAAAAAAATGTCGGGGGAAAGTGACGAAAATTTTGAGGGGTGACGAATTTTTCCCCCGACGATAAGGTATCGATTTTTCGCCCGATTTATGGTGATTATGCCAGCCCTCCTCCTCCAGAAACCATGGAGGAAATCAAAATCCAAAGACAACACCGACGCACTTTCCAGACGCCTCACCCTATGGTAAAATGGAGACCTGCTTGAGCTAATGCACGAAGGAGGTGAAACCAACCAGAAACATCTACACTCGCTGAGCACAAAAAACCTATCAATCCAAGAGATATCGAAAGCATCCACCGAAGGGGGACTTCAAAATATCTGTTCTAAAGGCACCACATTCCACGGATATGGCGGTCTGTCCTTAGCGAACTAAAGAAAAAAGTCTGCTGGAAAAAAAGTGGTCTGTTCTACTGAAGATTGGGACCGGCTGGAAAAATATGGTCTGTTCTACTTGAAGATTGGGACCAGCTAGAAAATTATGATCTGTTCTACTGAAGATTGGGACCATCTGGGAAAATATGATCTGTTCTTATAAAAAAATAGTTTGATATCCAAAAAATAAGGTGTCTAAGAATTTCCTATCTGTTCTGAGGGAATTTCAAAAAAGTCAAAAAGTCTTTGAGATTTGTTCTTTTCCTTCTGAATGTGGTTGCCTGGAGTGGCAGCTGAAAATTCTCCATCTGTTCTACAAAACATCTGGAAATTGTCGATCTATTCTTGAAGACAATCCCCCCCCCCCAATCAAACTCCACCGTCAGATTCGAAGAAATCGACGGAGACATGATTCAACAATCAGCAATGAACACAAACGGAGGAGCCGGACCTTCGGGACTTGATGGAGACGGTTGGCGACACATTCTCTGCTCGAAAAACTTTAAGGCCGAATCAAACGATTTGTGTTCATCGCTTGCTGAGTATCAGAGGTTGAGTTTTCAAACAATGTTTCAACCTCTGAAGACCAATAATAGAAATTTTATCGCACATGTGTCAATCTAATCATTGTACTCTTAGGTTCCAAATAAACGGGGGGGGTTCGAATAAACGGAGGGGCTGGAAAATTTTCCAGATTTTAATAAACGGGGGGGACTTAATTGCCGGGGGGATTGGAAATTGTACTTCTGAAACACAAAAATAAGGTAAAAATAGGCTAAAATCAGGCTATTTAGAGCAAAATAAGGGGCCTTCTCTTTGACAGCTGAAAATATTCTTAGAGATTAATAAACGGAGGGGTACTAATAAGGTCCGGGGGGGTTGGAAAATTTTCGAAAAATTAACAAGCGGGGGGGGGGCGTTTATTTGGAACCTAAGAGTAGAAAGAATCAAAGATCAAGAGTAAATATTACCATATTGATGTTATGATTCTCTATCACTGACTCTTTTTAAAAAGCATTGATGACATTTTTGAGTTGTGTTTTCAACGACGGGAATAAAAGTATCAACTTTGAACTTAATCCAAGATCTTGGATGGTCGTCATGGTTACTTTTATCTGTGTTGATTGCGCGCTGAATAGAATCTGGATTGGTCGGCACAGCGTCGATATATGATTTCGGCTTGTGCTTTTCACGGTATCTGTCTACCACAGACAACTCACTCCCGTTAAACAAAAATCCCGGATTACGACCAATCGGCATCTTCAGTGAAACATTGAGACGAATAAGCGGTAAAACCGTAGCGCGATTACTGAAACAAGATATTCCTGATTCCGTCGATTCTTTGCAAGTTTGCGCCGGTCAAGATTCAGCCTGTGAGGCTGCCATTCACATGCTAAAAAAGGAATCTTTTGACAAGACGATACCGAAGCGGTTATGCTGGTCGATGCCTTCAATGCTTTCAACGCAGTCAATCAAAATGCATGCACAACGTAAATAATGTAATCTGTTCATTCATAGTCTACACGATCGCAACATTCCCATTCATCATGTACAGAGTCACAATCAAGGTCATAAAATTTGAGAAAAAGGGAAATTCCCCAGGAAGTTTTGAAACCACAATCGATTTGTAAGTGCTCTAAAGTAGGTTCGAAGGGCAGAGTTTTAACTCTGAGTTTTAAAAAATAGTCCAAAAAGGCTCAGAATATAGCCTGGAAGTCTGCCAACCCCTCCCAAATTAAAATATTCAATTAAATTAAAGAGATAGACCAAAAGGGACTTTTTTGCCGGAACTTTAAATCTTGAAAAACGTTGAAATAACCTGAATTCTCAATATATTTCAACCATGATTGCAGTGAACTACGCAACCGCAATACCAACAAAAAGTTCGCGACAGTCATCCCAGTCTACAAGATAAATTCTATAAAAACGATAAAAGTAACTATAGACCAATAAGTATACTACCGGTAATATCCAAAATTTACGAAAGTATATCACAATCAAATATCGGAATACTTTGAACACTACTTTGATGAACAACAATGTGGTTTTAGGAAAGGATACTCCACTCAAACATCTCTTCTCCCAATAGAAGAGCTCTGGAAGCTAGCCAATGACAAGAAAGATGTTTTAGGGGCACTGCTCATCGACCTTTCTAGGGCCTTTGATTGCATGTACCACAAATTACTTATGCAAAGATTAGTGCATGCGGATTCGATGACCTTTCCACTAGGTTAGTGGGGGGCGTACGGTCTTTCAAAATTGCGGAAATCGACCCTTTTTTCTTCGGAATTTCGGAAATCAGGCAAAATTCCTTCGGTATTTCGGAATTCTGAAATTGTTTCGGTATCGGAAATCTATGAATTTTTGCTTCGAAATTTCGGTATTTATAATTTTTTATCCGCTTTTTTCGGAATTCGTACATGAATAATCAAATTTGATGAAAGATTAGTAAAAAGGAGGAAAAATACCCAAAAAATCGCAAACCCCGTACCCCCCCCTAGGTTAGCCAAGAGTTATCTATAAAAAAGGTAACAAAGGACAAAAGTAGGCAACGAACTGAGTAACTGGATCAAGATCAAGGATGGTGTCCCCCAGGGATCCATCCTTGGTCTTCTGCTTTTCAATATTTATATCTCTGACCTCTTTTCCATCATTGAGGATACTAAGGTCGTGAATAATGCGGACGATACGACACCCTATGTTAGTACCCCAACCTGGATTGAAGTAAGTGGTAAACTAAGCTCTGTAGCAGAAAAAATCTTTACATGGCTTTCAATTAATCAAATGGTTGGCAATAGTGACAAATGCCAGCTAATAGTTAACATCATTGACGATTCGCTCTATTTGAATATTAGAGAAGAAACTGTTTTTAATACCAAAACATCAAAGATTCTTGGAGTAACCTTCGATAATCTCTTGACGTTTGAATCGCGTATAGAATATCTTTGCAAGAAAGCTAGTTTGAATAAAACCGCCTTAGCCAGAATGAGCACATATCTCAGTTTAGAAAAAAAGAAACGCTTAATGAATGCTTTCAATAAATGCCACTTCAATTACTGTCCTCTCATATGGATGTTTCATAGCAGGGCTCTAGAGGATAAAATCAACAATCTACATAAAAGATGTTTGAGAATCGTTTACTCAGACTACAACACATCATTCGAAGATCTGTTGAAACTTGACAGTGCTTCCACTTTCCATCAACGAGCAATTCAATCCTTATCCACAGAGCTATTTAAATCAAAACTCGATGAATCAGAAAGTAAAATCTTTCTCAAAAACCTATGTAAGATCAAAACGAGAAAAAGCAATTACTTTCGTAGTAGAGTAGTTGAAAGTGAAATAGATGGAAGATCGTCTTTAGCTTTCTTGGGACCTAAAATCTGGGCTATCCTTCCCGATGACTTTAAAAAGAAATCAAGCAATGGAGAATGGAGGCCCACTACTTGTCCTTGCCGAAACTGTCACACCTTAATCCATGGCGTTGGTTTTATCAATTGAATTTAAATTAATTTGTAAATAATAATTGATTTTGAATATCAACCTTTTAGATAGATTTGTAATTAAAAGTTGATATTGATTAGCCTCGAGCTAAGTACACATTGTACTACTTTAATTACATCAACTATAAAGAAAAGAAACATACTCAAACGAATGTGGGATACCATTGTCGAGTGGGTTCCGAAATATGGCTACTTCCAACAAGCCAATAAAACATCGATACTCGTCAAATCACAATATCTCGGAGAAGCCACTGAAATCTTCAAAGATACCAACATCTGAATCACCATCGAGGGAAAGAAACACCTCAGAGCTGCCATGGGATCTCAGTAAACTTCCGCGAGGAACTCATAACTGAAAAAGTCAACACAGGGATCAGCGAAATCGAAACACTCGCAGAAATCGCCAAGATTGCCTCACACGAAGCCTACACCTACTTCATAGCAGGGTACAAGCACAAACTCAACTTTATACCCAAAGGACAATCCTAAACTTAAAACAACACCTCCAAAGTCTAGACGAAACCATTACAACGGGGTTTATCCCAGCCATAACCGGTGGAATCCAGCCAAATGAAGTCGAACGTGAGCTATTCGTCTTATCACCAAGTCTCGGTGGTTTAGGAATACCACAGTTAAGTTCAGTGACATATCGGACCAAGAAGCGCTGATCAAACAACTAGAACTACAAGAACAAAATCAAAAACCAAAACCACGTCGATGACATCAACAAAAACGAGATGACGAAATTGGAGACGTAGATTAATCATTCTAAAATATTGGTTGAAAAATTTCTAAGATTTTGGATGACGTCATTTTATTGTCGGTAATGTCTAATGATTAAAATAAGTTATAAAATGATGACGTCATCAAAAAATTCAATCACATTTTCCTTTCGTGAAAGATTTCAGAATTAATTAACGTCTTCAGTTGAAATTTGGTGTTGATTGCATTAATAGATTTGAAGTTGTCGCCATTTTTCAATAATGGCATTTCCTTTGAATCTTACCTATCACGTGTTTTTTCGACGAATCTTCTAACGTCATAATCATTAGTTTTTAGCTGATATCTTGAAATCGGCATAAGTTAAATTTCAGACCCTGCGCTTTCCGTAATGCTCGTTAATACGCTTCTTTTGAGCTATATGCGAGAGTTAAGGAACAATGGGAAGTGGTGGAAAATTGGGAATAATAGGTTTTGTACTTTCCTTAACTCTAAGCGACTAGCCACATTCCGCGGACGCGGTCGAATTGGCGTGTAGGGATAAATTTTTCAAAATGGTAGATTTCACTTTCGTTTTCAGTTAGGCGGCTTATGGATCTGAGCAAATAGACCTTTTCGCCTTTGCGTCCGCCATATTGAATTGTATGCAAAAATACAGGAACGAAAATGCCGTGGTTGGATTTAGTTGGAATGTATGCAAAACATATGCAAGTTTACACAAAGATTAAAAAGACAACAAAGCATCTTATAAATAAATATTATAATCATTAGAACAATAAAAGATGGAATTTCTTAATCCAAAAGGAAATATTTACAGAACAACAAAAGCCTTTTAGGAATTGTTCTTAAAGACATTGCATATTCTGTTTTCATGCCATTAAGAAATTCCACGAAGACGGAGTACACACATCAAACTTTCAAAACACGCAAACTGAAAGCAGTAATTATGACGTCACACTTTATCAATGTTTTGATTTGATCATTTGGCGGCTCTATTCCCAGGAGAATAATTTGCCGTCAGCCGAATAAGGATTGTTTTTTACCTTCGCGGGTGATTTTTCAGTTTGAGATTCTGTCTAATGTTATGGTCTTTTGAAGTGCTTGTTCTAAGAGATGAGTGAATATAATTGTTTTTAGTTTTCAAGAGAAGCAAATTTAATCTTTCTTCTACAAGATTACACTTTAATATAATGCCAATTATGCATGTAAGTTTTTATTTAATACTTTCTTTTTGCATATGTTTTGCATACTTTCTAAGGAAATTTCACCACGGCAATTCGGCAACGATAATTTTTGCATACAATTCAATATGGCGGACGCAAAGGCGAAAAGGTCTAGCAAAGAAGAAGCTGAGGAATCAGGGGCGGATCTAGGATTTTGAGGGTACCATGCAAAAACTAAACCTTTTTATCAGGTTTACATTAAAATTTTAGTCGGAGTTAGTATGAAAAGTGTTTCCTTTGCTTTCTCTCATAAAAACCATTAATTTTCAGTACAGTAATTTAAACAAAATCTTTTCTCTGTATAATAATAACAAGACCGAATAAAAGAGAAACCATATAAATATTTAATGAAAAGCAAACAGCAAAAGAGCAAAATTAATTTGAGAGTTTTATCTATTAATGTACTTTGTATAACAAGAAACGTGTGTAAAGAGGGCAGTATAGAGTGAGAAAGATCTTCTTTCAAATTTGTTTTTTTTAATATTTGAAGTCATAAAATATTTTCCATGAATTACATTTTAAAGATATTACATATATACCTACAAATATATTACAAAAAATCCCACCAAATAGAAATTCTTGTTGATACAAAAAAATATTTTGTCTGTTTTGAAATTTATTTTGCAATCTTGAATTCCAAGAGTTCCATACAAAAAAATGTCATTTAGCTGTAAATCCCATGTTGTAATTTGATCAGTGTCCATAGGCTCCATCTCACTGTCTCAGTCCACAGTTGACAGTGGGATTGAATTGTATGCAAAGTTTTACGACTACGCAAATGAAAATAATATAATACACATCCTGAATTCAAAACTAGGGGTGGAGAATTCATACCGTGCCGTGATTGACTGACAACTGATTGACTGCAATAATCTTGAGGACCCTCATATTGTTTGTATATGTAATTTTTTTATGAACTTTAGAATTCAGTTCCATAAAAACATCCATTATTGGCATTAATTTTCAAGCCAGCACATAAATAATGTCTTCTGCAACCTCTTCCTTGAAGCACGACCTTTGTGTGTTTGTACCCTTCGTGTATCCTATTTGCTATTAAACATCGAGACATCGAGCTGTCAGTAAAGTGTTCAACAAAGCCAAGACCAAAACCAAAACAAAGCTAAGTGAGCAACTATCAAAAGATATCTCCTGATGGTTGTTGGGGTTTTCGATTATGTACTGCTTGCTCATTTTCTCCATAGCATTGTTCTTGAAACTGATAGAATTCCAGATAAAAAACCCAACACTTCTTTACTCGCTCATACTTAATTTTCTTGATCAGTTTGTATTGGGATTCAGGAACTATAACATCTGATAAATCATTAGAAGATGATCTGAAACAAACTCCAATGGTCAGAACATATGACACCAAATTTCCAAATCATTCTGTTTTGAAAAGTTTTTTGTACTGTTTTCACAATTCAGGATCCTTTGGCAAACGATGGAATTTAATAGGGTTACCATTAGAGTCTTTCACAAAAACACAAGCTGGAACTGCAGTTACTTTTCATTGTGGATTGTGAAAACAACTCCAATCTGCTAAAAATTTCAGTCTTCTCTAACTTTACCTCTCAATCTTGGAAAGAACTCTTGTCTATTGCTCGTTCCGACATCGACTTTTTATTTCTGCCTATCTTCTCTGAGGCTCTTTTCTGACCCCCTGGTGACCTTTCTGACTTATTTACTATGTTTTGAGACTATTTTAAAGTGTTTTAACTATGAGGGGGGTTCGGCTCATAATTCGGTTGAAAACAAGAAGTCGTGGTTGGGGGCGCCGTCTTTCGAAGGATGTCGTGGTTGGGGGCGCCGACTCTCGAGAGTCGTCGTGGGTGGGAGCGGCGTCCTTCGAAGGTCGTCGTGGCACAGGTGGTCGTGGCACAAGACGTCGTGGGAGCCTCTCTTTCAATTTTTTCTGGTCTACTATTTCTCAATATTTTCTAGCTGGTCCTTAAAATATCACTTAATATACCCACACCGCCCTTCGAGAGCCACCGAACAGTATGGCGACCTTCGAGAGTCGTGGTTGGGGACGGCGAACAGTGCGGCGACCTTCGAGAGTCGTGGTTGGGGACGGCGAACAGTCCGGTGACCTTCGAGAGTTGTGGTTGGGGACGGCGAACAGTCCGGCGACCTTCGAGAGTCGTGGTTGGGGGCGGCGACCTTCGAGAGTCGTGGTTGGGGACGGCGAACAGTCCGGCGACCTTCGAGAGTCGTGGTTGGGGACGGCGAACAGTCCGGCGACCTTCGAGAGTCGTGGTTGGGAGCGGCGACCTTCGAGAGTCGTGGTTGGGGACGGCGAACAGTCCGGCGACCTTCGAGAGTCGTGGTTGGGGGCGGCGACCTTCGAGAGTCGTGGTTGGGGACGGCGAACAGTCTGTTATGTTACTGGGTTTCCAAAGAAATGGCTCTTAAATCTTAATTACAGATCTGAATCAACCAATGTTCAAGCCTCCATCAATCTGATGCAGATATTTATAGTTTAGTCAGAAGTTTGAGATTACTAAGTATTTCAAAATTAAATTGGCTAATCTTTCCTAAAACCTTGTGCCCTTTTCTCGTGTTTGATAAAGAATTAGGAAAACCTGAAAAAAACCTACAGCTTCCTATAGTGTAGACTACGATGAGTCAGTTCAATCACTGCAAAATAAGTTTACCAATATTGGACAAAAAAATTTCTTCCTGTAAGGTATGTTTAACCAATTGAGGTATAAGCCCGAAGGCTAGAATTTCAATCTCTTCACAATTTGGCTGGGTGGTCCATCAACTCTAATGACGTATGATTCACTGATCGCCTTAGTGATAATAAACACCGCGTAAATTATAAGGCTTGATTCACTTTTCTTGCCTGAGAAAGGCTAAAAATTCAATTCTAGCCCTTCGGGCTTATACTTAATTGGTTTTAACAACAACTCTCGAAGGTCGCCGGACTGTTCGCCGTCCCCAACCACGACTCTCGAAGGTCGCCGCACTGTTCGCCGTCTCCAACCACGACTCTCGAAGGTCGCCGCACTGTTCGCCGTCTCCAACCACGACTCTCGAAGGTCGCCGGACTGTTCTCCGTCCCCAACCGCGACTCTCGAAGGTCGCCACCCCCAACCACGACTCTCGAAGGTCGCCGGACTGTTCGCCGTCCCCAACCACGACTCTCGAAGGTCACCGGACTGTTCTCCGTCCCCAACCACGACTCTCGAAGGTCGCCGCCCCCAACCACGACTCTCGAAGGTCGCCGGACTGTTCGCCGTCCCCAACCACGACTCTCGAAGGTCACCGGACTGTTCGCCGTCCCCAACCACGACTCTCGAAGGTCGCCGCACTGTTCGCCGTCCCCAACCACGACTCTCGAAGGTCGCCGCACTGTTCGGTGGCTCTCGAAGGGCGGCGTGGGTATATTAAGTGATATTTTAAGGACCAGCTAGAAAATATTGAGAAATAGTAGACCAGAAAAAATTGAAAGAGAGGCTCCCACGACGTCTTGTGCCACGACCACCTGTGCCACGACGACCTTCGAAGGACGCCGCTCCCACCCACGACGACTCTCGAGAGTCGGCGCCCCCAACCACGACATCTTTCGAAAGACGGCGCCCCCAACCACGACTTCTTGTTTTCAACCGAATTATGAGCCGAAACCCCCCTCATATTTAACTGACCTTGAAATATCGACCCGACCGGGGTTCGAACCCACAAAATGAAAGAGTTTCTGATCTGAAACCCAGCGCGCTATCCGTTGAGCCACACTCGCACAGCAGAACACAAAATTTGGAAATACTTATTGAATGAATAAAAAGACGGGGGTAATGTTATTATAATATGGGTAAAATTGCCCCTTTTTTAACCTGACTGAAATTCGAGCCGTTACTAGCAACCCTGCGGGGCTCAGGGCGCCGAGTATGCACCCGGCACAGTGACAAGCCGTTACTAGCAACCCTGACCTAAACAATCCCAAACAGCAAAACCCCCGGAAAATTTAAAATGTCGGAATGAGCATTAGACAAGAGTTTTTTCCCTCAATCTTCGCTTGTTTTGGTTTAGAATTTTCGCAAGATGGCGCATATCATCGAAAAAGTCCCTACAGCTAGTTACCAGGCCCTTTTACGGAATGTGGCTAAATTAGCAACCCATTCGTCGCCAAATGGTTTAAGAATTCCACTGCGTCTCCAAAGCATGCGATGCGAATGAAAGAGAGAAAAATAACATTTACAATTTAAAAATAAGTAAGTAAGCCTGGGGGGGTACTAGGGTTGCGAGCTGACGGGGGGGGGGGGTGCCGTCCGACTTTCAAACTTTGGACCCTTACTAAAAAGGACTAAAAAGGAGAAAACAAAAGAAAATTTTGGGAATTTTATGACCCTTAGCGGGACAAATTTGACCAATTTTGACCAAATTTCGATCATTCAGGGTGTAGAAAGTTGAAATTTTCCTATTTTCCGACCCTTAGTGGGATTGAAATTGAAATTTGATTTTCTGATTTTCTGATTTTTCCGACCCTTAACGGGACTTTGGAAATCCAAAAAAGGTATCCTTAAGGGCGGCACATACCGTACCCTCCATTTGCCTAAGTACCCCCCAGGTAAGTAAGTAAGAAAGTAAGTTGAGCACGACGCCTCTTTTCTTTACCCCAACCCCAATCAATCCGTATTCACTGCAGTGTGGGTGGAATGGGAGATAAACAAAACGCTTTTACAAAAGACTGTCGAAACTTTTCTTTATCAGAATAATGAAATGAGTCCCTTGTCATCACTACAAATTGGGGGAGAAGAAAGATTAACTTTGCCCTTTCGAGTTCAGTCCTCCTGTGCATGCTCCGCTGAAGCAGAACTTATTCATGGATGGAGCAAAGAATTTTTGCGATTTTGGCGCTTTGGTTTGGATTATTGTTCCCTCCCCTCCCTTAGATTTATTCTTATTAGTTATTTATCGTATTTTCGTATTTCGGTATTTTTGCGAGATCTGATGTTTCGTTAGGCTATGTCATATCTTCCTTCGTTTCGAGCGTAAAAACTACTTTTACTCTTTGAGCGAGAAGGGGGGGGGCGTACGGGGTTTGCGATTTCCGAAATACCGAATGATTTAATTTTCCATCAAATTTGATTTTTCATGTATGAATTCCGAAAAAGGGGGATAAAAACTTTATAATACCGAAATTTCAAAGCAAAATTTCATGGACTTCCGATACCGAAAGAATTTCAGAAATCCGAAATACCGAAGGAATTTTCCCCGATTTCCGAAATTCCGAAGAAAAAAGGGTCGATTTCCGAAATTCCGAAATACCGTACGCCCCCCCCCACCGAGAAGGCCTAAAAAAAGCCTGGATTGATATGTCTATTGTGTAGATACGACTAGTGTTTGGTGCTTACCAAACATGGGACAAGCTGAAGTTTTTACAAGCTCTTATCTGATTTGGTTGGTCGTTAAGATGTAATAAAATAATCTTATTACTTTTTCTAAAGAACGCGTAATCTCTATCACTTTAAATGACCAATTAGTGAAGTATCTTAAACTTGTAAAAACTCCAGCTCATCCCCAAAACATGCCTATATACCCTATGGTATGGCGGGCGCTGGGCGTTGCTGTTCCGCTACATTTCCGCTGGCTTGCGCCTTCAAAAACTAAAAAGCTATAGCAGTCGGGTTTTACTGAAATTACTTCAAATTATAATACTAGCCATAGCTTTCACTAACTGCCACCCGCTAATTAATACAAATGCTTGTAAAAACTAATTAATGCTAATTAAGGCTTTTTAATGCTTTATAGCAAAAGTTTGGAAGTGATTTGGAATAGTTAGAATGATTCTTCTCAGCATTTTCTTTGAGATATCAATGAATAAGCTAACATAAATGAAACATTTTTTTTCTAAAAATATGAATTACTTTTTACAAAGAATAAAATACGAATCTTAAAACATTTATAGGAAAAGTGTCCAGGTAGAATCAATAGACCTTTTTTCAAAGAGGACGTCCTGTTGAATAATTATGTAGTCCAGCCATAAAAACAATGATAGAGCCATGCATAATTACTGCATCATGCATATTGTAATAATTATGCATGGTTTTATCATTGTTTTTCTGCTGGACTACATAATTATTCAACAGGGTGGCCTCTTTGAAAAAAGGTCTATTACAGACAGTTACAGATTTGTTTTTTGTTTTTGTGTTTTTGTGTATACTAAACCAGACAAAAGACATGCAACTATATTTATTTCAACCAATTTGAAATAGGTATAAATGAAACATAGTAGAACCAAACAGCATAAGAAATGCTATGAGCCAGAAACATAACGAGCAGGAACCAAAAATTGATAGGTAATCAACGTACTTAGGAGTTTTTCCAACTGTTTAACAAAGGATATCGTGATCCAAAATTTTTTACATTAAATGGATTTACCA
Source organism: Clytia hemisphaerica (assembly GCF_902728285.1). Lineage (NCBI taxonomy): Eukaryota > Metazoa > Cnidaria > Hydrozoa > Leptothecata > Clytiidae > Clytia > Clytia hemisphaerica. The sequence continues at coordinate 854,981 of NW_027103562.1, read as the reverse complement.
GTAATCTAGAAGCTATAACAGCGTTGTGTAAAGGATGGAAGATGATAGGACGTAACGTGGTAATAGTATCAGTAACGAGGCAATATTGATGAGCAGGAAGCAGGTATTAACAGGAAATAGCGTACATTCAGGACTTTTTCCAACGGCATGATATTAGGGATCTCACAGACAAAATTGTTTACATTAAAAAGATATGCCAGTTATCTTGCAGTTGTAACAGCAATATCGTGTAGAAGGATGGAAAATCATGACGTAACGTGGTAATAGTAGCAGTAACGAGGTAATATTGCGTTGTCAAGGTAAACGAATCCTCATTCATAAAAAGCTTAAAGGGAAAATAGGAAACATGAAATTAGATGATATGGTGAGTGTACTGAAATTTCCTCAAAAATAGTTTTCACCAAAAGTTTCTTTCAATCTTTGATAATAATTTCCCAAATAGTGCCTGGTAAGTATCAACAAGAACACAGACCTGTGTTAAACATAAAAGATTAATAAAACCAAGTCTTATAAAAGTACAGTTAAAGAAAAAAATATTTATACTTACTGTCGAGAAGTATACCATAACACAGGATTTTTAAGCATTCTTGTTGAGAGTAGAGTATGTTGAATGACGATTGTCGAATAAATTTAGTTACAGTGGAATTTCGTTGCCAATTCAACCACCAACAATAATCACTTTTGTCCATATTCAATCATTGTTCTACTATTATCATTTTAATCATTGTTCATTATTATTGGGGACAAACTGTTTGGATCGAAAAATGAATCAATCTCCAGAATGTCTAAGACAGGAGACAGATTGTAATTTGACTGTCAGCAAATTCACTGATTGGTATATGTATATATCTTGTTTAATCCGAAAGTCAAAAGTAAATGCATACAAGTATTTTGACTACAGGAAGAGAGAGCTTGAATTTAAAAAAACTTCCAGAAACTTCTCCATTCCATTTCCTGCATGTTGACCAATCGGGCAAAATTTTACAAGCGGAATAGAATCTACTGTCGAAAGCTGAGTAAAATGCCCGCGGCGCCTGCCAAAATAAAGAAAAAGTTTTTAGGCTAGCAACTGCCGTCCCTGAAAAAAAACCGAACATTTACGGAAGAGACTAACTACGGGTAGGCTTGCGCGACAAAACAAAACAAAACAAAACAAAACAAAACAAAAAACGCAAAAATTCGAGATTCCAGTCCAATATCTATGCGTGAAACTATAAGTGCCTCCTCGTCGCTGCGCTCCTGCGGGGGCAATTATATCAAACAGTCAACAGTCAGTAAAAGTTTCCTAAATAGGAAATTTTTCTACTAGAAAGATTTCCTAAATAGGAAATTTTCTTTAGATCTCAATTTCCTAATTAGGAAATTTTTGAGGATGCTTATTGCCTATTTAGGCAATTTTTAGAGACTTTTGGCTATATCTCAAGCAATACGAGGCAGTTTTTTTGCTCACGAGGCTAATTTCTTCAAAATTTTGCAAGGATTACAAATATCTAGACAAAATTAGTCGGAAATTAGTCAATCAGCTCGTTTTTACAAAAATCTACAAAATTTCCTATATAGGAAATATTTCAGAGATCAAATTTCCAAAATAGGCAATTTTCAACCTCACATTTCGCATAGAATTTCCTATTTAGGAAATAATTTCCTAATCAGGAAACTTTTACTGACTGGTCAAAGGTCTATCAAAGGTAGTATATTATAACATATAATTATTAATTATATTAAAGGTAACAGCCCTTAAAAATCTAGTTTATTTAGGTTGAAGCCTACTGAGCCATAAAGAGAGAACAAAATTCAGATGTATGTATAAAGCAAATGACATTTTTTTATTTCTCAAATGATTGAAAAGGTTTTAAGACATAAGAGAGGCTGTTTTCGTATCAATCTTTAAAAAGGGGTTAAGCCAGACCCGATGAATCGAACTTGTCGAACCAATCAAACAATCGAACTAATCGAACTCCATCGAACGATTAAAGTTCGATTAAAGAAATTAATCAAACCTATAAGCGAACACTCTAAAATAGAAACTAGAAATAGAAGTGAAGCAATTAGAAGTTCGATTAGTTCGGTCAGTAAAAGCTTCGATTAGTTCGATGATATTTAAATCCTCATATCTTCCCTCGCTTGCAAAAACTTTATCAGTTTATTCTGCCACGCGATTGCCATTTTTCGACAGTTTCCGGACTTAACAGCTTAACGTTTATTGTACCAGGGCGATTTGCGCTAAATCTGTACCGTCCCGTCCGGAATCATTTTTCGCATATATCTCATTAAGGTTAAGGCGGCAATCACAAATATCTTCATTTCGCGTCCTCGTTGGATCTAAAAAGTAAGTCGGTCGGTCGGTCGGTAGTAAAAATTTTCGGGTTTTCTTAAAATTGGTCTTCGAGGCGGTAAAAGGTATATAAAAGGGCGGTAAAAGGTAAAAGGGCGTTGACTGAGGCGGCAGGAAGCCGAATCGCGTGTATGTTTTGCGTGGTTTCAGATTATGAAGTTTAAACACTGTGACCTTGGACACATATGGCACGTGTAATGATAAACAAAGTTAAAATGCTGCCAATGCGCTAGAAATCGCTCACAAAAATAGAATAAAAAATTTTTGAGCAAAGGAAACGTCATCAAAACAAAAAGTCCGAAGAATTTACCGACTCTCCGACTCAATTTTACTCAATTTTCAGGAGTCGGTCGGGCGACGCGAAACGAAGATATTTGTGATTACCGCCTAAGTGTTAATAATTTTTTTCTTTTTTCATCAGATACAGGTTGGTAACGGTATATACACTTTTTGCAAAATTTCATGTTTTAACTGTCTATCATTAGTCTGCAATCATAAATTTTGTGTCAATTTTTCCTCAATTTGGCAATTTTTAGCAAAAAAGTGCTTCAGATTTATGGTAGCCACTTTCTTTCCGGAAAGGTCTTTAACCTGGAATTTTGATTTTCCATATTGTTGTGTTCAGATCTAACTATATTCTAGTGCCGGCAGCCGATATCATATGTATATATACAACATCTCCCTAATCAAATAGTTAACAAAAATACTTTAAAAACATACTCTTGAAATATATCTAGACAAAACTAATCGCCTACTCAGAACAAATATAAACAAGTTCAAAAAATATTGTCCTTTTGTAAGGACTAACGATATCGAGAAGATTTTCTGATAATTCTTCCACTTTTTGTCTGTGTTGTTATTGGGTCTCTTTGGGGAAATGATTCTTCCTCTGACGATTCATTGTAAGGAATTGTATCTGAATCTGATGACTCTGACTCTGACTCATTATATAAGGAATTGTTCCATCTGAGTCGCTCAATTGTTGTATACTTTCCTGGACCTGGGACATGGGGACCTGGGGCTGATTTGGTTTCGGGAACCTTCCCTCACAGTTACATCAATATGCCTTCTTACCTGTCTTTAAAAATATAAATAAAAGACATAAGTGTGAGAATAGAGTAATCAAACTCGTTAGAAAAAGTACCATTAGAAGTCATAAAAAATCAACCTGAATAAATGCAATCGAAATTCCAGAGAACTTCATAATTCCCCAAACAACATTACATTACAACGAATGTAAATACACAGAGAGTACAAGCATATGTCAAACTCCCATCACCTAAATTTTACAATTACGTCAGAGTAGACTAGAAGAGGTTTATTTGGAAAGGGTAATTATATTTTATTGTTCGCTTCTTTTTTAAAGATTCGCTGGGTTTGAAAAGTATGAATTTCTTTGTACATATTTTACCTACCCCAAATATTTAGGAGGCTGAGTTTTAAACGAATCGTCAAGTTGAAATGAACGATAAATTTATCAAGGTCTGTTTTATTTACCCCCTGGTGACTTAACAAAAGAGACTTAACTCGATGTTACAATCCAATTATTGAAAGTTTGTCTCGGCCTTTTTATAATGAGCAAGACATACGTTCTCTGATTACGCAATTTTCATATTGACATTTTCGAGGCATTTTGATGTAACTGCCTCAGGCTGGCTGGTACTTACAACCAATGCATGAACTTTCCTTATCTGTATTTGCGTTCTCCGAAGTTCCTTCTTGTCATTTGTCCTGATGTCGTATGATCGGGGTCCAGATTGTCATAGAATTTTCCTCTAACTGACCACTCCTTTGATTGTTGATCTTGGATTGCTACCTTGGTGTCCGGTGAAAATACTTCTTTAGTGGTTTTAGGTGATACTGTTCTGTCGTACACACGTTTTGATTTTTCTCTCTCCTGTATTAGATTGCTAGTCGTTTTGTCCGGTCTTGGCTTGTGAAATTTTGGCAAACTGTCATCTAACTGTCGTCCCATACAGAGTTTTGCCGGTGAGAAACCACATTTCAATGGAGCGTTACCTAGAATCAAAAGTCCTTTGCTAATGTCGATCGTACATATTTCTTTATTGTCCTTTTCACACTTTTTACCATTGATTCTGAAAATCCATTTCATTTTGGATAGTGAGGACTGCTTGTAGTATGTTGGACATTCCACTCTTTCATAAATTTACTAAACGTTCTCAATTTATATTGTGAACCGTTGTCTGAAACAAGTTCTTTGGGAATGCCATGTCTTGAAAATGTCTGTTTCAATGCATCTATAACCGTCAACAAGTTTGCTTTCGACAGAAGATATACCTCCGGCCACAATGAGTAATAATCGGCTATTATTAAATAGTTTGCCCCACCATAGAAAAATATATCGCTTCCAACTTCCTCCCACGGTCTGGTCAGTACATCGTGGAACATCATGGGCAACTTTGGTTTTGATGTTGTAATTGACAACATGTCTGGCATGCTTTTACTTTCATTTCAATGTCTGAATTCATACCCGTCCAGTAAACATTTTGGCGTGCTCTACGTTTACATTTCTCTGTTCCAAGGTGTCCTTCGTGTATTCTTTCTAAAATTTCTGTTCTCATTTTTCTTGGGATTACAATTCTCTCTCCATTTATAATCAAACCGTCGATCTTGGTTAGCGAGCTTCTGTGTTCCCAGTATGGTAAGCTGTTTTTGGAACAATGATTTCGACTTTTTGGCCATCCTTCATGAATGTACTCTGAAACTTCTTTCAATATTTCGTCTTTCTCTGTTTCTGAACGTAGTTTCTGTAACATTGGATCACTGGCTGGTAAATTGTTCATTATCGCGTTAACATAAAGTAACATTTCTCTTTCCATTTCATAGTCCTCCTTAGTTGGCATTGATGTGGAAGCTCTCGAAAATGCATCCGCGTCGTCTAAGTCCTTTCCTGGCACGTGGCTAGCAGTAAAATTATACTTTAGTAATTTCATTCTCAAAATATCGAAGTCTCGTAGTTTTGAGTTCATTATCGGTATCAGAGGCTTGTGGTCGGTCTCAAGTTCGAAATGTTTGAGACCTTGTAAGTACATATTCATTCTCCGTATACCCCACGTTGATGCCAGCATTTCCAAATTGATAGGATAGTAATTTCAGTCTGATGGTGATAGAAATCGTGACGCACAGTCTACTGGTTTCCATAGCCCTTCGCTATCTTCTTGATACACTATGACACTAATTCCGTACAGTTTGCTACCGTCTGTTCTTACTTTAGTTTTCTCTCTCACATCATACAAAGCTAATGTGGTAGGTGACAACAACACTTCCTTTACATTTTGAAATGTCTTTTCATGTTCCGACGTCCACAAAAATTCGTTTTTGGTACTCAACAATTCACGCAACAGATCTGCTTTTTCTGAGAGTTTAGGGCAGAATCTAGACATTGTTGAGCCATGCCTAGAAATCATCGGAGTTCGGTAATATTTGTTGGAGATGGATATTCACTGATTGCTTCCAATTTTTTGTTCATCGGTTTAACTCCTTCTGGGTGTGATAGAAAAACCCAAAAATTCTACACTATCTGTCTGAAATTGACATTTTTCTCGATTAAGGGTTACTCCTTTATCTTTCATTTGCTGAAGAAATACACGTAAACGTTCATTGTGTTCTTGCAAAGTTTTTCTGTATATCAAAAAGTCATCCATACTCTTTGCTACCCCTTCTAATCCTTCTATTATACTGTTCATTTCTCTGTTGAATATCTCAGGCATTGACGATAAGCCAAAATGGTGCTCTGGTGGGTCGAAATCGGCCAAACGGAGTGATGAATGTACATTTTTGTTGGCTCTCCTCATCCAATTCCATCTGCCAATACCCACTATTAGCATCTAATTTTGACATAGTCTCTTACATTCCTCCCCTAATTTTGCTAGCGTTTCAACGGTAATATCCAGCTGATAAAATTCCCTTTTGGTTCCTTTGTTCAATTTAGTTAAGTCAATACAAAGTCTTATCCTACCGCTTGGTTTTTGTGCCACTACGATGGGGTTGCACTAGTCTGATGGTTCTTCAACTTTAACGATCACGCCCATCTTGGTAATTCTGTCCAATTCCTTTTTTAGCGGTTCAAGCAAAGGAATTGGTACCTTTCGGGGTGCTGATATATGAAATGGTGTTGACTGGTCCTCCAGGTTTATGTGAATCTGCCTGAAATTCTTTTCCACACATCAGCAATCTAGTTTCTATGAATATGAAAACTAGATTGTAAGGAAGATTCTGAAAAATAATATTAGCTGTTTTCTTAGACGACTACGTTTATAATAATATTCAATTTCAAAGTGCTCTTGAAAATCAAGACAGAAAATACACAAAAGGTGCGTTTTTTCAAACTTTAAGAGAATTTATTCAGTATTCTTGTGATTTGAGTCTAAAAAAATTCTCAAATATTTGGGAAGATCTAAATTTAAGAGGGTGGGGGGCTCTTTTTTGTGTAGGGCTGATGGCTGTGTAATATCACTGCAAGGGTCATAGACAGCCCCAGCCATTTTGTTGTAAGCAAAAATTTGTTTGATTTTGCAGAAGCTGAAGTTTAACTTTCTTTTAACATGTTTTTGGAGCAATGTTCCTAAATATCACTAAGAGAGGTGATCTTTTTCTAATTGCTGATTTTGCAATGGAACAGCAGCTCAGTGGATGGAGCATTGATTTCCGAATCCAAAGGTATCGCCTTTGCGGTGGTTTGAATCTGGGTCAAGGTAATAACTTTATTGAAAGAAATCGATACAATATTAATTGACAGGTCTGTTAACTTGGGGAAATGTATTTATGTATGTATGTAATAGTTTATTTCAAGTTGACGAACAGGTAGCAACAAAGGCTAATAAAAGTCAACGCTACTCTACAATTTGTAAGGTGATTACAAAAAGCCGACACCGTCAATATAGGTCCAGCAGTTTCTACATGGGCATGATGTAGGCCTCCACTGCTTAATCTTTTCCTTAAAAATACTAAGATCAACTATATCTCTATACTCATCCGGAATTAATTCCCAAACTTTTGGCCCTAAAAATGAAAGTGACTCTGAACCGTGAAACACCAAGTTTATTTCTCTTGATCTGAAGTAAGGCGTTTTGCGATTTACTTTGATATTTTCAACATGGTTGAAAATTTCTTTAGTTAGATCTGATATGTTATTTTTACATTTGAAAAGTTCTATTGCTAACAACTGAAGATTCTTATAAAGTAAGGATTAAAGTATTTAAAGTAAGGACTCTGTCCTAGAATATCAGTAAGTTATTGGATGCGAAGACAATAACAAATGATGTTGGCATCAGCTCTTGTGCTTCTCTTCTTTCCGATTAACTTGCACTGATGATTGGAAATTCTCATCAATGCAAGGCTGGTAATGAATTCAAATCTAACAAATCTCTAGAGGCATAATTTTTTCCGCTAAAGCCTTAGGCTTTGGGAGTAATTTTACTATCCATGACCTAATTCGGACTTATCAAATTTAAAGTAACCTTCATTTTTGTATATATAAATAACAATATTTTAGATAAAGCTTTATTTTTTGTGAAAACAAAAAGAGCGATCAATTTTTGTGCTTAGATATAGCTGTTTTTCGGTCTCGTAAAGTTTTTTTGGTGACAACGCTTTTTTAATTTTCCTAGATTATATATTATTCGTCATATTTTGCCATAAAATATGTATGATAGCAAATAAATAATGCAATAAGATATGATATACAAAGAAGACACTAATTGCCTTGAGAATATATCATGACAATACCTATGTCAGAATTGCATGCAGATAACACGATCTCTAATGAATAAAATAGGTGTATGATGCAGAGGGAGATTGAGAAGAAGGACGACATCATTAAAAATCTCAAAAACCAGCTAGCCAAGAACCGCAGCCTTAAGAACGATATCGAAAACATCTTAACCAATAAGATGGCTGACTTTGAAATAAAAACCAAGCAGATTATAAAAGAAGAAATAAAGCAAACGACGAATTACATAGAAAAAACATTAGAAAAAACATACGCTGAAATAACTAAGAAACACAAGGATAATTTCAAATCAGCAGTGAGAGAACACCAACAAGAAAACAAGAATGAAGAAAGAGACATCGAATCAAGAAAACGAAATATTATTATACATGGAATGGTGAAATTAGAGGTAGATAACAAAGAGGAACAACAGGAACAAGACAAAATAGATATTGAAGGTATACTAGGTAACATTGACGTCCAATATATCAAACCGTCCCACCATCGCATTGGACAAAACAGAAAAGGGCTACATTGGCGTCCAATCAAGTTGATCTTAAAAAGTATGGAGGAAAAAGAACGGATAATGCAAAATCTGCATAAGCTGAAACGATTCAATGAAATTGGTGGCTTTAGCATTACAGACGACTTCACCATCAACGAAAGAAAAATTATTAAAGATATGTGCCAAAAGGCGAAAAAAATGAATTTAAAAAATGATGATTTCGTTTGGCATGTAAGAGGAAGCCCTAGAACAAACCTTCGCCTAGTTCAAAAACCTAGGACAAAGACCAAAACAACCTCTTCTCTGTCCATATCTTCTAACGACTGGACGACAGATGAAGAATTAGACAATATTTTATAAATCTAAAATTATTTCGTAGAGGTCGAAAGACCTGTGAAATATAATTCTATGAATAAAATAAAATAAAATGACTGTATAAAAAATAATTGAGCGATGACTAATATGATTATGTGGTAAATTGATATGAAAGAAAAGTAACAAGCAGTCTTCTTTTTAAAAAGGTTTTTTGAAATACAAATACTTCCCAAGTTCATCTAGCCATTGCGGTACTGTTTGCTCCTGAAAATCAGAAGAAGAAATCAGTATAAAGCTGGACTTCAGATTGAGTTTGAATTAAAATCCTCCAAGTGCCAACCGCACAGAACTTGGAAAAAACTTTTTTGACTATGAAAAACACCAAACAGGCCAGTACTGAGGGGTCTTTTGAACTGGATCTTTTTTTACTTTAAAAAAAATCCCCATATGAAACAAGAGAAAATAGTTAATGGTTAAAGAAACTTACCTTTAACTTCAATTGTAATCGATAGCAAGTTGTGGGACTTTAGGATTTTTGCTTGAAATATTGCATTTAGCAGGGATTTCAATTCAGTAATGGGTGCTACAGATGCATCCCAGACCCAAATTATTTTTATTTCCCTGGAGTATTATATCACTGCAAAAAGAATTTGGGTAAATGGTCAAACTGATTTTCTAGACAGCACGCCTAATGTCTAAATTACCTAAACCCAGATTTTAGGAGTGTGACACGACATGGAGTCTTTAAATGACAAAGCCCGGAAGGTAGCTTATTGGAGTCAAAAGGTCGTGTTTTTTGCTGTTTTTCACTCCAACAGGCTACTTTCTAAGGCCTACAATTTTCTATTGTTGCAGGGTGGCCAGCGATACTGGAAATACTTGAAAATACTTGAATATACTGGAAAAAAATATTGGTACTTGATTATACTGGAGTTTTTGAAAAAATGCCCATTTTTCCAGTATATACTTGAAAATGATAAATTGGAATACTTGAAAATACTTGAATTTCTCTTTTCAATCAAATCTTCTATTTTTCCAGGGCTCTTACAGGCTGTTTTGAAGTATAAATTTTCCAAAATTTTCTATTCGGACCCAACCATGGTGGGTCCTCCTGATAACATGTATTGTACCCTATTTGTAAGGTTGGACATTCTTGGTTGGTCTTATTCACTTAACCTATTTGATATGGCTTTTTTAAAAAAGATGAACCTTATGGGCATACAAAAAATGAAAAATAGTAAAAGCATAATCTTAGATATTCTTCAGCTCAAGTTATTTACTGCAAGATAACCCTAATTGAGAATTTCAAAAATCTAGCCTTTGAAGCATGTATTGAAAGAATATCTCCAATGTGCACATTTCCACTCTTTCTCTGCCAAATGGATATCTGATATTTGCAAATCAAGCTACTGCTGGAAAATGGAGCCCATGGTAAATGAATTGTGCAGGCTAATGCTAAAGCGGCCAGGGAAAACCTGGAAAACCTGGAAAAAGGGCTATTTTTAGAAAAAGTCAGGGAAAACATGGAAAAGCCAGGGAATTTTTGTAAAATTCTTCAAAAGTCAGGGAAAAGTCAGGAAATTTCTTTCTAGAGTCCCTTGAAATTGATGGTTTTAGCCAATCTTTGAATCCCTATTTTTCAAAATTTTCTTTGTCGGACCCAACCATGGTGGGTCCTCCAAGTAATCATGAAACCCACTAATATCAGGACACTTGACCTATCTAAAATTGATGGTGTTATTTTTGAAAAGTTTGAAAGGTAGTGACATGAAAAGTGCTACATGAAAAGTGCTCGCCAATTTTCTATGTTAAAAACTCTTGCTAGAAAATAAACCTTCTGGGAGCAGTGAGCCATAGGGAAATGATTCTAGAAATAAGAAGTTGAAAATTAGGAAAATGTCAATTTTTCAGCAAAGTTTTTGATTTGACTGAATTGACTAAACTCTTAATTTTGAAGAAAATATTTCTGATAGTCTCTAGAAAACATTCTGGGAATATCGGAACATTTCTTTACTACTTAGAATTGCAAAAGAAATTCTACCCACTTCGCTCGCAACCAAATCTTCTGATTTGACAACCTTGCTGCGTAAGCTGTTAGTAATAAAATTCTAGAAATTAGACAACCGCTGTAGTACGCCATGGTGTCATAAATCCGCTAGTTTCTAGAGCCCATTTTGATCTGTTGTTTAATTTGAGAAAATGTCAAAATAATTCTGGCATCAGTGACATTATTTTGTGCACACAATTATGTCATAATATTTTTAAGAAAGGGAAGCCCATAAAATTTCTGGCAAATTGAGGATCCGGATATCCCTATTCTAACGAAGCACCATACGTAAAGTTCAAAATATACTTGAATGTACTTGAATTTTGCACCTTCATATACTTGAAAATAGCAAAGATATACTTGAAAATTATCAAAAATGCTCCAAAAAGTACTTGAATATACTTGATTTTCAATGACTAAAATCGCTGGCCACCCTGATTGGGTAGTTCTATGTGAATAATAATTTTATATCTGAAATCTGGAGGCTTCAAAGTACTGCTGTACTAAAAATAAAGTTTTTAGCACTTTGGACTAAGAATCTTGGATTTTATAATGTAATAATATTCTTATTCAGACATGTTAATATTCAGAAATGTTAATGGAAATTCCTGATTACTTTTTTGGAGCCTTTTAATAAGAAAGAGATTCATTTTCTTTTTATAAAATCCTCCTTTTTTGTGAAAGTCTTAATTTTTCAATTTCAAGAGCCCAAGTTTTTCTTTCCCCTGATGGTCCCTCTTATTTGTCCAAGACATGAAGTGCATGTTTGCATTTGTTACATTATTGTATTCTTTTTTTTTTGTTCATTTTGAAACTGGAACCATTTATTTGTTTCCTTCATTTGTTTCAGTCAAAAATCAACTTTCGAATATTTTCATCATCAGGTTTTTTTGATCTGGCATGTGTATGGAAGTAGAATTGATATTTCTTGCTCTTTCATAATGTAGTGTGTTTGGTTTCGAATTTCGTTCTTTTCCTTTTACAAAGCTAGGTGCCATATTGTAAATTGCTGAAAATATTATTTTAAGAAAAATCATCTTAATCAATTTATTTATAATTCCATTAACAGCTAAGTGTTTGAAGTTCCACACATTGATTTGAACCTTGCTGTTCCTCAAAACGAATATATAAGCATAATGCGTGTGATTAGATTGACGTCATCTTGAATATGGTCAGTGTATTCATGAATTGTACTCTTCTGTGGAGAAATATACCATTACCCTTCACATGGTAATTAATTCATTCTAATTAAGTAAAAGAGGCATTAACAAATTTCCTTTTAAGAAAAACATAAATATTGGTTTATAAAAAAGTTACGTGCATTTTTCTTGATCTCCCTGTCTCTTTTGACAAAGACATGAAATTTTCAATTAATGAGTTTGTTGATGATGAGGAATAAAGTATTTCTTTTCTTGAGTCTTTTTTTATAGCTTAAGATGCAACCTTGGTAATTAATCTGTGGCATGCAGTCCTGTATTTTAAAGTTTTAACGGATGTTTCTCTCCTGTTTTTCTATTATAGGACGAAATTTACAGAGTTCTCTCATATTATGGTATCTGTATGTTATATCGTGTTGTAGAGCTGATTAACAACCACAAAGATTGTTAACTTTTGATTTATTGAGATTTGAGATATATTGAATTCTAAACATATTCTGTATAGATGATCATAACATAAGAAACTAAAAATGAAGCATTGAAAGAAGCAGTTTTCCTACCCATAGCTTCAGCCTGGGTTCCAGGCAAAAATTAGGCCCCCTGAGTTTTAAGTCCCCCCAAAGATTCATGAAATTTCTTTTTCGACATCTTTCAAAGTTTGTTCCAAAAAAGGGTTATTCAATGTAAATTGTGTTGCAGTTTGAAGGTTAAGATAAAATATTTTCCTCCTTTTATATAAAAATATTGCGCCACAGACGAAAAATTTCAGTTTTATGAGCTTGAGTATTCAGCCCCCACGTTAAATGACGAGTTTTTGGCTCCCCCAAGTACATTAGGTCCCCCAAAATATTTGAAACATTTCTAACCCCTACCTTTTAGGGATTTTTGAAGGGTTCTTTTTGAACCTCCTCCCCCAACTAGCAGGGCCGCTATGCTATCATTACACCATTTCACCAAAAGTTTTATGGAAAAGTGACTTTTGTTTTCAGAACATAGCATCAAAGCAGATCAAAAGACCACTTTAAACAATTTTAATTGAATACAAATTTTCAATATTTATTTTTGTTTATTTTTATTTATTCTCATGTTCAAGACACATATCATTTAATGGAGAAATGATGTGAAATTCATAATCATACATACATAGGAAAATGAAGTTTGTTTGAAATTGTTGGTTATGAAAGCAAAAGGAATGACTACATGATTATTATCATTATCATCATTATTATTACTTGTTCGAGTATTATCACTGTTCTCAAATCTCTCGTTGTGGTTTTTTGTCTTTTTTTGTGTTTTGAAGAGGTCTTTTTGATCAAGAAATTATCAAGATTGAAAACTTGTAACCACAGCATTTAATAAAAGAATAGAAAATATTGTAAGAAATGGTATTTTTACTGATTATGTTGAAATAGCCATCGTATACTGTATCATTGTCAGGAGTTTCTTTCAGTATGACGTCGTCGCTTTCATGTATTTCTTCCATGATAAAGTATATTATAACATACAGTGACACTGAGTGACATGAAAATTTGTTACTTTTGTCGAGCTTAAAAGTAAAGGTTTACTGATCAGAGAGTGAGAAATTTCAAGAATGATCGTATCTTTTCAAGAATGATATAATATCAAAAGAAAGTTTTGTAAAAGATGGTCTTTATACAAAGGTTGGATATGTACTGCTTCACTGTCAAATACTGTGCAGTTCAAAGTCAAGAGAACTGTGTCTTTTCCAATGTCAATTAATTGTCTGTGCGTTTTGTGTTTTTTTTTGTTGTCTTTTTTATTTCCTTGTGTTTGTGAACTCACTTCGTTGTAAAATATGATATGATGACTTCAGGATAAATGGAGAGTTCATGCTTTAAGTTGTAATCTTCTACTCAGATATTTTTAATGATGATAAGTGTAGGTACCTTAGATAGACACATGACGTTGTTTTTCTGTTTCTTCGTGTTTAGAAAGCCTATTTTACACTAGTGGTATTTCGTATAAAATTTCACTTATGACTACTTTCAATAGTTATGTTGGCAAAGATAGGTTACGGTTTTTAATGTTTGATAGTTATTTGTGTGATACATAATGTGCTAAAGATTATGATGGATGTGAAATAGATATTGAATGATCGAGATTGGTTTTAAAGTCCTGTTTTTAAGATCGATAAAATGAGCATTAATTTCATACGATATCTGGTTCATCACGAGAGAGTAGGTATAGTGTAAAAATGTGATCAATTGAAACTTGTATCCTATAACCAAAAGTATTTTCAAAGTACGTTGATGAGTACTAAGTTAATTACAGTTTCCACATTAATTGCTTTACTCGTTGCTAACACGCCAAGCCAAGAACTAATTGCTTTTATATTTTTGAGGGATTTTCATTAAATCGTGCATTGCTTTTGATTGGTACCGGTACTCACTGTCTCTTGTGTATAACCGATTTTCTCATAACACTTTATTGTCTCTAAAATGGAAATTGAGAACAAAAACAATTAAGCAATTGAGAGATTTTTGTAGATGTATGAATTCATATTCATTTTCAGGCCAAAGAGTGTTTTTTTTAATGCGAATTTTGTAGGGTTCGGCTAGGGTTTCAGGTTTTCATACGGAGCTAGGTGTAATCAGTCATTGTCTTTATTTGCAGTGAAAATAAATAATACTAACAAAATCATACCAAAAAACGAAAACAAAAAAATGTTCTTTTGAAGAGGATGCCACATGATGCAGACATGCTGTTCTCATATTCTCTTCCTCGTTCTGGGTGTCATCTTATCAACTCCATGGTCGAAGATTGCCAATGCTGATGATGGTGGTACTGGCAACAATGGTGTCGTGCCCTACAAACGTATGTTCATTTTTAAACTCTTCTTAAAACGTTTTTATGTTAAAGATTTTACCACAAGAAGACTTTTTCAAACAACATGTTAAATTTTAATTTAAGACCTTATATTATATTTCGATATTGGAGACTCGTCTACATTTGAACTATTTATGATTGGCAACTGACTTAGACAATGCGCCAAAGATTGCTCTTTCTAAATTTACCTTATTGTTTCTCTTGAAAATGCACATCGACTCAAACTTTTAGTTGGCTACGAATGTTTTATTTGCGAGTTATTGGAAGTGCTCTTGACAATTACTCTTGTTGTGTATATACATAGATGTGAATCTTCGTTCTTTCAGCCTGCTTTCTAAACCAGCCTCAAGTCAACATTCGTTTGTCGACCAATGGACACTGTCTCACACCAAAGACATGTAATGAACTGAAAGGGTGCACTGTACTCCACGGAAGCCTCATCCTGCGCCGCATTATACAATACAAAGTCGTCAATACCACTGTTCCTGACCTAAGTTCTCTTCAAGAAATTACTGGCTATTTAGTGATCACCTTTTTCGCTGAAGTTGCAGATTTATTACCTTCGTTGACCGTTATTCGTGGTAACGATCTGGTCGGCAACTATGCTTTTGTGGTGTATTTTAACACTTACACCAAGTTTATATATTTTCCAAATTTGACGACAATTTTGAATGGTGGCGTTCGTGTGTCGATGAACAAGATTTTATGTTATGTGGGTACCGTTCGATGGAAGTCCATCGTTAAGGTAAACATTTTTTCTGATTGCTTTCTAATACCCACAACTGTAATGGGGGAGGGACTCAAATGTCACCATCACCAAATGCCATAAGTCTTACACTATACTGTTCCAGACTATTCTCGGCTTTTCTTTTATTCTCGGCCTTTTTTTTATTCAGTTATTATGTTCCATTACTCTAGAATATCGTCTTTTTTCGTTACATTCATCAACTATCTCTTGAAAAATCATTTAACTTTCACCAACAGGACAAAGAACAGAAAAGCAAGTACGGTATCGTCGTCACCGATAACAACGACAACTGTGATTCCGCTTGTTATCCTAACCGATGTTACGCCGGTAAAGGGCATGGAAACAACCCCAAAGCTCAATTCTGTTGGGGACCTGGGACCGAAAAAAATACTCAATGTCAGAGATGTAAGATTTTATATTTATCTATGTGAGTGATCCCTTTTGATAAAAAAATTACCGTATTTTTTAGCACCGCCCTCTATGAAGCCAGAGATCGACGCTTACAAGAATTTCATAAGCCAAAATTTGTCTTTATCATAGATTCTTTATCCTTTTGACTTTTAATAAGGAATCTTGAAGCTAGTTTTGAGTATGTATAATTTTAATAATAAAAAACCAAAACTATGGTAGAGGTCTTTTATAATGAATAATTCTAATCTTGAAAAGAGTATATATTGCCCTCTAAAGAGCACCGCGGTATTTGTGTTAGGAAAATGTAACGAAAAGATATAAAAATGATAGCACTACTGTACCTAATGGAGTCTTTGATACAGTTCAAGAAATTCCCTTATCTTGTATTTTATTGCGACATTATCTTTTGTGACTACTTCAGAGCTGATTAAGATCGACTCCTTATTATATCAGTTCTTTTTATCGTTACAAGAATGTTATTTTTAAAATATTTTTTGTCTATCCCTATTCTAATTTATTCTAACGCCAGTTAATAGTAAGATAATGCCTCGGTAAAACCAGCTGGGGATTGTTTTCGTGTGCACTTTCTCGTCCCCTGTTTGAACCAAACAACCAAAGCTACCTGTTACAATCTACTTCAACCACCATAACTCATTTATAAATTAAGTCTGCATTTCCTCTAACGCTTTTGGAATACAAGATCCAGTTTGATCTCCTAATTTTTTTGAATTTACGCCCATTTTCTTAATAAGATAATTCAGTATTCTGGAAATCAAGACTTGGCATTAAAATTCTCTCCATAGTTTGTGACAGTCGTTGTGACTTACAAGGATGCGTCACAGGAACCTCCTCCAAGTGTTGTCATTCTTTATGTTTGGGTGGCTGTTCCAAAGCTGACGATCCTTATGCTTGCTCAGCATGTCTCAAATATCGTGTGTGGTCAACTGGACTCTGCGTCAACCAATGTCCTGTAAACACGTATCTGGTAAGTCAGTCAATCGGGCACAAAATTCAATCAATTAGAGATTCAAAAAAAAACAGAGAGGACTAAACTCGAAGGAAACATGAATAAAAAACTATTAAAGAGATTCCACAATAGTATTTCTCTTAAAAACTTGACGTAATTGTCAAACTTTTTCAGGTCTTTTTATTGACACTTTTATGTCAAGGAAGAAGTAGTTTAAAGTATATTATGGTAAGATTTTTATCCGTTTTTTTCTTTCTGTGACCTTGCAGGCTTAAAAATCGGCCATTCGAATGTTAGTGAGTGTAAAAAAGGAGGGTTAATTTAAGATTTAGTATCTTGTTTTTTTGAATTTAATTAGGTTCAATTATTGGTTCTGTCAACTCGCTTTCTTCATAACTTTCTTCGAGTGTGTCTAATGCTTCGAAAAGAGTACATTTTGTGTCATTTGCCTCCGCTTTAGGAGGGGCGTTTATTTGAAACAATTAGTTATAAGGAAAAGTAATTATGAAAGAAAACTTAAAGATATATGTCAATGGTTATATTATTTTCTTATTCGCCTAAGTTTTTCCTATTTCTACATATCTAAATTGACATTATTTGTACTCAAATGATAACGAGAAGGAAAATTAATATTCCCCTTTACTTTTTATCAAAGCGACCTTGGTCCTAAATTATCTAATAAAGTTTTCAACAATTAGACTGTATCGGTGAAGACTTTCCATCAATAGTCATTTTATAGCGATAGATATCAATATGACTTCCTTCCTGAAGTGATCCTTGGTCGTTGAAGATCACATATAGGTTTTCCATTCTATGGATTTCATTTATTTTATGGATAGGTTGACAACCTGTTCTGCAAACCACAATGTCCCGGTTGGAGTGCAGAAGACCAAAAGAACAAGATTGTTCACCACTTTGTCATGGACAGCAAATGTGTGGAACAGTGTCCCGCAGGTTACATAGCAAAAGACAAAACTTGCCAAGAGTGTTCCAGAGTTGATAGCTGTCCGAAAGGTTCGTACAGATTTTCCTTATGTCTGATACCTTTTTATAACCTTTTGTTTGTCTTTGGGTTTTGAATAGAGGCCTGCTAACTATTACATTTGTTATTATGGAAATCCTAAATATCCATCCCTTTTTTACTTTCAGTATGTATTTTGAAGGAGGAGCGCTTAGAGAATGGTTTGATGGACAGAATCGCCTACATTAGAGTACCAAGTGATATCGTGAACAAGGGTCTTGCTGGATGCACTGAAATTATTGGCAGTCTCTCCTTTGAAATACCTAAAGGAACAGGTATAATATTATGGTCTTTATTTACCATTGGGAACCCATTAGTTCATTCTTTTATATTGTATAAAGGCTTGGGAATCTATATGAATTTCGCGAAATTTTCTTGTTTTAAAATTCGTTTAAGTCATTACTCTTTTCAAATTTCATATATATTTTTTGAAAGTTGCAGCCTAATACTCATTCGTTTTGTTTGACAAAGTCTTTTCCCGAACTCCCGAACCTGTAAATAAAGTCTCAATATAATTTGCAGCGGAGAAAAAATAGGCTATAACTTTTGATATTCAACTCCCGTTTATCTTTTCAGCAAGCACAAAACCGCTATCTAATTCAAATTCTATCAAAAAGTTAAAGCTTGTCTCCGCTGCAAATTATATTGAAACAGGCTTTAGTTTCTTTCTTTAGCGAGAAAACATCATTATGATATAAACCATATTTTTTTTAAAGCTTGTATTTTTCGTCATAGGCAAATCGGAGGAATACTTGAAAAATTTGGAGCTACTTCGGAAAGTGCGCGGTCACATCAGCATAAAAAAGACTTCGTTCCGCAACCTGAACTTTCTATCCAACCTGGAAATCATCGATCCTCCAAGACATAACTTGCTTTACAGAAGGTAATAAGAAAAAAACTTTGTTTTGGTTTAGTATTTGATTTCACTTTTTGGAATGGCGCCTATTACCCAAAACTTGGGAACTAACGGGAACTAAGAATTGATTAGAATTTTGAAAAGATTCGAAAAATGAGTCAATTGTATGCAAAAAATAACTACCGGTTTTAACTTGTCATAACAAAACTTTCTTTCTACAGATATGCGTTGCAAATTTATGAAAACGAACTTCTTGAAACGTTGTGGGCGCCCTCCAAGAAAATCAATGTGACCAATGGCCAAATCTTCGCCCAATATAACGATCGGCTTTGTCCACGAGAGATCTTCAAAGTTCAGAAGTTGATGCACACTAGCAAAGGAGAGAATGTGACTGGTGATATTTCTACACAAACCAATGGAAACCGTGTCTTCTGTAAGTTTCTCTCCATTTTCACATGGAATTAACAGTTAGAATTAGGTAGAATTATCAGCAAGTATATATCAACGGTAGATTAGTGTAGTGTATTGAAGTCAAACATTATGCGATGGAGGAGCCGACCATGGTCAAAGGAAGTTGAATGTACTTGTCTAATTTTGAATGATTGCACTAAATTTCAGGGTGATTTCCATTGCCCCTTTGAATACAAAGCCATTAAACTCTTCTACTTATGAAACTAATTTGCAGGTGACGTAGAACGGCTAGAGATCAGTGTTGAGGAGATACACATCCCGCAACACATCGTGGACAAACTGACTAAAGTGGATCCTAATGAAGTTCTGCCCTTCTTATCATGGTCCAACCCTGATTTCATCAAATATCTTGACTACTTGCAATGTCTAACTGACAAATGCATGCTGGTACAGTGGCAATTCAAAAGGGATCAACGCTCCAGCTATAACATCATCTTTTATCAGGTCTTCTATCGAAAATTGTAAGCACTTGAAATACTTTTCCTTGTCAACAAAGAAATTGCTTTTCATAAACTTTTCAATCTTAACCCTTTAAGACTTTGCGTCCCCGATGAGTGTCCCCAGGGCAAAAAAGCAAAAAAAGTCGATGTCGTCCAATTCCAATGAAATTACGAATATAACACAATTAAATGGTGTAGAATTGGGTGATCATTCAAGTCAGGAAAACTGTTTCTATGATTGAAATACAATTTAGCTTGAATCGTGTCTTTAACAGGAAAATTGTCAAAATGGGTATAAGAAAATGGTATTGACCGTTAAACTCATTCCTTGAGAAAAGATTTATTTCTTTTTTATTGTGTTTTCAAATGTTTGATTTTGTTTTCGTGTAGAAAAGAAGACGAGAAAGAAACGGAAGAAGTCGTTACCGCAGATGTCGAAAACAACCTGGAATGGAAAAATATCTTCGTTGAAAGACCGACAGATTTCGCCAAAACCAGCACTATGGAACCCATGCTAAACAACTTGACACCGTTCGCTCGTTATGCAGTTTTTGTTAGGGAGGTCGTGTCTAAAGGTGAAGCAAGAACCAGTAGAATACACTACTTGAGAATCAGCCCTGGAAGTAAGTCCCTCTTTGCTGGTTTTCCATTTTTCTCAAGCTATAAAATTTAGAAACTGTGTAGGCATTTTTAATTGAAGTATAGGTAGGTTTTCAGGTCTAGTACTAATACAAACCATTTTACCTGGGAAGTTTTAAACATCTAGAGAGTTTTCTATATTTTCGAATTTATTTTAAAGGAGTATCCAAACGACATTTGCTTTACAATTAGAAATTAGGAAATAGTTGAATATACTTTCCTCATAATCCTTTACCAATTTCTTTAATAATTTTTACCAGAAACTGAAACTCGAAGTGTAGAATTGATGAGGTCCGTGGATGATTCTCGATAAACTTAGATAAGATTATCTTATTTTTATTTTTAGTACCGACAGCACCAGTCGGTCTGGAAGCGTCTTTCCTTTCCAGCGAATCCATCCACTTGAAATGGAACCAACCTGACCAACCAAACGGTATCGTCAACAAATACATCATCTACTGGCAACCCAGTATCTACTCCTTCTGGAAGGAGCACAGCTACATCGAATGGTGTAAACGAGACAATGTCAAATCTGGTGTCGTCCACCAGTCTAATTTCGGAAACAAAAAACCACCCATCCCTAAAGGTACGTTTATGGCCATGCCATTTAAGTTAATATAGCACAAAGGACTATGTTAAAATCCATCCACCATTCTGAATTTTCACTACTAGAATAGAAGAACGTTACTTGTAACGTAACGAAAAACGAGCAATATTTACTCCTCATTATCCCAATACGTGGATAGCACAACGATTTGAATTTACCAAAAACTAAGATTCAAACTTACGACTTTTGCTTTGCTTCTGTGATTGCCGTTAACATTTATTGCAAGCATTTCCAATTTCACATCCTTAGGTGAAAACGAAGGCCAGTGTTTAGCCAACAACACATGTGTATGCAGTGATAAAGACAAACCGACATCAGAAGCCATTAAATGGGATCGTGACAACTCCGCTTTCCGTGCGGAGTTCGGTGAGCGAATCAACAAGATTCTTTTCACAAAAGAGCGATCAGACGATGAAGATGATAATAATAACAATAATATCAACGAAACCGAGATCTTTAACGCCTCGGTGGACAATCTGAGCCGACAATCAACGAACAAGTCTTTGAGCGAACTCGAGAAGTACAACAATCAACTAAGACAAGGCAAAGTGAATTTGAAAAATGTAGAAGTGACTGGAGATATTTTCAATTTCACCGTCAATGGGCTGCAATATTTTCAAGACTATGAATTTCACGTATGTCGTTTTCCATGTGTCCTTTTTTCTTCTTCAATCTTGTTTGATCCCTTTTCAGAATGTTAGAATACTCTTAAACTACTCCACCTGGCTACACTTTGAATTATCGGGCAGCCAATGTAGAAACTTCTGGCACTCTAATGACGGTAAATAAATTGGCTCGTCCTATAAAGTTTTGACGAGGGTGGTTGCAAATACAATATAGCGTCTTAAGCGCTGATGAACGGTAACTCCACGCGACACGGAAGAGAATCCAGTTAGAACCGGGTCTTTTCTTCTCGAAGAAGAATCATAATTAACGCTCGCACTTCTGTCGCTTTCATGAATGCTTTAACCTGGAAGTAACAACTCAGGCTTTATAATGATAGAGAATCTAAAGTAGAGTCTCCAGAACTGTTCAGTGGGGAAAAAGATCGCTCGAGCTAAAGATTTTTAGAGGCTTCAAATTTTAAAAGTTGAATGTAATCATAGCTACCATTTTGATTTTGTTCAGGTTTGTGCGTGTACGGAACAGATCAACATATCCGGTATCATATACGGTGGTTGCGCAAAACCTAAAACAGACCCTAACGACGTCGGCTATCCGTGCGCCATCGCTCAAGCGCGTACGGACGCCAAGAGTGGTGCGGACGCATTAGGATCAGCCCTCCGTTTGGCGGTTGAAGATCAGTTGTTTAACATCACGTGGCTACCTCCTGTCAAACCAAACGCTGTCGTTTTAAAATATGATGTCGAAATTAAGTGAGTATAAAGCTGACAGATTGTTAGCACATTTTCTTTCGTTATTATTTGATCGCTTTTCTGTTTTTTCTTCTTGGTTGAACTTCATCTAAAGAGGATTGATCGAGGTTGCTATTCTATCATATATATCAGATTTTGAATTTCCAACTCAAGCGGCAATTCTTTGTAATCGGAAAACAAGAGTAACAATATACTAGTTCCTTTCACAAATTACCCTGCTTTCATTAGATTAGAGAAATATGTTGATTATTGAATGAATTGTTTTTTACTTACCTTTTCCAGACACGAAGATAGAAATAACGATATTATCCATTGTCGATCGGCTCGTGATACTTCCTTTTCGCGCACCATGCAGCCTGGAACCTATTACATTAGAGCACGCGCACAAACGCCCGCCGGCAACGGATCGTGGAGCGAAGCGGTTGAATTAATAATTGAACAACCGGAGGTGGACAACCCTTTGATCTTGCCGCTCGGCGTTGGCATCTCCGTTCTTTTCGTCATTCTGGTTATCTTGATCGTTTACTATGCTTTCTTCCGAAGGTTTGTCCATAACATTCAAGCCTCAAAATTTGTTTTTATGATGTGGATTAGTGTTTTAATTCTAATCTTCTATCTATTGGTTTGCGTACTAGCTTTCATTTTTTGACTCATTTTCCATTTTTCTTGTAGAAATTTGGAGAAAGATTCGCCTGGTGTTCTATACGCAAGTGTCAATCCTGAATACATGAACTCCAATGAAGGTATTTAGACTTTTCGTCAAAATGTGCAGTAGCGAAAAAACAAGTGGCGTGAAAAATTTGTTTGTTGCGCTTCATGTAGTTCTGGCGATGAATTGTATGATCCACTAGTATTAGATTTCACTCAATCACAGATATCAAAATTCATCTCAAATATGGATTTAAGACAACATAGTGAACCTTGGTTGATCCTCTTCTGAGTTTTGCGTAGTAGTTAGGATCTGTTCGTAGAATTCACCGAGGATGCCTAATGGCTAGCCTATACTAGACGTCACCCGCGTTTTTTTACGCAATTAACGTCTATTCCACTTTGCGACTTTTTCGAATGTTTTGAGCCCGGGATTTCGGGCTCTAAACATTCGATTTTTTGACGTCACTTTTAAATTTTGAAGCTCCTGCAGTAGTGAAAAAATCGAATTTGCGTCAAAACACTTGAAAGGCTTCTAATTTTCGAAAATCGTCAAAGTGGAACTCACTAAGAAACGAGATGAAAAATCCCGGTTTTTAGTGAGGTACTCGCTACCTAATGGTGTGATAATTAATTATGTCAGTAGAATATAAAGCATTTATGGATTGTTTTATTTTCCATAGTATACGTGCCAGATGAATGGGAATTAAACCGGGAGACGATTGAACTTCTACGCGAGCTTGGTCAAGGCTCTTTCGGTATGGTTTACGAAGGGATCGCGCACGACATTAACGGTCTATCGGAGTTACGTGTGGCCGTCAAAACGGTGAACGAGAACGCGACGATACGTGAACGGATCGAGTTTTTACAAGAAGCGTCCATTATGAAAGCCTTCAATACCAATCATGTCGTTCGTCTCATCGGCGTTGTTTCGCAAGGACAGCCTACTTTTGTCGTCATGGAACTCATGGCCAAAGGAGATTTAAAAAATTTCTTAAGATCGCGTAGACCAGAGGTTTGTTTTCAACCCGCCCATTTTTTTTGAATAACACACTAAGACGTTAGCCTCAATATTGCTTTTAATCCAACATCTGCCTTAATTTTAAGTGGGTAAAAAACTACGTTAGATACGATAAACATCGCCCTGGTAAACACAGGCTTTGAGTTGATTAGCAATATTTTTGGTACACATTTTGGCAAAACAGAAAACTTGAACCTGCGAAATACAATTTTTTCAAAATTTATCAAAGAATTTGAAAAATCCCTAGGAAAATGAAAGAAATTTGTCCAAAAAAGGACAAAACCGCGAAAATTAAAACCCGCGAAATGCAATTTTTTTTCGACCGCAATTATTAGTTCCCCGTGAAAATTAGTTCTATCATGAGATCCTAAGTCTCATTTAAAACTCACAGTTAAAACTCTACTTTCCATACTTAAGTGAAA